>NC_091137.1:48545026-49160848 GCF_041381155.1 Argopecten irradians
TCCAGGGGTCACAACGATTCCTTTGCAGGTATCGTAAAGCATCATTCCCGAGTCCCTACATGGGCGCCAATGTTGTAACAGGAGAGGAGAAAAAATCGAAACCGGGACCCTCTGAACACTAGCCGAGTGCTCTACCGACTGAGCTACCTGGTCACCGATGATCGACCCAGTCCGATCCCGCTACACTTCTCCCACCTTTCTTGAAGTCTTGGCCCTCGAAGACATACGAGACCCTTCCAAACACCACCACCGTGGGTTATTTAGTTGGGCGCCATTTGTCATCAGTGTGTGGTTTTCATAAGACAGACCCGTTTATTGGTTTACATGAAATCAGGAAAATTCAGCTAACTTTCTTTAGGGGTAGGGGCCGAATTGCAGCCCCCTCCCCAACCCCCAATGTGATGTGCTGATTACCTGCAATTAACAGCAATGTAATGTCATGTATGTACATTGTATCTAACTGTCTAATGTAATGTATCGAAGAACAACTATATTGTATTGTCAAATTTTATTACTGAACCACGGGTACTTAGCTCGCTGACAAAAAAAAAATATATAAGTATATATATATTTTTTGTCAGCGAGCTAAGTACCTGTGACTGAACAATTGAATTGTCCAATCCAATGCAACCGGTCATACTTTAGGATCAATACCTCGTTTGACATACGTACCATGGTGTTATAATATCCTATATTGCAGCTGTGCTGAAACGAAGATCTGTCTGCTACACATTTAACCGGAAGTAGGTTAACGTGTTAACTTTTTCCGGAATACTTCGGACTTTATGATGATGCTTCAACCAAAGGTTTAGAAATGCTCAGAATGATATATTGGAACTCTTCAGAGATTCAAGGTGCTCGCTTTTGAGAATCCGCGGAAACTTCAAAGGGAAATTAGGTCTATTGTTTTAAGAAGAATAGATCTGTCATTATAATTAGATGCAAATAAGCGGACAATAACATCTTTTAGAGCTGAACATCAAAATATGAATTAATTTTTATATGATTGCATCGTTTGCAGTCTAGCATAATAATTCTAATGATTTGTCAACGTGCAGTAGGCCTATGGCCTGATTTATCAACGTGTGTGTTATCACTGGTAATATATAGTCAAAAGTTTATTGTGAAGGTTTGGCCTGTTATCGTGACGGTAAATATGACTGGCAGATAACTCTAAGCATTTGTTATCATCATTGTCGAGGTGCACTACGGATCTTTCCGGAAATCTCTAGTTTTAATTATGGGCTGGCGTAAACACCTTACTGTACTTTCTGTAGCTGTCTTTGTTTATTTTATGTACACAAATTTCAAGGAGAGACCTTTACCACCTGTTGTTGAAGGCAACTTCCACCCGGATTTCAGAGAGGTTGCTAATGTGTTCAGGTAATATATATTTATCTGTATCTGTATCTGCATCTGTTACGCCGCTATATCCCAAGACTGCGGCGGGTAAGAGAGAGCACAGGAGGTGGTTAGTAGCGCGTTTCGAGTGCTGATCTGAATGCCTCGATACTGCTGCAATGAACTACGCTATTTTCCAGGTGGTTCCAATCTAATATAGTTCTAGTGAAGAATGAGTTTTTGTATTGGTCAGTCTTTGGCGATTTAACTCTGAAGCCTCTGTCGTTGTTACATATAGATCTGTGAACGATTTTGATGGAATTAAAGTCACATAGGTTCTTAGCAGTAATTTGTCTTCCCTGTTTTTTTTGGTATAAGGTAATCTGATGGAGTTATAGCTTGTATTATGAACGGGAAATTTATAAATCATTGTGTCTAATATATAGATTTATTATGTAGTGAAGCTTGTAGATAATGCAATAATCTGATATCTAAATATACAATATCAATTTTACATTACCATGCATATACATTTACATGTCAAAATATATGGAGAATTACATAATTCATTATCCAAAAAGATAAATATATTGCTAATAAAATGCATTTTTAAAGACCGTTGGATTTCATCAAAGACCACATCATGTTTCATACACCATCCTTAACTTAATATCAAACACCAAACTATGGCCAGTTGCCAAACTCCCGCAGAGTTAAAATAGGAAATGAAAAATGAAATGTATGTTAAAGTTTGTCAAAGAAAATGTTGTATACTGCATTGACGGCATAGGCTTGGGTATAGGAGAATGAGAAATGTTGGAAGCAGATAAGAGATCATCCTTTTACCAGCAAATATAAAATTATATGAAATATTTACAATTGATGGCTAGCCAGATATTATTCCATGCTATGTGCCTAATCCAAAACACTGATAAATCATACGTAATACTCTGCCACTGCACATCGTATAATTGAGTTTCACTTCGCATTTAGTCCATACTTTATAATTCAAATGATTATGATTCAAATGATTCATCTGATAGCTGGCACTAACCCCTCCACGACCCTGTATAGATATACGAGTCTGTTGTGTCGACGTCTGACCTCTAATTTACATGTACATATAATTATACATGTATGTCAAGTACATTGTACATGTACATATATACTGTACATAGGCCTATATAGTATCATGTATGTATTGCCACACCACATGTGATCATGACTACAGGCACAGGAGTTTGACGTTCTGTCAATAATAGTAGACATATATAAAAATAATACCCCTATGTGTTTTTATATAGTATATAGGGGTATTTTTTTATATATGTAAAATTATTGACAGAACGTCAAACACCTGTGCTACAGGCCAGGTGATTTTTGCATGTACAACTACAAATGTACATGGTGACTTCATTTACAACTAGGCCTATATATATAGAACATGCACCTGCAGAAACATATACATAGAGATTGGCAACTCCACCATTATTACAATCGGCAGATGTACCTCGATCTGTATATATGTGATTAGGGGTTTTTAGATAAACTCTTAAATACAATGTAGTTAAATACAACAGAATCACTTTGGTATATTATGAAAGTTCAGTGTTTTTCAGACAGTTGTTTGAGTACAATTTTGGATAGAAAAAATAATAGTCTAACTTGTATATTAATAAAACAAAATGTACTTCCGGTTTTGAATGCCTGATTTTCGAAAAACTATGTAAAATTACTGATTTTCATGCTTTCAAAAATCATATTAAATAACACAAATCGGGAAAACTGGTCATATCAAACCATGATATAATGTTTAAACTTTGTTTTGATGCAAAGATATCATGTTTAAATTATACTTAAAAGTAGTTAGCCAAGGCTAGGGAAAATGCCTATAAACTGGAGGTCCCGCTGCCTGTCAACAAAGACAAAGAAGCTAGGAGTTTCCAATCTCTATATGTTTTTGCATGCACATACAAAATACTGTAGTACATGTACATGTATACGTAGCTACAGACATGAGTGTAGATTACTCCATTTTAAGGCATTATGAATATGAAGCTGTATACAGCTGAATGATGTCCTACTATAAAATGTAGAAATATTTCTACTTTAACAATATAGGATTATAAGTGTTGTAATAAGTATCAACACTCATTTTAAGGTAGAAAATAATAGATTTTGAGAATTTCAAGATGCCCAATGTGCCAAATCAATGACCAGGTTAAAGGCTCAATGTCAGGGTCGGCATTGCAATATGATGTTAAATTTAAGTAAATCACCATATAGTGCACAATAACTGTAACCCTTTACCCTCTACTTCCTACCATGCATGTATCCTCTACCCTGTACCCTAGTGTACCCCAACCGTCTCTGTACCACTTAATTGTTCTGCCCTGTATATGTATATGCCTTGCACTCTCTACCCCTACGCTGTACCAGATTCTGTTTACTTGCATGGTCATGCAGTTCAGGTATAGTCCAATATGTTTCCCTGCCTTGCAGGTAGTGCATAAGAATATGTACCTGCTGTTCCTACATGATCATAAAAGGCGACTAAATTTAGTATCTTATATATTTTCTTTCTTCTTAACTAACTTTTTGAGTGCTCGCCCCTGTGAGGAAAGGTCTTGATATTAAACTCCTTAAACTTAAACTCCTGCTTAGCACTCGGCAAATGAAGGAACTGGAATGACTAGTTCTCATGTAGTTCTCATGTTGTCAGTGTAATGTGACCCCGTGCATATGGGGTGTGTTGCTTGGTGTATTTGGTGGCATATGCTTCAGTGATATAGCACTGAAAAAAAGGCCACATTACATGTACAGATTTCTCATTAAAACTGTATTGTTATAAATCCTGTTAATAATATTGTTTATGCCTCTACTAATGAAGTTGTAAATGATTGATAATTTGTAGAAAGCTGGTAGAGGATGGGACTGAGAAGGGAGCATCATTTGCGGTGTACTACCGTGGTAAACCTGTGGTGGACATGTGGGGTGGCTACGTGGACCTGGAGTCCGAGCAGCGCTGGAGAAATGACACCATAACACTTGTCTTCTCCTGTACCAAAGGAGTAGCGGCCATCGTAGCAGCTACGCTTGCTGATAGGTTTGGAGACAACTCTTAATTTCAAACATTTCCTTTAAAGTATAATAGACTTGGAGTCACTGGGTCTAAATTATTGATCAAATGTTGTAGTGCAATCAGTAGAGCATCTACATGTAGCTAGTAGGGTGAACTCCGGTCTGCATGAGGTTGAGAAACCTACCAAAGAAAGCATACTCTTGAAAAAATATAGCTTGGACTTGCATGGGCATCTGCCTATATATAATAAGTCTTTCAAATAGACTTTACATAAGACTCTTATTTTATGTTTCAGGGGACATCTTGACTATCAGAAACTTGTTTCTCATTATTGGCCTGGATTTGGTAAAAATGGAAAAGAGAATATCACTGTTGAGATGTTACTTAGTCATCAGGTAATTATCCGATCGTAGTTATAAATTTCATTATAAAGAAAAAAAATATATGTCATATTATATAACAAGTACCTTTATATTGCCAATATGTTACTTTTGAAATACCAAACTGAAGATTATCTGTCCATAAGTCTCACCTTCCTGAAATTTTGACATCATATTTTGATGTGTTTTTAATGACGTCACAATCAACAGAAGATGAATCCATACTTCACCCACATCTTTTTGGCATCTTGAAATCCCTGTATTGATTTGGAACATTAAAATTATTAAATAAATAACTTCGCCTTGCATAGTACAAGTTTCATTTAGAGGCAATGGTGATCAGGTGGTGTAGTGGTTAAGCCACTCATTTTTACCAAGCTAGCTGAGGTTTGATGGATCAGGGGTCACCTGACTGACCCCATGGTTTTTTCTGCGGGCAGTTACCTTCCACTCAAAGAACTCATACATGCTTTGATATTTAGTCCATCAAAAATGATTTATATCAAGTAATAAGTGCAATCAATATGAAATGAATAAAATCTGTTTTACTGTAATATAGATTTTGTACTATTATATGAATGAACTCATTTTCCTTCAAAATTGTTTAAGGCAGGCCTTTTAACAACTAATGAAACGGTCCCTCTACACTGGCTAGATACTGATCCAGAGAGATTGGAGACATTCCTGGAAAATCAAGTACCGACAATTGAACCAGGTATGGAATTATCCGATAATCTGACGAAGTATGAGGGGCGTATATGTATATTTAAAATATCATATAAGAATAACATTTAACATTCACTAAAAGGAGATATTTCATTACCTATGTTTTTGTATCAATTATTTTGTATACCCCCAGCAAAAAAGTTGTACATGTACCCCTCCTAACAAAGTACTAATGTTGGAATGATGAGGTTGTCCATCTGTAGACATCACGATTGAATATCAAATCCTCCTAAACTACAGCAGGGATTTCAACGAATCTTGGTGGGAATAATTCTTATAATGCAGTGTAGATGTGCATAACATATATCGGAGTAAGGTACGTCCAAGGTTTGGAACATTGTACCTCAAATGTTTTTAGAGTTATTCCCCTTTGTCGAAAAACTGTCTTCCAACTTCTCTTTCTAAACTACTAGAGAAATTTCAACGGAACTTGGTGGCAATAATCCCGATACAGTGTAGATGTGTGTAATATATCAAAGCAAGATACATCCAACTTTTCAGAGTGTGTAAGGGTATACGTTGGCCTTCTGGACGACAATTCTAGGTGGTTCAATTTGCATGTAAAACTGCCGAATGATTATCAGAAAATTCCTTTATAGGTTCAGGTATTGCCTACCATGCTATCACCTATGGGCTGTACGTTGACCGTCTGCTACCCAAGATTGACCCAAAGGGCCGGTCAGTGAAACAAATGTTTGAGGAGGATATTGCCAGTCAATTTGGTAAGTTTACAATCCAATCATCGTTACAGTAATGTCTATAAATGGGTTAATGTTTATTCATGCTATGTGGTCTTGACTAGAACTTTTAAACATAGTTTAAAGTTTAAATAGACATACATAATGTAATTTTTTGTAAAAGGTGATCTCTGCATTATTCAGAATAACTGCAATATTGATTTAACATTTCAACGACTTGAACCTGTTTTAAATTAATAAATTTATCACAAGTCAAAATCAAAAGCATTCTTAATCTCTAAGATATTGAATATTGCCCACTGATTTAGTATATAGTATGAACGATGTCAGTGATTTATGTAACTTATTATTCTTGGGTCATTCATACCAGGTATACATGTAATTGTAAGCTCTAAGTATGGTTTTATTTTGTTCCAGATATTGACTTTTCAATTGGATTAAAGAAATCAGAAGATTATCGATTTGCCCCGTTTACATCTCTTGACGTAAATAACTTGATACTCAAGTTCATTTTCATGCCTTCTTATTGGGATGTGTTGTTGACGATTATGTGGCCCAACTCTCTTGCTCTAACCGGCACTACTGCCATCAAGGAAACCCAAAAGGTAGGCAATATTGATAGCCATTTGAATATTTAACTGGAAAACATCGCCATTAATAGAAGAAGTAGGTTGATCATAAAATACTTTCTGCTCAATAGGTATTACTACAATTTGATGTATATCCTCCTTCCTTTCCCCTTACAATCGTTCTTACTTGTTGGTATCTGTACCGTTTTCAAAGCTTTCCCATTTGTGTTTCTGTTGAATCATAGGGCAAGCCAAATTTATTTTTTATCACAGATATTCAACAAATTAGTGAAAGAATAAGTTTAATGAAATTTATTTAACTTGTAACTATATTTGCCAAACAGATTGCGATGTTCAGGAATCCTGAGGTTCGACAGGTTCCTCTTGTGTCTTCCATGGGCCATGGTAATGCGCGATCACTGGCCAAACTTTATGGAATTCTTGCAAATGGTGGACAGGCTGATGGAAAAAGTATGATGTCACAAGAAATGATCCAGATCTTGAATAAGCCAGTCGTTTCTAAGAAGAGTCTTGACTTACATAGACCATCTACTTTTGGTCTTGGGGTCATGTTCACTGATAATCAACAGGTATGGAATTCATGGTTTACTGAATTCATTACCTTGATAAACAAACCCTTTCTGTCTCGCCAAACTTTGATGTAGAGTAGAGTTTTCTTAATGATTTGTAATTGATATGTTGACGTTCATGAAAACCATCAATTAAAATATAATAAAATCAAATATTTATTTCGATTATAAAATTATTTATTCATTTGATATGCAGGTATGAACTTAAGCAGTAATTCCAAAATATGTGTGAAACATCTACATGTTATGGTATTCACAGGACTGTCAGATTACTCCTATAAGCATTTGACAATGATTCCAATTACAATGACTTAATTACAGAAAATAAACACAAAAACAACCTTGAACCGTAGACAGTTTCATTTCAAAGTGTCAGAATAAGCACACAACTAAATGTGTATTAAACATAAATGTTATTCATTTTGAGGATTAAAAGTATCAAATTCAGAATTCAACGTAAATATTGGCAAGTGAAAATATAGCATAGTGATACACGTTTAAAATGTAAAGTGAATGAATTAATGGTAACAGCTTAGTGATTTTCATTCCACGCCACGGTTCCTAAAAGATGCTACACTACTTAACTTCTGCATTGTCTTTTCAGGGTGATAAGGTGTTTGGCCATTCCGGTTATGGTGGACAGATGTCCAATGCTGACTTGAAACACCAGCTGGGTCTAGCTTACATCACAAATCATCTATCACAGTACTCCTTTGGGGACGATCCAAAATACCTTGCTTTACAAAGCGCCACTTACAAATGTCTTCAAAAACATTCCAAAAGATATTCAAATTAAATCATACAATTTTACTCTCTTTTGTTTAGCTTTTCCTTTTTCTTTGATATTACCTTTAAAAACTTCATCGATCTAACCGTATGTTATAAATTAATAACATAGTGGAAACATTGCTACATGAACCTTACATTGTAATACACGTACTTCGTAATATCTGCCATGGCCACAAAATTAAAGGGGACTCAATATACACTTCTTTGTTTTCACTTTAAGGTTTAAAATTTATCGCCAGTAAATCAGCCAATCGGAAAGTGGTCTGGCAAAAATAGTGATAAGCGTTTATAATGAACAACCTTAGTCAAACGAATGGATAAATTTCATATTTATTAATTATTGAGCAGACTCATTACTACTTATAAGATATAGCAATGTATTTGCTTGTATTAGACCTTCGTACAACCCTAGTAACAAACGATCTTGTTTTGCTATATTAGAAGTAGAGGTGTTTTTCTGGCTTATATTGTGGAGCAAAATAAGACGAGTTACACAACGCAATTAATCGCTCGTGTTTCTTGGTTTAAAGACTAATTGCATGCAGTTTGGTTATTTAGGATTGCTTTTCTGTATAACCGTGTCCCAGTCTGGCCAGAATGTCTCCTTCATTCGATCACAGTAATCACAAAGGTTTGGATATTCTGTAAAAGAGCAATCATACTATCAGGGTTTGTCTGCATTTAAATGTATTGTTTTTAATCTTCGCTCATTTTTAATTAAATATGCCAAATTTGTAATACAAAATGTCCTTTTTTGTGATCTACATCGATTTTAGACCGTAAAGGTGAGATTATTTTTGTTCTAAAGGGCCTGCTTAAAGTATGTAACATTACCGAAATGTATTTTTAAAAAGTACATTTTTTTAGCATATTACAGATATTTTATTTAGGGAATTGGATTTTTAAGAATATAGGAATAACAAACAAACACTGCGATGGAGAAAATCAAATCTCTAATGATATATTGTGTTTATGAACAAAACCTACCCTTAATGACGGACTTCCCAAACCCTCCAAATGATGCCCATCTAATTTCTGCCAGAATTCCGAATATGGCACAGTCAAATTTGCACGCTTTATCGCCAAACAAAAATGGCTTTGATCCTGAATAAACAAAAACGAATTATATTCCATTGAGGTAGCAATTAAACAAAGAATGTTTATTGAATATGAAATTATGTTGGATTTGCATTCGATCAAAGTCTTGCGTGGCCATTGACAATTTAATTCGTCACTTTACCGACTATTATATCAAACTCTATAATTAACACTTAGTGGTAGATTGACTATAATTGTTTTTGTGGCAGCCATGTGACTGTATTAGGAAGGAAAGTGCAAGCAAATCATTTTGTTTTGTTATAAATCTCTTGGATGACCGCTAAATACAAGGTTGACTGTATTGGAAGGATAGTGTCTCTAACGTGGCCGCTAAATTGTTTGACTGTATTGGAAAGGCGATTGATAGCAAATAATATTAAATCTCTTGGTATATATTTTTAAACCGTTCTAGTTATATAAGACAGTGACTTCTGGTACCGCGTGTGCAATTGGAATCTGTACATGGCGGATGTACAGACTCCACACCCGACAAGGAAAACAATAGTGCGAGAGTACACTCGCACTAAAAACTGATTGTCAGTATTCTACTGCACCGTACTTACCTAGATAGTAAGACAATGACTTGAGATCTTCTGACATAATATGACGGATTTCGTCAGGCGAATATCGCCCTATACCGTGTGTGTACAACGTCTTCCGTACACTGCGCTTGAAAATCGTCCTGTAATAAATCATAATATATAGAGGTGAAATAGACTTGCTTATTTGTTCTGTATTTTATCTATGAAAAATACCAGAGCATCATAATGACAATACAAAAAGGAAAGTGTGCTTTTTCCAAGCATGAATGACGGCACCACATAATGAACGAATGGCTACTTTTTCTTTTACATTTTTTAAACAGATCAATTGAAGAAAATGTATACGGAAGGGTGAATCTTGTGCATTCAAATAAATTTAAGTCGCAGGATGCTGGAATCATTGAAAATAACTTACGTCATCAGTGACGGCATACCGAAAGAATTCCATCCTTCACAGGTTTCATCAAACACCCATCGATCTATTACGACACACCTAGGCAATCAAAACCCGAAAAAAATCAATCCGAAGAAAATGGTATTTTACCAAAAGTATATGCATAATGCACACAGATGCGTAAAAGTACAGAAGTTATTGGGCCAACCAATTATGACAACATTAAGAAAAGGTTGAATGAAGTCAAAAGACTGAGGTTTTCCCCCATTAATCGATAACACCTAGGCTACAACACAAATGCTTTATATAATAATTGTTTATGTTGAAAACTTAATTCCGTTACTGAAATTCCGTCCATAAAATATCAACGTATATCAATATAATGAACATATTTTTATTAAAAAATTAAACAATAACATTAGTTGAAAATATTGAATCGGAATGGACCCACCAGTATGTATTTTCCTCCGCCATTTTCTGGAAGGCCCTGCCGATTCCAATCTGCTCCGGTGTGAGCCCTTTATTCAGGTCGAAATTTTTCTCTTTGCTCAGAAACTCTAGGATAAACTCACTGTCCGGTATCTCCTCTCCATTGTACTCTAAAAACGGAATCTTCTGGGTTTGCTTTGCTCTTCTAAACAAACTATGCTCCACCTTCGGAATTAAATCGCAATTTAAGTCTTACCTTTGTGACTTTGACGTAGTGAAATGTTAACTAATTTAAATGAAAAGACACGACCCTAAATCATCTTTGTGTTATTGTTGGGACAGTTTGATGAGTTGCGATTAGATCTAATATTGAAGATATTCTAGAATAAAAATTACGTACTGCAATGAAATAGCCGGTGTCAGTTGCACAAATACATCCATTGATGTTAGAATAGGTAGGATCTAAAAACTTCTAGGGCAAGATAGCAGTCCACGTTTGTATATGATGTGATAAAAAAGAGACATACATGTAGCTGGTTTTAACAATCAAGATGATTTATGTTTTATCTCAATACTATTTGTCGAATGGCTTCATTGGCTTATTATTTTAATTTTTTTGTCAAATTTGACTGAATACTTGCCTCGTAAGGAATGCTCTCCATCCGAAAGAACGTCTCTAATTTGATAGCAAAGGGTGAAAGGCTGGGGACAGTCAGACCTCGCCCCATCTGGTGGATAACTATGGTGTTCGTAGGGTAAACTTTGCTGTTCGAAAAAATATATGTACTAAAATGTGATACATGTGTATACACATTGCCCCAATCCACGATTTATATGACAACATCGTAAAACATCATTATGCATCGCTATATTAAGATACAAGCTTCGTCATATTTAACTTTTTTCGTGGTATTAAATCATCCGGACTTGCTAAAGCAAGAAAACAATGTTGTTATCGCAAGTTTAAACAGGAGTAATATAAAGTTATATGTGCAATCACTAAGCGAAATGTTACTTTTTCATCGGTAAACTATTGAAAACCATTAGATTTGATTAAATAAACTGTGTGAACCGACAAGCTATCGTCGGTGACCCGAGGTAATTGCACTACACTACGCTACGCAGTGAAAAGTATAGCGTAGTGTAGTGCAATCAACCGTGGGTCATCGACGATACCGACTAACATGTTTATGCCATATAAACATTAGCTACAACACAGGATTTATGTACTGTAAAATTCTTTTTCTTATGCCTTTTGCATGTTTAGATAGAAACATACATCATAAATCACTTAACAATCAGTAAAAACACTAAAAACGTGAAATGAAATTGTAGACCTTAACTTCATGGTCTGATTGTATGTACTCGTTTTTAGCTTGCAACATCGACGTTGTTTACTACCTACTTCACCTGTAGTAAATAAAGTATACACTATATCCTCTTCTATACGCTATGTCTTATTAGACTGTATCGTAATACGAAAGTGAGAGGAACCCGGCCTTGCGAACTAGCGATCAAGGATACTTATATATTATTTACTATTGTCGCATCACATTTATCCATACCTTTTGGAGTGACGTCCCTTGAGAACCCTCCATACAGCTGCCAGCACCGCCCCTGTCAGGACTGTTCCCCCCACAGCCCGGACACCTACAGGGAGGTCTGCTATCACATCCGTTACCTTTGTCAGCGCCATGTTGAAAAGGTCACAAACTAGAACGCTCGCCGTGTGTCAAATAACATCGATGTGCACACAGAGAAAAGTAACGATTTGTTTTTTCGTTATAACATTTTTGTAATTTTTTTATTTTTTTTCAAATTTTGTAACACATTCGACATGACAATCAAAATACTTTTATTCTTCACATACACACTCATATACACCTTATACTATCAAATAAACACATCTAGAGAGACGAAAACAAAAACAACAGAAAAGAAAAACAAAGAGAAAGGAAAGAAAGAGAGACAGAGAGATGGTATTTAGAGTGGCACGTACAGTAAGCGAAGATCGAAGAAATAGGAAAATATATCGGCAAAAAAATCTAAATATAAAAAAATGTACACATCTATAATTATTATATTGTGAATATTTCAGGGTGAGGAGTAAGAATAAAAAGTTAAAGTTTAGCTATTTTTCCCAATTTTTCAAGTCTTTCTCAAATTTAATTTTTGCTCTTTCTCATGGGCTGTAAGCTATATGTTATATATGTTAATGCTATATGTTTCTGAGTATTATAATAATCTTGTAAAGAGTTGACAAGACCATTGGTACTGAGAGACTTATGGAGACATCTCATTCTATAAAAATACTGTTTCATAACTAGCAGAGTAACGGTATTCTGATCTGTGTGTTATTTCCCTTCGATCCACTCCGTCATTTCTGACAAAATGAAACGGAACGACTTGACTGTGATGTATCAGCATGACAAGAAAAGGGTGTAGATAAATTGATTAGCAAAGGCGGCCTCAAAGAAATCCTTAAACTAGTACAATAATTATGATGAACAATTAGAATCAACATATTTTATAAACCAGACATATATGATTTGTTGATTCCAGTTTGTGAAGTCAGTAGGTCATTATTATCTATTGTATCGGGGAGATTTAACACCATATTAACCGACTCAAATGTTCTTTGTTTTTATATTAGAGTTTTTTAACGTTAATAACCTCATATTGATATAATTAATATTTCTTTGTTTTCGTTCTAAACCGACTTTCTGATTGGCAAATTCTTTTTTGCATACTACTATGGAAAAAAAGTCAGAGAATGGCGCCAAACTCTGACGTTATCGTGACATCACAATAGAGCCGTTGACGTTGCGTATTGATTCGGAAAAAAATATCCCTTTGGGGAATCAATTGACTCGTATGTGTAAATGTATTTTATTTTAACAAGTAGTCTAGAAAGTTAGATATTAAAGATGCTCCACCGCTGACAAATGCTATTTTTTTCACTATCAAAGACAGGATCAGACGATTTAGCATTTTTCTTCAGTTACAAAAGTTACTTACTTTACACCATTACCACCTTTGAAAAGTTTGAGCTTCTAATTTTACTTCAAGTTAAAAATATGAAAAATAATTAATTGCATCCCGAAAAAATTCCTGGGCACTATATCTATATGGAATGAAGTACTGATTGCGCATGCATCAAAGGAAAATAAATTATTTATTTTTATTTTTTCTGTTAATTAGACATATATATACACGATAAGACATCAATTATTGTTAAATTGATGAATATCATTTATGGTCTGTCGGCGGTGGAGCATCTTTAACATTGATGTCACTATTTTTTAATTTCATCGGGTTATGAAATAAATTTTGTTTGCAAACTTTTATGAGAATCTGCTACGCGGATTCACACCGTTTACAAACAAAATTAGTTTCAAATCCCGATGATTAAAAAATTGTGACATCAATGCTTAAATGGATGTTAATTACAAAAAAGAACGATTGCCTTTAGACGGGACTCACATTGACTACGTAATGTTGGTGACCACAGGCGTGCTAACAGTACATGTACATATCAGTACAGATTTAATTTATGCCACTACTTTTCACTAACATAAAAATCACAAAAACCACAATAAATTGTAAATTTACCTAGTATGTACATTTGTATATTATCATCTAATATAATATCAATAAATCATAAATAAGATAGGTGACCATTCGTTATATGTCATATTTGATAGTTGTTACTTCTGGACGGTGTTCGCTTAATATAAGTCAAGTTTATCAACATTCATTGGCATGCATGTTTAGGGATGCTGCCGTATGATTAAGTTTAGCTTCTCTAAGAATTTTACATTTTCCGGCTTATCACCCTCACATATTAAACACTGATGCGTATTTACCAAAGATTTTAAGATAATATACCAATCGAAGACTTTTACGGACAAACCAAGCATATGATACCATAAAGATTTAGTTTGTTTTCCAGTTTTACGGCCCATCAGCAACTAAGGTCATTTAGGGCTAAACTACAAATCTTGTAATGGATCCAAATATATAATAATAGCGTCTAAATGATCTGGTTAAAACATCGGCGAATGAAGACTGATTAGTGCAAATACTGTATTTAATGGAATCGGTATAACTCGGAAAAATACACAGGCATAATGTCTTCAGGTCAATTTCAGGTCAAATTGTCCTGAAGATATATTACAAAGAGTCAATTACAAATGTCTACAACAACATTCCAAAAGATATTTAAATGAAATCATACAACTGTACTCTCTTTTGCTCAGCTTATCCTTTTCCTTTGACATATACCAAGCTTAATTAATCTAGCAGTATGATATAAGCTAATAACTTGGTGGAAACACCAATTGGGCCCTAATTGACACCTATTTGTTTTCGGTTTAAGTTAATCTGTCAGACAATACTGATTTTGCTGTCTGATTCTATTTTGTTATTTTCAAATGCTTCAATGCGCTCAAATGTTAAAAACATTAATTAAAGTTGAATTTATCCTCATTTTTGTTACAAATATCCCATGTGAAAATGTACATACAAAATGTTTATGTTTTTTTCTCTGTTTCTCTATTTATGTATTTTTTCTCTAAATACGAAGTGTTGTTACCTTGACCTAGAACAATTAACCACGTGCCTTTCTGTAGTGTACCTTATCCGGTTTTTCCAGCGTTTATGTGTGAGTGCGTCCGTGCGAGACCTTGTGCTATATTTATGCTATGACAATGGTTAACAGGCGATATATCTGCGATTTGGCATAGGGTTTCAATCGGTTGCTTCTATTGCAAAGCGTATGGAGGACCAAATTTTAAAAAGAGTCGATATATTATAAACGTTAATTTCGATTTCTTTGCCCATGAACATGTTATTTATCGTGACCTCTTTGTTTCTAGTATAAAAGCCAGTTTGGCATCTGTAATACTTATGTGCTTACAATCACATTTTAAGAATATTAATTTTTGTCATATTTTATTACTATTACTATTTTTAGACATGGATGTAGAAAAAAATCCAGGTCCAACTGAAAATGAATTGTCTATATTCCACCTGAATACACGAAGCATAAGGAACAAATTAGAATACATAGAAAATATTTGTGATGAGTTTAACATTGTTTGCTTTACAGAAACACACTTAGATGATCGGGTGCCTTCATCTGATTTAACCCTATCGGGATTCATGGAGCCATTTAGGAAAGATAGAAATTTTGCTGGGGGTGGAATTTTAGTCTACTACTCTGATTTCTTAAAATGCATACGGAGAGATGATTTAGAATTTCAAGGCGGAGAAGTAATCTGGATTCAGGTGGAAATAGCACGTCAAATTTTTTTAATCTGTACTGTTTATAGACCCGAAAACTCACGTCATCCTTTTTGGGAGAATTTTAAATATTCAGTTGAAAAAGCTTTAGAAAGTACACCAAATGTTATTATTGTTGGTGACATTAATATTGATATGTTAACTCTATCAAATAATCACATTTTAAAGCAAATTATGTTGGAGCTTGACTTAAGCAATGTTATAAATGAACCGACCAGGTATGGGGCCACAAGACACAGTTTACTCGATCCTATTTTGTTAAGTGATATTTCGAAATGTATAGATTCACATGTAATTTCAGTTGATCGTGATATCAGCGACCATGACGCATGTGTCGTATTTTTATCTACGCCTATTAGCCTTTCACGAACCTATATTCGTGAAGTTTGGTCATACAAACATGCAAATTTTGAAAAATTAAATATATTAATAAATTCTTTTGACCGGGAAACATATTTTTCTAATTACACGTCAATTGATATTGCGAGCGTTAAATTTACCGAACAGTTTTTGTTATTTGCTAAAGAATGTATACCAAGGAAAAAAGTATATATACGACCACATGATAAATTATGGATGAATTCTGATCTGCGGAAAGCCATCCGATTGCGAGATAGGCTACACAATGCCTCCGTCTGCGAGTTAAGTCCGCATCCAACATCGATAAGTTTAAAAGACAACGTAATAAAGTCAATAACATGAAAAAATATGCTAGAGAAGTTTTTTATGAAAATGTGGGCGATGTTATTGATAATCTTAATACTAGTGATCCTAAAGCATATTGGAGATTGGTAAGGAAAATTTTTAAACAGTCGAACAACAAAGAAGCTATACCACCTTTATTAAACGATGATACGGGAAATGTAGAAATAGGTGATTCTGAAAAGGCAAACATTCTCAATAAATACTTTTGTTCTATTTCCACGATAGATGACAGAAATAAACCTCTGCCTATTTTTGAATCTCGTACAGAATCTGTGCTTGAATCTGTTGTGGTAACCAGTAATGAAATTTGTGATATTTTAAAAATTCTTAAATTAGGTAAAGCATCTGGTCATGATAATATTAGTCATCATATGTTAAAATATACTGCAAATACTGTGTGTAAGCCATTGGCTCTTCTATTCAATATGTCATTAAATCTTAATATTTTTCCAGAAACTTGGAAAAAAGGTATTGTTCTACCCCTATTCAAAAAAGGGGATAGGCATTTGGTATCCAATTATAGACCTATAACGTTGCTATCTTGTCTAGGTAAAGTTTTTGAAAGAGTTATGTTCAAACATATTTACAATTTCTTTTTTGAAAATTCATTGTTTTATGAAAAACAGTCTGGTTTTATGATGAACCATTCAACGGTTCATCAATTAATAGAAATGTATAATACTATATGTTGTTCACTTGAACAAAAGAAACATGCCTGTCTTATATTTTGTGATATCTCCAAGGCATTTGATCGAGTATGGCATAAGGGTCTGTTATTTAAATTGAATGCGTATGGCATAAAAGGTAATTTGCTTAATTGGATGAAAAGTTATATATCAGGTAGACAACAGCAGGTAATTGTTAAAAACGAATATTCCAGCACAGGTTGCACCAATGCTGGAGTCCCACAAGGAAGTGTGTTAGGGCCTCTTTTGTTTTTAATATATATTAATGATATAGTTGACAATTTAGATAGTGTATCACGTCTATTTGCTGATGACACTTCTTTGATGTATTCTTCATCCTCTGTTCACGATATTGAATTAAATCTTAATAGAGATTTAGATAGATTAAACAGATGGTCTCTAGATTGGCTCACTAAATTTAATCCTCAAAAAACGGACGTTTTACTAGTATCCAACTCTGAAAACCTGCATCCCTTGCAACTTTCTTTTGGTGATGAAATTTTAAGATGCGTTGACAGTCATAGGCACTTAGGTGTGACATTTAGTGCAGATGCTAAGTGGTCGTTACACATTTCAGAAATTCAAAAATCGTGTATGAAAAAAACTTTCGGCATTACGTAAGTTAAAATTTTTACTCAATAGGAAAACTTTATTAAGGATATATAAAGCATTTGTGTTGCCTGTGTTGGAATATGCGTGCGAAGTATGGGATGGTTGCTCTCTGGGAGATGTTAACAAACTCGAACAAGTGCAGCTTGAGGCGGCAAGAATCATAACGGGTATGCCATCCTTCTCAAGTAAAGACTCACTCTATTTCGAAACCAATCTTGTACCTCTAGTAAAAAGAAGAAAAAATAAAAAAACTTATTCTAATGTATAAACTCCATAATAACCTAACCCCATCTTATCTGACCAATATCCTTCCTCCTAAAGTTGGAGAGCGATCCGCCTACAACATGAGAAATAGAGAAAACTATGTTATTCCGAAAGTTCGTTTGTCATGTTCACTTGAATCTTTCTTGCCATCTTCTATTAGATTATGGAATTATTTGCCTAGCAATGTCAGAGAGCAGCCATCCGTTCGTACCTTCAAAACATTGATACAATCTGATGTAAATTCTTTACCCGTTTATTATTTTACTGGGAAAAGGAAGTTTAATATTTTACATACAAGATTGCGACATTCGTGTAGCAGTCTGAACTATGATTTGTACAGAGTAAATATAATTAACGACCCATCATGCGCATGTGGTAATCAATGTGAAAATGCAACTCATTATTTTTTTGAATGTAGTCTTTATACTAGGCAAAGGGATGTTTTATTCCGTAATGTTTCACAATATGGTAATATTTCAATTAATATTTTGCTTTATGGTGCTCCACACTTGTCCAATATGGAAAACCAAATGATATTTCAATGGGTACAAACCTTTATTAAAGATAGTGCTAGATTTTAGGTCAAGTCTGTAACAACAAACTCATTTTGATTTTTTTTCTATTTCTTCTTCAATATTTTCTGTATATATACATAATTATATGATTGTATGCTGTCAAAGTATTGTATATACATGTATTATGGAGAAGGCATTATTAAGTTGTGATAACTTGTGCCTAATCCATTATTGTATTTTTGACAATAAAAAATATGTTTGAATCGAAAATGTATTCAAATCTGTCAGACAATACTGCTTTTGCTGTACTGTATTTCCTAAAATAGCACCAGCTGTACAGGTATAGATACTGTTTCCAAGTTCGGACATCTGTGAAACAAACTCCTAAGAGGCTTTAAACCTCCAGTCAAATATTGGGTTTTAGTTTGTTTATCAGGTATGTATCTATGACTCCAGTCATATCAAACATTAGTTATAATTGCAGATTAATTAAAAATTGACCAGAAACTTTACTAATAGGATATAGCAATGCATGTGCTTGTATGAGGCCTGAATTCATATAACCTCAATGATCGAGACAATTTATCGGCCGTGTTTCTTGGTTTAAAAACTAATTACATGAAGTTTGGTTATTTCATTCTCGGCACCCATCGGCTGTCAAGCTATCGCTGCCAACTGACAGAGTGAAATGAAAGGAAGTAACTCTGATGGATGAGAATGGGTTATTTAGGATTGCTTTTCTGTATAACTGTGTCCCAGTCTGGCCAGAACGTCTCCTTCATTCGATCACAGTAATCACAAAGGTTTGGATATTCTGTAACAGAGCAATCATACTATCAGGGTTTGCCTGCATTTAACTATATTGTATTTAATTTTCGCTCATTTTTAATTAAATATGCCAAACATTGTAATACTTGTTTGTGATCTACATCGATTTTAGGCCATAAAGGTTAACTAAATTTTGTTTTAAAGGACCTGGCACCGATTTCTCGAAACAAAAGGGCAGGAAATGTATGACTTAAGTCAGTTTTTGACTTAAGTTTGTTTCGAGAAATCGGGGCCAGCTTAACAATGTAATATTACCGAAATTTATTTTTAATAATACAATTTCAAACATAAGGAATAATATTAATAAAATCAATCATGGAATTTTGTTTTTTGCTTATTACAGATATTTTTATTTAAGATATTTGAATTTTAAGAATATAGGAATAAAAGACAATTACTTCGATGGAGAAAATCAAATCTCTAATGATATATTGTGTTTATTAATAAAACCTACCCTTTATGACGGTCTTCCCAAATCCTCCAAATGATGCCCATTTAATCTCCGCCAGAATTCCGAATATGGCACAGTCAAATTTACACGCTTTCTCACCAAACAGAAATTTCTTTGATCCTGAATCAACAAAAACGAATGATATTCCATTGAGGTAGCGTTTGAACAAATAAAGTATATTGTATAGAAATCGCCTCCTATCAAAGTCTTACATGGTCATTGGCAATTCAATTCGTCCCCCAATAAGTATCAATATCATGTGATAGCCATTTTACCGATTATTATGTAAAACTCTATAAGTGTAATGGTAGATTGTTTTTGTGGCAGCCATATGATTGTATTGGGAAGTTAAGTAAAGGAAAATCATCTTTTTTTGTTACAAATCCCTTGGGTGGCCGCTAAATACAGATTTGAATGAATTGGGAAGGAGAGTAATGGCATCTTTGGGTGACCGCTAAATACAGGATTAACTGTATTGGGAAAAAGAGTGATAGCAACTAATCTTTTGTTATAAGTCTCTAAGTGGCCGCTAAATTCAGGTTTGACTGTATTGGGAAGGCGAGTGATAACAAATAATATTTTGAAGAAATGAACTGATTGGTCAGTATTCTACTGAACCGTACTTACCTAGATAGTATGACAATGACTTGAGATCTTCTGACATAATATGACGGATTTGGTCAGGCGAAAATCGCCCTATACCCTGAGTGTAGAACATCTTCCGTGCTGTGCGCTTCAGTAACGCCCTATAATAAATTTAAATATATAGAGAAAGAGACGTGTTTATCTGTTCTGTATTGAACCTTTGGAAAAATACGAGAGCACCCTAATGGCAAAACAAAAAAGAAAGTGTGCTCTTTTCTAGCATGAATGACAGCACCACATAATGAAGAATGGCCACTCGTATTTTTTAATAAATTACAATTAAGAACATGAATGCGGAAGGATGGATCTTGTGCATTCAACTACATTTAGGTAGCAGGAAGCTGGAATCATTGAAAATGTCAAAACATAACTTACGCCATCAGTGAAGACAAACCAACAGTCTTCCATCCTTCACAGGTTTCATCAAGCACCCATCGATCTATTCCGGAACACCTAGACAATAAAAAACACTCAAGTAAACAAATTGTTATTGAAAATGATTTTTTAATCTACACATATGCGTAAAAAACAAAAGTAATTGGGCTAGCCAATTAGGACAACATTACACAATTAAAGTCTAAAATAAAACACAAATTGTCAAATTAAATAGCCACTCATGAAAATAATGAAAGACGACCGAGGTCCACCCCCCCAATAATTGATTGCACCTAGGCTACAATACACATGTTTTATTGCTTATATTGCAAACCTAACTCCGTTTCCGAAATCTCGTCCATAAAACAAAAAATCTACCGATACAAATATACTTTACATAATTTGTTTTGTTAATGCATCACGTTTATAAATTAAAGGTAATTACAAAAGTAAACCAAATCAAATATATGTTGAAAATGTTAATAAATTAAAGTGAAATCGACTCAGCAGAATGTGTTTTCCTCCGCCATTTTCTGGAAGGCCCTGCCGATTCCAATTTGCTCTGGTGTGAGCCCTTTATTCAGGTCGAAGTTTTTCTCTTTGCTCAGAAACTCAATGATAAACTCACTGTCCGGTATCTCCACTCCATTGTACTCTAAAAACGGAATCTTCTGAGTTTTCTTTGCTCTCCTAAACAAACTATGCTCCACCTTCGAAATTAAATCGCAATTAAAGTCTTACGATTGTTGCCTTGACGTAGTGAAATGTTAACTAATTTAAATGAAAGGACACGACATTAAATTATATTTGTGTTATTGTTGGGCCGGTTTGATGAATGGCGATTAGATCTAGTATTGTGGATATTGTAGAATCAAATTACGTACTGCAATGAATTATCCGGTGTCAGTTATACAGACACTTCCATAGATGTTGGAAAAGCTAGAGTCTACAAACTTCCATGTTCAGATTGCAGCCCACGTTTGTATCTGATGTAATGAAAAATAGACATTGCTGGCTTTAACAATCAAGATCATTTATGTTTTATCTCAATACTGTTTATCGAATGTTTTTTTTATTACATTTTATCAAATTTGACTAAAACGTCGAATACTTGCCTCATACGGGATGCCCTCCATCCGTAAGAACGTCTCCAATTTAATGGCAAATGGTGAAAAGCTTGGGACATACGTACCTCGTCCGATCTGGTGGATAACTATAGTGTTGGGGGATAAACTTTGCTGTTTGAAAAAAATATATATGTACTAAAATCTGATACATGTGTATACACATTGCCCCAATCCACAATTTATATGACAACATCGTAAAACATTATTATTCATTTTTATAATTTAAGGTATAAACTTCGTCATATTAACCTTTTTTCGTTGCATTAAATCATCCGAACTTGCTAAATCAAGACAAATATGTTATCATTGCAAGTTCAGACAGACGTTTAAGTTATATATGCCATAACTGAGCAAACATATTGACATGTTATTTTTTTCTTCAGTAATCTATTGAATACCATCATATTTGATGGAATATACTGTGCAAATAAATCAAATGAACCGACAAACATGCTTACAACACAGTATTTATGTACTGTAAAATTCTTGTTCTTATGCCTTTTAAATGTATGTTTAGATAGAACTTGCAGAAATCACTTTACAATCAGTAATCAAAGTACTGAAAGTACTTGGACGGAAAAAACGTTTATGTACTTTTTGTCAATATGACCGTCCTTGGGTTTGGCCATATCGTTATTGTTGTCTGGTTAGTTAAGTATGAAAGTGCCTGAAGCCGCCATTTGAATAAATAGAGCTAAATTAATATTATAAATTGGATATCAATATTTCAAATGTTTTAATATTTTAAGGAATAGTATCATTTCGGTTAACTGCGGTCTTCAGTTGCATTCATACTTAACTCGATATCCCAAACCAAATACATTTGTACGACCATACATCCCTTATATAAAGTATCCATTCGACTGTTTCCTCTTCTTCCTAGCACCATTGTATCCCGTTTCTCAATTACAGTGTACATTATAAACCGGGATGTTTTGGAATTATTGTGATAAACATACATTATCTTTCATATTGTGTGTAGGGCTGTGGGGTTGGCTACATCAAATCTGTTTATAGACAGGCAGGGTTAATTAGATTTAGCGAAGAGGTAAATGAGTTTATGTCTATTTCAATTACTACAGCATAATCTGTATAAACCTCTGTCACACATAATAATGGTCTCTGTCATTATGCTATATGTGTATATTATCATGAAGATACATTGTTTCATACAATGACATTATATTACTGTTTTAGTACACGACATAGTGTTTTGGTTGATAAAGTCCACTTTCGAATTCAAGAAAATGATGACCATGACGCAAAAACAATTTATTGAATCTGAAATAGGATTTATGAAATAAAAAGTCAGTGTTTGAACTTACTGGAAAAACGAATAAAATATTAGTGTGATTTATATTCATGGCTCCTATTATTAAAGTTGTGTGACCTATATGCATGCTCTATGATGTATATTTGTTTTAATCTGATGTATTATATTTTCATATTGAGACGCTTATACAATATCAGAAACATATATTAGATGTTTCTGACAGTATACATATAGGGCAAAGAACTACTAAAGTAATTCTAACAGTGTGGACAAAAGATTGACGGATTTTCGAGGCGATCTGCAATTTTGTCAAGACACAAGAAGAACAAATAAAATTACATATTAAGGACGGTCACGGACGTTCACAAAAACAATGAACACATATAGAACATACAGATAAACTATAGGGCCGATAGCTTTGCGTATTGTCTGAATGGTCCCTGCGGTCAGTCGCTATAATGGGTTGCGATCGCCGAAGGCTTATTTAGTTTATGTATTGAAATGCATATAAAATGATGTGTTGTTAAAATTAGTTATAAATTAGAAATTATTTGCATTTGTAAATACGTGACAACATACATATATGTATAAGATGAATTTACGTGGTAAGACATAACAAAAGTCTTTCCCCTTCTGTCGACACTATCCTTAGACACATGTCTATAACGGTCCCGTTCGCCTATAGATAGATGTGATTAAATACCTAATCAGTACTTGTTAGGCCCTGTTATACACACTATATGCGCCTATTTAGCTTATCAATAAATCCCTAGCCACTATCTATACTGTTGGGTACGCAAAAAAGCAGGGGGATTATAAATCTAACTCTCATGTAATCAAAGCATGCATGCCCTAAACGGGACACCAACCGAATTATATATGTGGATATTTGGGAGGGGAGATGAAGCTTTGTCTTATATCTGCCTATATAAAAGTGAGGCCGTTACTGGGGCCGTTTTAACTGGGGCCGTTATTGCAGTGGGGCCGTTTTAACCGTACTCCGATGAAGTCACAACATGACACGAGTATTGGCTGTACCAAAAAGGCTCACACACATGCGAGTGTGGACTTTCCTAGTGTTTGACGTTCCATTCTACAAGTTCAATTATTTCCAAATGCAATCTCATACACTGGTTAGTGGTAAGTAGTTAGCCTGTTATCGTTCTGACCCAAATTCGTGTAAGCCACGGTACACGACAAACGATCACTGCTATACGAGGCCTAGTGATAAAACAATTAATCCTACCATATCGACTTTCATGAGATTCCCTCACTAATAAGAATTTTCTCCGTGTAAAGTTACTGTTTGTAGTGAATCTCTGACGTAGTCTGTTTTGATTGGCTGAATATAGTTTCCGGTGTGAAAACCGCATGCAAATTAGCCAGCATGAAAACGAATAAAAAAGACAGAAAGTTTTTCCGTCGAAAACTGTAAAAATGTGAAATGAAATTGTAGACCTTAATTTCATGGTCTGATTGTATGTACTCATAACGTTTTTAGCTTGCAACATCAATGTTGTTTACTGTCTACTTCACCTGTACAAAATGACATATACATGTACACTCTCTTCTTCTATAGGCTATGTCTATTATGACTGTATCGTAATACGTTAGTGAGAGAAACCCGGCCTTAACTAAATATCGAGGATACTTATATTATCTAATATTGTCGCATCACATTTATCATTACCTTTTGGAGTGACGTCCCTTGAGAACCCTCCATACAGCTGCCAGCACCGCCCCTGTCAGGACTGTTCCTCCCACAGCCCGGACACCTACAGGGAGGTCTGCTATCACATCCGTTACCTTTGCCAGCGCCATGTTGAAAGAGTCACAAACTAGAACGCTCGCTGTGTATGTAATTGTGATATATCAGAATGACAAGAAAAAATTGATAAGTAGAGGTGTAGAAAGTAAAGAAAAATATGTGGGGTACACCTTTTTATGGTACAGCATCATAATTTCCTTAACTCTGCTGCCTCACAGAAAACCTAAAACTAATACAATAAGCTATGATGAACAATTAGAATTAACATATTTTCATAAACCAGACATGTGATTTTTTATTCCTATTTGTGAAGTCAGTAGGTCACTATTATATATTATATCAGGGAGATATAATGTTATTAACTGACTCATTTCAACAAAATTTTATCTCAAACAAACAAGTTGAAATAGGATCCAACAACAGGCAGTGCCTATATAAGTTCTATCCTTGGTAACAAAATGTATATATACAAATGACACGAAAGAGTATTTGAAAACATTTGAAAGTATATGTTTCATAAGTCATGACAATATATCATATATTATTAATGAGATAATAGATAGTAGTTTTGTTTTTCAAAAAGTATAATAATAAAGAAATGAGAATACAGCAGCCATGAGGAAATTACCTTCACCCACCAGATACAGACCAGAAAGTCCACGTGGCTAACAAGCCGATGGTCATCCACCAATGGGATTCAGAAATTCTACCATGGATGCTGTATTCATGTATATGATTTAAAAGATAAAATGTTGCAGAATATTGAGATAAAGTTTGCTCTAAATTTATACTTGTCATGACACATGCATTAATTTTAACAATTACCTAAACAGATATGTAGCTAAGATAAATGTATTAATCATATATTTTAACAAGAGATCCCAGAGGGATCTTGGCGCCCACCAAAGAATGATCTATGTCTGACAATAGAAAGACGGATCTTTTCTCTGCTTTTCAACTTTTTACTACATATTACTACATATGAAATTTGAGAAAGATCCTTTCAGTACTTTCTGAGATATATAACACTGACAAACTTCAATAATCAAAATCAAAGATGTTGTTGACCGATTAGTCCCAATATGCAATATTCAGGTCCTAGGAGTACCTACATATAAAATTTGAGACAGATCACTTCAGTACTTTCTGAGAAATAGTGGTAACAAACTTCAATTATCAAAATTCAAAATGGTGGCCTGTCGGCCATCTTGTTGACCGTTCGGACCCAAAATGTAATTAGGGACCTAAGGGAACCTGCACATGAAATTTGAGAGAGATCCCTTCAGTACTTTCTGAGAAATAGCGGTAACAAACTTCAACTATCAAAATCCAAGATGGCGGCCTGGCGGCCATCTTGTTGACCGATCGGTCCCAAAATGAAATATGCACAACAAGGGCCCTAGGGGAACCTACATGTGAAATTTGGGAGAGATCCCTTCAGTACTTTCTGAGAAATAGCTGTAACAAACTTTAACTATCAAAATCCAAGATGGCAGCTTAAAGGCCATCTTGTCAACCGATCAGTTCAAAAATGAAATATGCACAACTAGGGCCCTAGGGGAACCTACATGTGAAATTTGAGAGAGATCCCTTCAGTACTTTCTGAGAAATAGCGGTAACAAACTTTAACTATCAAAATCCAAGATGGCGGCCTGGCGGCCATCTTGTTAACCGATCGGTCCTAAAATGCAATATGCACAACTAGGGCCCTAGGGGAACCTACATGTGAAATTTGAGAGAGATCCCTTCAGTACTTTCTGAGAAATAGCGGTAACAAACTTTAACTATCAAAATCCAAGATGGCGGCCTGGCGGCCATCTTGTTAACCGATCGGTCCTAAAATGCAATATGCACAACTAGGGCCCTAGGGGAACCTACATGTGAAATTTGAGAGAGATCCCTTCAGTACTTTCTGAGAAATAGCGGTAACAAACTTTAACTATCAAAATCCAAGATGGCGGCCTGGCGGCCATCTTGTTGACCGATCGGTCCTAAAATGCAATATGCACAACAAGGGCCCTAGGGGAACCTACATGTGAAATTTGAGAGAGAATCCCTTCAGTACTTTCTGAGAAATAGCGGTAACAAACTTTAACTATCAAAATCCAAGATGGCGGCCTGGCGGCCATCTTGTTAACAGATCAGTCCTAAAATGCAATATGCACAACTAGGGCCCTAGGGGAACCTACATGTGAAATTTGAGAGAGATCCCTTCAGTACTGTCTGAGAAATAGCGGTAACAAACTTTAACAATCAAAATCCAAGATGGCGGCCTGGCGGCCATTTTGTTAACCGATCGGTCCTAAAATGCAATATGCACAACTAGGGCCCTAGGGGAACCTACATGTGAAATTTGAGAGAGATCCCTTCAGTACTTTCTGAGAAATAGCGGTAACAAACTTTAACTATCAAAATCCAAGTTGGCGGCCTGGCGGCCATCTTGTTAACAGATCAGTCCTAAAATGCAATATGCACAACTAGGGCCCTAGGGGAACCTACATATGAAATTTGAGAAAGATCCCTTCAGTCCCTTTCAGAATAGGGTACAGGAAATGTACTGAGATAGCGGTAACAAACTTTAACTATCAAAATCCAAGTTGGCGGCCTGGCGGCCATCTTGTAACAGGTCCTAAAACAATAGCACAACTAGGCCTAGGGAACCTACTATAAATTTGAGAAGATCCTTCAGCCTTCCGAGAAATAGCGGTAACGGAAGAAATGTTAACTGACGGAAGGACGGACGGACGGACGGACGGACGGACGGAAGGACGGACCACGGACCACGGACAAAAAGCGATTTGAATAGCCCACCATCTGATGATGGTGGGCTAAAAAGTATGACAATTTATATAATAATATGTAAAATTTACAACTAATAAATGATAAATGCCCATCGGAACAGATGCTATTATAGAAGTGTTTTTCAGAACACTAATTTTATGAATTAAGGTATGTTATCTTTAACCACGATTAGTTAATCAATTCTTCAAAGTTATTGATGAATCATATAATTAGAAGTTATTATGATGGTGGTTATATGTTATGAAATCTATTAGTAGCCCTTACAAAATCTAGTGTACACTGAAAGATATTCAAGTTTGTTTCATTATTACAATCATTGCAGCCAGACAAAAGTATTTGAAGGTCAAAATGGTTATGAGTAAAATCTATTAACTTATTTTGGAGAGTTCTGCGCTGTTCATTGTAATTACTACAGGAGAAGAAGTAATGTTCAGTGGTTTCATATGCATTACCACACTCGCACAATGGTGATTCTGCTAAGTGATCATTATAAAGATCAAAGTTTAAATTACTACAGCAGTTCTGTAATTGACATATCAGAATATTATCTTTCCTTTTGCCTGAATTTAAAAAAGTTTTGTACTTAGCATTATCTGTGGGTGTAATATCACTAATATTCTGGTTTAGAAGTTTTTTAAATTGGTTAATAGAGGTGATATTGGTTAAATCAAATCTAAGTGCAAGTTCATTATAATCTTTCAGAGTTTTTTGGAATAAAACTATTAGCATAAATGGTAGATCTACTAAAAGGAATTGCAAATAATCTTTCATTTCTTAATAAATATGGGTTTTCATTATTAAAGTATTGTTCAATTAATTCGTTTAGATAGGAGGGAGCAGTTCCTGATAAAATTTTATAAAGAAGGACAAGTCTATGTTTTTTGCGCCTTGTGGCAAGTGTATCCCAGCCAAGTTCTGAGTAAAGTTTATAATGAGATGTTCCCTTACGCAGTCCAGTGATAATTTGGGCAGCATCTATTTGAATAGATTCAAGAAGTAATGCTTCCTGTTGTGTACAATTATCAAACAAGATATCACCGTATTCTAATAATGGTCTTATATATGAAACATATATTTTAGTTAAAGATTTTAGACTCAATTTATATTTAACAGTTTTTATAAGGTTTATACGATTACAAGCTTTTTTGTAAATGTAGTGAATATGGTAGTGCCATTTACCATCCTCAGAAAGAAATAAGCCTAGACGTTTGTAGTTCTTGACATTTTTGATAACCTCATTTTGGAATAAGACATCTGGACATATAATATTTCTTTTGCGACTGAAAGTAAGCGATTCTGTTTTATCTGGGTTGAATTTAATATCCCATTTTTTAGACCATTTATCTATATTTTCAAGGTCCTCAGATAAACTATTTGCTGTATCTAAAGGAGAAATGTCTGTGACCTTAAAAAGAGAGGTATCATCTGCAAATAGTCTTTTATCATTTGTTATACAATCAGTTATGTCATTTATATAGATTAGAAAAAGAAAAGGACCGAGAACTGAGCCCTGGGGGACACCCGCACTTACCTGACGATATGAAGAGGAGAAACCTTCAGTTATAACTCTGTGTTGACGATTGTCTAGATAACTTTTAAACCAATTTAAGACATTACCTTTAACACCATACATTTCAAGCTTATAAAGTAATCCGGGGTGCCAAACCCGATCAAAGGCTTTGCTAATATCACAAAAAATAGATCTAGTTTCTAGCCCTTCATCTATTTTTTTTTATAAATGTGTCATACATTGAGAGTAATTGATAAATAGTCGAGTCTCCTCGAATAAATCCTGATTGGAATTTTGATAACATTTCATGTTCAACAAGAAGATTGTATAAATGTTTGAAGATAATCTTTTCTAATATTTTACTAAGACAAGATGTGATTGAAATTGGTCGGTAATTTGAAATGTCATTATCACTACCTTTGCCTTTATAAATAGCATTAATATTAGAAAGTTTCCAAGACGAAGGAACAAAGCTAGTTGATAATGTTTTGTTGAATAAAATAGTTAAGGGTGTAACAATTGATGATAAAAGAAGTTTCAGGACTTTAGGTATTATGCCATCAGAGCCAGCAGGTTTATTTCCATTTATTATAATTATTTGATCTCTGACTTCCTGTTCCTGAATTAAAATATTATCAAGTATGTTAGGAGATTCTGGGACAGCAGGCAAAGGATCAATATTATCAGAAGAAGTTGATATTGATGTAAAATAGTCAACAAGACCTTCGGCTTTATCTATAGGATGGAACAAGAAAGAATTGTTATAATTTAATGGTGGAATAATAGAGTGTTTATTATTGAACTTAAGTAGAGTTTTTGCGGTTTTCCACCATTTAAACGAAGAAGTATTTATATCATTTAAAGATTTTTCTAAATTATCCAAATATACAGATTTTGCATTACGAATCAAAGTTATGGTTTCATTTCTAAGATTTCTAAAATTTTCCCAATGAGCTGGATTATTAGTTTGAACTGCTTTTTTATGAACTCTATTTCTCTGTCTAATTTTTAGCCTAATCTCACCTGTCATCCATGGCTTGTCATTAGGTCTTACAGTTATTTTCTTTTGAGGTATACATTCATTCATAACCCTATTTATAGTATCACTAAGTATGGAATTGAAACTATCTACATCATGGTGTTCACCAATACTTACCCAGTCAATATTATTTATCATTTGATTCATCTTGACAACATCCGCTTCATTATAGAGATAAATGTTTTTAGCATATGTATGTTGTTTAAAAACAGAATGACAAAAACTGAAATTAATAACAGAATGATCACTGCATATCGGAGGTGTTATATGTGTATTTTTAACAATGGTATTGTTATTTGTAAGAACAATGTCAATTGAGGTAGAGGAATCAGGTGTTACTCTAGTAAAATCATTTACAAAGTTTGTCATATTATATTTGCTGAGGAGTCTACTAAAAGTGGAATTAGGCTGTATGGTGAGCATATTTACATTGATATCACCAGTGATAATAATATCAGCATTTGTTTGTTTCGAGTCATCAGTAACATGATCAAGCATAGTATCAAGTTTATTCCAGTAGTCAATATTACTATCTGGAGGTCTATATATACAACCTAAAATTACTTTACTGTTTCCAAATACAATTTCAGTCCACAATACTTCTAAATCATTTGTCTCAAAATCAACCCTTCTCTTTACAATGACATTTTCCTTATGATATATTAAAATGCCACCCCCGGGTCGCAGGTGTCGGTCCTTTCTAAGAATTTTTGAAGAAAAATTTTCAAGGCATAAATCAGAATCAATTACTGTATCATTTAAATTGCTTTCAGTAAGCAAACGATATCTTTTTTATTAAGTTCTGCTTCAATAACATCAAGCTTGTTACGTACTGATCGGATGTTGAGGTATGCTATATCAAGACTGCGTAAAGGACCTGGATTTTTTTCTACATCCATACACATGGTTATAATTAACAAGATAGCAATAAGTGAGAAATGATCATTTGAGAAGAATATGGAGTAGAAAATTGTGTATCTTTCAGTATCGTCGGATAAAGAGAGGAAATGAATAAGACATAATTGAAAACTATATATGTGTTCTGATTTAATTCCTACAGTGGAAGTAAAGCCACTGGCAAATGCCCCATGCAAGTCAATCGTATTGACTGTATACATATAGATTCTATCCATTGTCAAAATGGTGAGATTTCTCAAAAGACAGCATGAGGTGACTGTCAGTGACCACAACTACTTCCACATAATTTCGGTGGGGTTCCGATAGGCATTCATTAAAGTGAATAGTCGGGGAAAGGAAACCAGTCTAAATGCGTTCTTTGGCCTTCCAAAAGTCATTGCATACCATAATTATGGTCAAGTTCTGCTTACGGTGTCCAGTTTTGACCATTGAAATTTTGGGGAAGCCCCGTGTAAATTTAGCACAGTTCTAAATATAAATTCGCTAAACATGTGTTTCTCAGTCGTGTCGGTTTCGTTTCGTGTGATAAACCACTAATGCGGTATGTAAATTGTTGTTTTGAGATGATACATTTGATGCAAATGAAGTATTCTTACATTAATGACAATGCTTTGTAATCATTTTTCGATAAAAGCATCTTTATACATGGAAATCGACACAAATATTCTGCCGATGCAGAGATGGGGCCCCGGCAAGGGGCAATTATTGCAGCATCGCATTCGTCGTATTTTACATCAACCGAATCATGAAGGTTAAATACAAATAATCGTAACATAATTTCCCATTTAAAACCACACGAAAACGTTCCATACAACGTCCATGCATGTAGCTGTCAAAGATGTGAAAATAAATTAGCTCATACATAGATATTTTACAAGTACAATATATGTGTTCAATTATTCGTGTAGTGTTTTGCAGAGATTTAATTAAATTATATGTATGTCTCTGTGTTTTTTTTTTTTTTTTTTTTTTTTTTTTTGTAAACAATATTTGAGTTTTGGAGAGAGATGACATGAATGTCCAGCTGGAAGGAAAGAAACTTTTATGATGTATATGTATTGTACAATGTATATATGTAAACGTACATTCCATGTAGCTGCTATAGAATTACAACTAGGAAATTCTCTCAAACATTGATAATATTTAATTCTTGACATTCATATAGGCCTATGCTGTGAGAATTAACACATCAAATATATTTCCAGAAAACATATAGGCCTACATGTATGTTACTTTCCTTTTCTGTTGTTTCCTGTTCTTTTTTGTGCTCTGGAGAAAAAGATGATTGAGTTGGAAGAAAAGTAATTAATTAAGAGAAATGTGTACCACAGTACTTTGTCTGTAGCCGAGGGGTTCTATACTGTTTTAATAGTCCAGTAATTAATAATTAAATTGAAAATTTCAAAATTAAGATGGAAATGTAAATTCCATTTTTGAATGCAGTGGTTCCCTTCCTTTGAGAGTACACAGTGTGTAAACCCTTTTTGGTTTTTAGGAATAATACCTGAAAAGGAACCTGAAATAACATGACAATCAATCAGGTATGTGTGTAACTTGGGTGGGGGGTTGAAATATAGAAGAAATAGCTACAGATAACTGAAAGTGGAATGGTGCTTTATCATTGATCTGGTCATTGCATATTTGGGGTTTACATGGCGTTTTTTTGGTTATTTAGTCTCATTGATTTTGGAGCAACTTTGAATCCATATGGTACTGTATATCTTTCTTTTTTCCATGTGTAGCTATTTCTTCTGTATTTCACCCCCCGCCCAAGTCACAACTTCCCAATAGGTACCACTTTTTTGTTTAGAACTCAAATCAAAGACAGATGTACATAGTACTACATACTACATTTTAGTCTATGTGTTTGTAATCACTGTTACTACAGTATTGATACATAAATGGTCTATGTACAAGTTACACATAGACAATAAATGCGAAATTTGGTTCAGACAAAAAGATTTGTAACATTTCAGATAACTTGCTAGTTTTATGATTTGATTTATATGTTGAGTCTACTCTTGTAAAGTAGAATTTAGAAATCTTAAGACAATGGTATCTATATTGCTATATGTAAAAAAAAATCCTTATATTTTAAAAGTAATTGAAAAGCTATCTCACAAGCCCTGACAAACAAATGGGCAGGCATATGGATGCAAGAATTATAATCACTGGATCTAGAGGACTAATATAAACAAATATTTCTACAAAGTTAAACAATGAAAAAGTATTGCATCATAATTTTATTTAATGATTACAGTTGAAAGAAACATTTAAAAATAAATTTAATAATAACTGTTTAAAAAATTCTGTTTCATGATCGTATAGGTCCATAATTTGGTAAAAGTTTACTTTCAAGAGTGCACTCAAATCAACATTCCTTCAGTCTTCAAATGTTGCTAATTGTATGTCTATGAATACAGTAAAAAACCCCCGAAGTATTTCCACCCCACTTTTTACCGCCCAAAACTAGCTTGATTCGCCATGAAAATTTTTCAGAACTGGATTTCCCCTCCATACAAATACACCTCGTTATTATCGCCAAACCCGCCTACCGCCATCCAGCCATCACATTTTACGGGAACAAATGAATAAAATAAACATATAAAGACCCTCGTTAATATCGCCAAATTCTGATGATAGGGACACATGTATTCGAAAGGTGCTTAACTGCCCGACTGACAGTAATCAGCTTACACACATATGGCCACGAGTACGTCCGTTGTGAACACAGTGAAATCAAATTAACCATTATGGGTTACACCTTTGTCAGTCAGTCTTCATATGATGCTAATTGTATGTATATGTATACATACACTTGTATACAGGTCCAAGGGATGATGAACTTTCTGTATTCATGTCACTATGCATGCATGGTGCCTGAAAAAAAAAGAACCAACAATTTTTTATATCTGTTGAATATGACAAAAATTGAAATGATCAAATTCAAATATATATAAATGAATAAATGTAGGTTCATTCTACAGGTTTTTTTTTTTTTTTTTGTTATGGTAGAGAAAACATTTTATAAGTTGTGAATGTGTCACTGATGCATTTAATAGAATCACATATTGTTTCAAAAAAGATACAAAATTCATTATCTATAGTTCCAACAAAAATTCAGAATAATTATAAATGATACATGGCTGCAGTACATTTCAACTCTGTAAAGTTTGTCATATACACATGAACCAGGTACAGTTGTAATAAATATACAAACACTATTTATTATTATGACCAGAAATAATACTGTATGTGTCCTCCATATATATCTAAAGAACAAGCTAAAACCTACATGTACATATGTATATGTGTATATCAGAACATATACAATACAATTTTACCAATTAACCTACAATGTAAATCCTACATACAATGTATGTGTATAACGTACACTACCAGAACATATACAGAACAATAATTTACAAATTAAAAATCTATAAATATATACATCAGAACTGTATGAATTGATCGGTAGCATAATATTATAGATTAATTGAAACAAATCTTAGCTTGATAATGCACTAGCGGTTACATTCTAACTGTACATGCATTACAACGGTACATTTTATAAATATACAGGGCATTCATTACCCCTAAAGAGGCCCCACGAAAGAACCGCTATTTACCCCAGGGTTACGTTTTACGCGATTGGGGAACAGGTATGAAACATGTGACCATATGTGACCACTCATTCATGAAAAAAATACTGCTAGGGACTATTTACATAATGATCAAAATACGAAGAGTCACTCACTCACTATCAGCTGAGCAGGGAGTACCGGGTAGTAGGCCTAGGTACGTACAGTAGCGGTCCGGAGCCGCGTACTCGTTTGAACTGTTCTCTTCACTATAACAAGTTGTATTAACACTCTCCATGCGTCGTAATGTTTACCGAGTCATTTGTTGGGATTGTCGCTGCTCCATTGCCTTTTCGTTCGCATTTTAGGTGAGTCAGTTGGTTGTTTTGGCGGAAACCTTTTGGTTCAAAACTACGGTAGTCATGTTTTGTTTACTACGGAGAGTGGTGGATGTTGCGCATGCGTTAAGATTGAACTGCACTGATAGCCGGCCGGGAGGACGCATTAGGATTCCCATAATAAATATTAATTTCTTCGCATACAGAGCGATTTTGATTTTATTTTTCTATTTCATAAGGAATTATACTGGATATATTAACACCATTTTACCGATTTTAGCCCTTCTTTGCCCGACTATTCGCTTTAATTGATAATATAGCTACACCAAGATAAATGTTTAGACACATTATTATATACAATATTAATAATATATACATTTGTGTTACCTTTGCATGAAAAACTTCCATGTACATAATGTAAAGGGGCGGATTGAGGATGGAGTTGTTTCGGATGATCAACGTCAGATAAGAGCTTATAGGTTGTCGCATTAGATAGTAACGTTAAATTCAAACATTTAATTGGGTCAGAGTATTGATTAAGCTAAAAGAAAAGGGATATTTAACTCGGTCCGGATAGTGAGTTACAATATATCATTAATATATTATTATATTTTTTTTCAGATGAGTGGGCTATAGCTCACATAGTGAATTTCCATATTTGTATATGAATAAAAAGTATAATAAATTTAGAGTTCAACAATTACATATCCAATTTGAGAATACAACATTGGTATATACAGTCTATTATATGTATACCGGTAAGACTAGAGGAGTTGTGTCCTTTTTATTAGTAGTAAATTACCCATACATGTATATAATACAAATGTATATGAACTTTGTAGACACAACTACTAATGTGTCATTTTCCTGTAATAGTAAATTTCAATAATGTTATAAAATTCATTTGCATAACTTAAATTGAAAATAATTACAGTAATAGTCTAATTATTTATTTAATTAAAGTACATTTAATTATGATATAGTATAATAATTATATTCATATATAAGGTACATATATGTACATGTTTAAAGTCAGAAGTCTTGAGACAGCTCCATGTCTCCATACACAGGCTGTAGAACAACTTAACTGGTGTTCTGCTGCGTTTTGCTGGGTCTGGTGGGGGTCTTTGGAGGAGGGTCCAGGTAGGCTCTAAGGTCAGAAAAAGTAGTAACTGTAGATTTTTGGCCATCGTTTCCTCTTACAACTATCCTACCATCCTGGGTCCAAGTGCCAGAAATCAACTTTTGCTTTTTCAAGTATCTTGCCTTAGCAAAAACATCCATTCTCGTTTTTGTGAGGGCTTCATTTAGGAAGAAGGTGATTTTGCCATTTTCATTCCTGAGCTTTCGATTATTAAAAAGGTCAAATCTTTTTTCATAAACAAAGGCTCGTACTCTATAAGATATGAAGCGCACAATTATATCCCGGGGGTAATTTGAGTTAGGCTTCCCCACCCTGTGGGAGCGGCTGATATCTGAGGACTCAACCATGACACCCAGAGTCTCATTGCATGATTTTATTATCACTTGGTCGGTATCCTCTTCCTTAGATTCAGGAATGCCTCGGAATTTGAGGCAGTTACGCCTTGAATATTGTTCAAGGTCATCAATCCTGTCTTCTAGCTTACTGACATGGTGTTTAAGATCTGTAATGCCGAGGGCCGTTTGGAGTGAAGTTTTAAATAAATCATTATCCATCAAACGTCTGACTATTTCATCCACTTGTTGTGGGTCCCGGACAGCCACAAGAGTATCAATACTTTTCTTTAGTTTATTACTGATTTCAGGTGTGCTCATTTTGACACTGAGTAACAGTAGACACAAATTAACTGACTCAAATGTTCTTTGTTTTTATATTAGATATTGAGTTTTTTTAATGCAAATAACCTCATATTGATATAAATTATTTTTTCTTTGTTTTCATTCTAAATCCGGTTTTTTGATTGGCCAATTCTTTTTTGCATACCACTATGAAAAAAATCTATAATGGCGCCCGACGCCCTGAGAACTCCGACGTTATGGTGACGCCACAATAGAGCAATTGACGTTGTGTATTGAAGAATCCATTAGGAAATCAATTGAATCGTACGTGTAAATGTATTTTATTAAGTAGTCTAGAAAATTAATTATAAGCATTGATGTCTTAATTTTTTTATAATTTTTCTGGACCAGGTGTAAGAAGAGCTGCTAAGCTCAACATATAATCAAGTTTAAATAAAGTCTATTTTTCATCGGGTTATGAAATAAATTTTGTTTGCTACGCGGATTCACACCGTTTACAAACAAAATTAGTTTCAAATCCCGATGATTAAAAAATAGTGACATCAATGCTTAAATGGATGTTAATTACAAAAAAGAACGATTGCCTTTAGACAGAACTCTGACTACACAATGTTGGTGATCACAGGCGTGCTAACAGTACATATACAGATCAGTACAGATCTAATTAATGTCACTACTTTTAACTTACAATGAAAATCATAAAACCACAATGAATTGTAAATTTACCTATTGATATCATTTTACTAATACATATTCAATAAATCAGAATAAGATAAGTGACCATTTGTAAAATGTCATATTTGATAGTTGTTACTTCTGGACGGTGTTCGGTTTATATAAGTCCAGTTTATCATAAATGAGAGTGACGAATTTTAAGAAATAACTAGAATATGAACAATCAGTAAATCAGGCATAACGTAGCAACGTTGCTCGAATTTGTAGATATTAACGTTCAAATATTTTACATGAATTGACTCTGTACTGGATTTTTTTCTTCTTTTTTGCTGTTGTAATCTCATAAAAATGAGGAAATAAAGAATATCTATCTATCTATCTATTGCACACTGATGCGTATTTACCAAAGATTGTAAGAGAATATACCAATCGAAGATTTTTAGGGGCAAACCAAGCATACTATACCATAAAGACTGAGTATTTTTTGTGTTTTTTTTGTTTTTTTTTTTGTTTCAGTTTTACGGTCCATCGACAACTAAAGTCATTTAGGGCCCAACTGCAAATCATGTAATAGGCCCCAACGAAATATAAATAATCATTGCGTCTAAAGGATCTGGTTAAAACATAGGCGAATGAAGACTGATTAGTACAAATATAACTCGGAAAAATACACAGGCATAATGTCATAATGTTAATTTCAGGGTTTTTTATTAAGGCAAATTGACCTGAAGATATATTACCCGTGTAGCTTTACAAAGAGCCAATTACGAAGGTCTACTACAACATTCCAAAAGATATTCAAATTAAATCATATAATTGTATTCTCTTTTGTTCAGCCTTTCCTTTTCCTTCGACATATACTTTTACGAGATTAATTTGATTTAGCAGTATGGTATAAAGATGCTACTTTTGTAAAATAATACTTAATAATATCGGTCATGGCCACTTATTTGGCCCCTATTGACACTTTTTTTGTTTTTGGTTTAAGGTATCTCGCAAGAGAAAGTGGTCTGGGTAGAAAATAAAATCCATCTTTAAATAGTGTTTGATTTGGTTTTTTTTTATTAGTTTTTGAACTGATAATTGATTTAGTGTATACAAGCTACTTTCAAATCTGCTATTAATGTAAAGTATATATTCAAAACTATTAGAAAATACTAATTTTGGTGTACTGTATTTCCTAAAACAGCACCAGCTGTACAGGTACAGATACTGTTTCCAAGTTCGGACATCTATGAAACTCGTAAGAGGCTTTAAACTTGTCAAATATTGGGTTTTAATTGTTTATCAGGTGTGTATCTTTGACTCCAGTCATATCAGACATAGGTTAACTGCAGGTTAATCAATTATTGACCAGCATCAGTAGTAATATGATATAGCTATGTGTATGCTTGTATGTGACCTGAATTCATACAACCTCAATGCTCTTGTTTTGCGATTATATCGTTGTGTAAAATGAGATCGTGACAATTATCGGTCGTGTTTCTTGGTTTAAAATTTTATTTCATGTTTGGTTATTTATGATTGTTTTTTCTGTATAACCGTGTCCCAGTCTGGCCAGAACGTCTCCTTCATTCGATCACAGTATTCACAAAGGTTTGGATATTCTGTAAAAGAGCAATCATACTATTAGGGTTTGCCTGCATATAATTGTATTATATTTAAGTACATATACCAAACTTTGCCATACTTGTTTGTGGTCTACATCGATTTTATGCCTTTAAGGTAAGCTAATTCTTTTTTTAAAGGACCTGCTTAAACTATGTAATATTACCGAAAGTTATTTTGAATAATGCAATTTCAAATTTAAGGAATATTTATATTAATAAAATCAATCATGGAAATTTGTTTTTGCTTATTACTTTTTTATTTAAAAGATTTGAATTTTAAAGGGTATATGAATAAAAGACAATCACTTCGACGGGGAAAATAAATCAAATCTTTAATGACAAATTGTGGTTATTAATAAAACCTACCCTTAATGACGGACTTCCCAAACCCTCCAAATGACGCCCACCTAATCTCGGCCAGAATTCCGAATATGGCACAGTCAAATTTGCACGCTTTTTCACCAAACAGAAATTTCTTTGATCCTGAATAAACAACAGTTAACTATGTTTCATTGAGGTAGCAATTAAACAAATAAAGTGTAATGTATATGGAATGGTATTGCGTTCGCCTTTGACTAAAGTCCCCCAATAAGTATCAGTATCATATGATAGCCACTTTACCCGCTATTACTAAAAAAAGTATATCAAACTATATAATTAACACTTAGTGGTAGATTGACTACAATTGTTTTGTCGCAGCAATGTGGCTGTATTGGGAAGGAAAGAGCAAGCAAATCATCTTTTTTGTTGTAAGTCTCTTGGGTGGCCGCTAAATACAGGTTCGACTTATGGGAAGGCGAGTGATTACAATTAATATTTTGTTAAACGTCTCTTTGGTGGCCGGTTAAATACAGGTTTTACTTAACAATTAATATTTTGTTAAACGTCTCTTTGGTGGCCGGTTAATACAGGTTTTACTGTATTTGGAAGGCGAATGATAGCATCCTTGGGTGACCGCTCAATACAGGATCAACTGTATTGGGAAGGCGTTTGATAGCAAATGACATTTTGAAGAAAAGAAGTGATTGGTCAGTATTCTACTGAACCGTATACATACCTAGATAGTAAGACAATGACTTGAGATCTTCTGACATAATATGACGGATTTCGTCAGGCGAATATCGCCCTATGCCGTGAGTGTACAACGCCTTCCGTATACTGCGTTTGAAAATCGCCCTATAATAAATTAAAATATATAGAGTTGAAAGAGACGTGCTTATTTGTTCTGTGTTGTATCTATGGAAAAATACGAGAGCATCATAATGGTAATACAAAAAGGAAAATGTGCTCTCTCCTAGCATGAATGACGTCACCACATAATGAACGAATGGCCATTCGTATTTTTAACAAATTACATTTATGACAATGAATGCGGAAGGGTGATCTTGTGCATTCAAATAGAAAGTCGGCGGAAGCTAGAATCATTGAAAATAACTTACGTCATTAGTGAAGACATGCCGAAAGACTTCCACCCTTCACAGGTTTCATCAAACACCCATCGATCTATTACGAAACACCTAGACAATCAAAAACCGAAAAAAATAATTCAATGAAAATGGTATTTTACCACATTTATATGCATAATGCACACAGATGTACAAAAGTAATTGGGCCAACCAATTAAGACAACATTACGAAAAGGTTGAACGAAGTCAAAAGACTGAGGTTTTCCCCATTCATTTATAGCACCTAGGCCATAACACAAATATTAATTGTTTATATTACTGGAATTCCGTCCATAAAAGTCAACTAATATCAGTATAATTAAACTAAACAATAAATTAAACAATAGCATTTGTTGAAAATATTACATTGAATCAGAATGGACGCACCAGTATGTATTTTCCTCCGCCATTTTCTGAAAGGCCCTGCCGATTCCAATCTGCTCCGGTGTGAGCCCTTTATTCAGGTCGAAGTTTTTCTCTTTGCTCAGAAACTCTAGGATAAACTCACTGTCCGGTATCTCCTCTCCATTGTACTCTAAAAATGGAATCTTCTGGGTTTTCTTTGCTCTCCTAAACAAACTATGCTCCACCTTCGGAATTAAATCGCAATTTAAGTCTTACATCTGTTCTTTGACGAGGTAGTGAAATGTTAAGTGTGTGTTGGGACTGTTTATTGAATGGCGATTAGATCTAGTATTGTGAATATTTTAGAATCAAATTACGTACTGCAATGAAATAGCCGGTGTCAGTTGTACAGACACTTCCACTGATGTTGGAATAGCTAGGGTCTAAAAACTTCTAGGGCCAGATTGCAGGCCATGTTTGTATCTGATGCAATGAAAACACAATACACAAAGCTTGCTTTAACATTTATATTTTTTCTCAATACTATTTGTCGAATATCGTGTTTATTACATTTTGTCAAATTTAACAAAAACGTAGAATACTTGCCTCATATGGAATGCCTTCCATCCGAAAGTACGTTTCTAATTTGATAGCAAAAGGGGTAAGGCTGGGGACGTGCGGACCTCGCACCATCTGGTGGATAACTATGGTGTTGGGGGGATAAACCTTGCTGTTTTAAAAGAAACTATGTACTAAAATATGAAACATGTGTATAAAAATTGCCCCAATCCACGATTTATATGACAACATCGAAAAAAGTATTATGCATTATAATATTTAAGGTATAAACTTCGTCATATTTAACTTTTTACGTTGCATTAAATTATCCGGACTTGCTAAATCAAGACAAAGATGTTATCATCGAAAATTGAAACAGGTGTTAAAGTTATAGCCATAACGGAGCTTAAAATTTGATATGTTATTATTTCTTCAGTAATCTATTGAGTACCACCATATTTCATGAAGTAAACTATGCAAATAAATCAGATAGACTGACAAACATACTCATGCCATACTGAAGCATTAGTTACAACACAGGATTACTGTAAAATTCTTGTTCTTATGTCTTATATCTGTTTAGATAGAAACATGCCTGCAGAAATCACTTTACAATCAGTAGAAAATGACATATACACTATCTTCTTCGATACGCTGTCTTATTATGACTGTAATACGTTAGTAAGAGGAACCCGGCCTTGCTAACTAGCGATCGAGGATATTATTTACTATTGTCGCATCACATTTATCCATACCTTTTGGAGTGACGTCCCTTGAGAACCCTCCATACAGCTGCCAGCACCGCCCCTGTCAGGACTGTTCCTCCCACAGCCCGGACACCTACAGGGAGGTCTGCTATCACATCCGTTACCTTTGCCAGCGCCATGTTGTAAAGGTCACAAACTAGAATGCTCGCTGTGTGTCAGATAAATTCGATGTGCAAACAGAGAATAATAACGGTATTCTAATATGTGTGTTATTTCCCTTCGATCCACTCCGTCATTGCTGACAAAATGAAACGAAGAGATGTAACTGCGATGTATCAGAATGACAAGAAAAGGGTGTAGATAAAGTGAGTAGCAAAGGCGGCCTCATAGAAAACCTAAAACTAGTACAATAAGTTATGACGAACAATTAGAATCAACATATTTTTATAAACCAGACATATTATTAGTTGATTCCAATTTGTGAAGTCAGTAGGTCATTATTATATATCATATCAGGGAGATTTAACACCATATTAACCGACTCAAATGTTCTTTGTTTTAAATTAGATATTGAGTTTCTTTTTAAATGTAAATAAACTCATATTGATATGATATGTTTTCTTTGTTTTCACATTACATCCAGCTTTCTGATCGGCCTTTTTTTACCTACCACTATGAAAAAAACATGGGAATGGCGCCCCGACGCCCCGAGAATCCCGACGTTATCGTGACACCATGTTGCGTATTGATCCGGATAAAAGAATCCATTGGGAAAGCAATTAAATCGTACGTGTAAATATAGTTTATTAAGTAGTCTAGAAAATTAACTATAAGTATTGATGTCACTCTATTGGTTTTTTTTTTTAATTTTTCTTGACCGTGTGTAAGAAGAGCTGCTAAACACAACATGTAATCAAGTTTAAATAAAGTCTATTATTTCATCGAGTTATGAAATAAAAAAAAAAATGTTTGTTATGCGGATTCACACCGTTTGCAAACAAAATTTGTTTCATATCCCGATGAAAAAAAATAGTGACATCAATGTTTAAATGTATGTTAATTACAAAACAGAGCGATTAGACAATACTCTGACTATACAATGTTGGGTATCACAAGCATGGGATCCAATTAATGCCACTACTTTTCACTAACATTAAAATCACAAAACCACAATAAATTTTAAATTTACCTATGTATATTATCATACTAATATAATATCAATAGATCAGAATTACATAAGTGACCATTCGTTATATGTCATATTTGATAGCTGTTACTTCTGGACGGTGTTCGCTTAATATAAGTCAAGTTTATCAACATTCATTGCATGCATGTTTAGGGATGCTGCCGTATGGTTAAGTTTAGCTTCTCCAAGAATTTTACATTTTCCGGCTTATCACCCTCACATATTAAACACTGATGCGTATTTACCAAAGATTGTAAGATAATATACCAATCGTAGACTTGATACGGGCAAACCAAGCATATTATACTATAAATACTGCGTGATACCAGTTTAATGTTCGCATTTCTGGTCGATGATTAATATCATTTGGTATTTATAAGTCAGTTCATATTTGGAAATTTAATCAAACGTTTCGATGCAAGATGGACACAAGCGAAAAGTAGACTTTGGTATGTATCCATCATCGGTAGCAATCCCTCCAAGAAAACATGAAAATAAAAGCATTTTATAAATGTCTTAATTTATTGATCAAAACACATACAAGACTTTATCACACATACATTTGTACTAATAACGATGGTTCACCCAAATAAGGATATTACATATGTCCACCTTTATGATGAAGTTGAGAGTATGTCGATGCTTATAGTTTATTAGATGTTATATGCCGACATATTTTCCGTTCTGAACTTAAAGTATTTAAAGTTATAACATCTAACTTTCAAACCGCAAACAATACATTTTCTTCTGGTTGAATACCAGAATATGCAGTGTAGCATATACATTGACCTAGATTACTCTGCTGTAAATGATTTAGGGCTTTCTCGTTAGCTTTTTCAAACGCTAAATTTATGTTATACATTTTTTTTGCAACTTGATATTGCTATCAATAAAACACCTAAATAAAGAAATCCAAAATGTAGAAAGATAGGGTAATTAAAATGTCATTGTCGTGCATTGTTTGTCATAGTTTGAGACCGGACATTTAGACTGTTGATCGTGACCAACCTCGGATGAGTCGAATACCCCGTATTCCTCGAACTATTGACCTGGTCCCCTGCTGTTCGAGTTATAGGGGTTTTACTGTATGTGGTAACACGATACCCGAACACATCTTTATAAAACAAGAGGCCCAAAGGGCCTTAACGGTCATCTGACTACCTTGACAATAGTAAAATTAATTATATATAGTGTCACTTTGTCAGGATCATGTCAGGATAATTTTCAATTTCTTACAACAAATTTTATTTCAAATAAGAGGCCCAAGGGCCTTAACATATAGGAAATTAATTAGATATAGTGTCATGGTAGTCATCTTCGATTTGGGATCAACCAGAGATGTAACAATACTTTGTCGGGACCATGTCAGGATCATTTCATGTAAGTTTCAGCCAAATCCCACAGGTAGAACTTGAGAAGAAGTTCAAAATGTGTTTTCAAGATGGCGGTTGTGGCGGCCATCTTGGATTTAGGATCGACCCGAAAAATAACAACACTTTTTCGGGACCGTGTCAGGATAATTTCATGCAAGTTTCAGCCAAATCCCAAAGGTAGAACTTGAGAAGAAGTTCAAAATGTGTTTTCAAGATGGCGGCTGTGGCGGCCATCTTGGATTTCGGATTGACCCGAAAAATAACAACACTTTGTCGGGACCATGTCAGGATCATTTCATGCAAGTTTCAGCCAAATCCCAAAGGTAGAACTTGAGAAGAAGTTCAAAATGTGTTTTCAAGATGGCGGCTGTGGCGGCCATCTTGGATTTCGGATCGACCCGAAAAATACCAACACTTTGTCGGGACCATGTCAGGATCATTTCATGCAAGTTTCAGTCAAATCGCACCGGTAGAACTTGAGAAGAAGTTCAAAATGTGTTTTCAAGATGGTGGCTGTGGCGGCCATGTTGGATTTCAGATCGACCCGAAAAATAACAACACTTTGCCGGGACCGTGTCAGGATCATTTCATGCAAGTTTCAGCCAAATCCCACTGGTAGAACTTGAGAAGAAGTTCAAAATGTGTTTTCAAGATGGCGGCTGTGGCGGCCATCTTGGATTTCGGATTGACCCGAAAAATAACAACACTTTGTCAGGACCATGTCAGGATCATTTCATGCAAGTTTCAGCCAAATCCCAAAGGTAGAACTTGAGAAGAAGTTCAAAATGTGTTTTCAAGATGGCGGCCATCTTGGATTTCGGATCAACCCGAAAAATAACAACACTTTGTCGGGACCGTGTCAGGATCATTTCATGCAAGTTTCAGCCAAATCCCACTGGTAGAACTTGAGAAGAAGTTCAAAATGTGTTTTCAAGATAGCGGCTGTGGCGGCCATCTTGGATTTCAGATCGACCCAAAAAATAACAACACTTTGTCGGAACCGTGTCAGGATCATTTCATGCAAGTTTAAGCCAAATCCCACTGGTAGAACTTGAGAAGAAGTTCAAAATGTGTTTTCAAGATGGCGGCTGTGGCGGCCATCTTGGATTTCGGATCGACCCGAAAAATAACAACACTTTGTCGGAACCGTGTCAGGATCATTTCATGCAAGTTTAAGCCAAATCCCACTGGTAGAACTTGAGAAGAAGTTCAAAATGTGTTTTCAAGATGGCGGCTGTGGCGGCCATGTTGGATTTCAGATCGACCCGAAAAATAACAACACTTTGTCGGGACCGTGTCAGGATCATTTCATGCAAGTTTCAGCCAAATCCCACTGGTAGAACTTGAGAAGAAGTTCAAAATGTGTTTTCAAGATGACGGCTCTGGCGGCCATCTTGGATTTCGGATTGACCCGAAAAATAACAACACTTTGTTTGGACCGTGTCAGGATCATTTCATGCAAGTTTCAGCCAAATCCCACCGGTAGAACTTGAGAAGAAGTTCAAAATGTGTTTTCAAGATAGCGGCTGTGGCGGCCATCTTGGATTTCAGATCGACCCAAAAAATAACAACACTTTGTCGGAACCGTGTCAGGATCATTTCATGCAAGTTTCAGCCAAATCCCAAAGGTAGAACTTGAGAAGAAGTTCAAAATGTGTTTTCAAGATGGCGGCTGTGGCGGCCATCTTGGATTTCGGATCGACCCGAAAAATACCAACACTTTGTCGGGACCATGTCAGGATCATTTCATGCAAGTTTCAGCCAAATCCCACTGGTAGAACTTGAGAAGAAGTTCAAAATGTGTTTTCAAGATGGCGGCTGTGGCGGCCATCTTGGATTTCGGATCGACCCGAAAAATAACAACACTTTGTCGGGACCATGTCAGGATCATTTTCATGCAAGTTTTCAGCGCATGATCAATCGCCAAAATCCCACTGGTAGAACTTGAGAAGAAGTTCAAAATGTGTTTTCAAGATGGCGGCCGTTTGTGGCGGCCATGTTGGAATTTTCAGATCGACCCGAAAAATAACAACACTTTGCCGGGACCGTGTCAGGATCATTTCATGCAAGTTTCAGCCAAATCCCACTGGTAGAACTTGAGAAGAAGTTCAAAATGTGTTTTCAAGATGGCGGCTGTGGCGGCCATCTTGGATTTCGGATTGACCCGAAAAATAACAACACTTTGTCAGGACCATGTCAGGATCATTTCATGCAAGTTTCAGCCAAATCCCAAAGGTAGAACTTGAGAAGAAGTTCAAAATGTGTTTTCAAGATGGCGGCTGTGGCGGCCATCTTGGATTTCGGATCAACCCGAAAAATAACAACACTTTGTCGGGACCGTGTCAGGATCATTTCATGCAAGTTTCAGCCAAATCCCACTGGTAGAACTTGAGAAGAAGTTCAAAATGTGTTTTCAAGATAGCGGCTGTGGCGGCCATCTTGGATTTCAGATCGACCCAAAAAATAACAACACTTTGTCGGAACCGTGTCAGGATCATTTCATGCAAGTTTAAGCCAAATCCCACTGGTAGAACTTGAGAAGAAGTTCAAAATGTGTTTTCAAGATGGCGGCTGTGGCGGCCATCTTGGATTTCGGATCGACCCGAAAAATAACAACACTTTGTCGGGACCATGTCAGGATCATTTCATGCAAGTTTCAGCCAAATCCCACCGGTAGAACTTGAGAAGAAGTTCAAAATGTGTTTTCAAGATGGCGGCTGTGGCGGCCATCTTGGATTTAAGATCGACCCGAAAAATAACAACACTTTGTCGGGACCGTGTCAGGATCATTTCATGCAAGTTTCAGCCAAATCCCACTGGTAGAACTTGAGAAGAAGTTCAAAATGTGTTTTCAAGATGACGGCTCTGGCGGCCATCTTGGATTTCGGATTGACCCGAAAAATAACAACACTTTGTTTGGACCGTGTCAGGATCATTTCATGCAAGTTTCAGCCAAATCCCACCGGTAGAACTTGAGAAGAAGTTCAAAATGTGTTTTCAAGATAGCGGCTGTGGCGGCCATCTTGGATTTCAGATCGACCCAAAAAATAACAACACTTTGTCGGAACCGTGTCAGGATCATTTCATGCAAGTTTCAGCCAAATCCCAAAGGTAGAACTTGAGAAGAAGTTCAAAATGTGTTTTCAAGATGGCGGCTGTGGCGGCCATCTTGGATTTCGGATCGACCCGAAAAATACCAACACTTTGTCGGGACCATGTCAGGATCATTTCATGCAAGTTTCAGCCAAATCCCACTGGTAGAACTTGAGAAGAAGTTCAAAATGTGTTTTCAAGATGGCGGCTGTGGCGGCCATCTTGGATTTCGGATCGACCCGAAAAATAACAACACTTTGTCGGGACCATGTCAGGATCATTTCATGCAAGTTTCAGCCAAATCCCACTGGTAGAACTTGAGAAGAAGTTCAAAATGTGTTTTCAAGATGGCGGCTGTGGCGGCCATCTTGGATTTCGGATCGACCCGAAAAATAACAACACTTTGTCGGGACCGTGTCAGGATCATTTCATGCAAGTTTCAGCCAAATCCCACTGGTAGAACTTGAGAAGAAGTTCAAAATGTGTTTTCAAGATGGCGGCTGTGGCGGCCATCTTGGATTTCGGATCGACCCGAAAAATAACAACACTTTGTCGGGACCGTGTCAGGATCATTTCATGCAAGTTTCAGCCAAATCCCACTGGTAGAACTTGAGAAGAAGTTCAAAATGTGTTTTCAAGATGGCGGCTGTGGCGGCCATCTTGGATTTCGGATCGACCCGAAAAATAACAACACTTTGTCGGGACCGTGTCAGGAACATTTCATGCAAGTTTCAGCCAAATCCCACTGGTAGAACTTGAGAAGAAGTTCAAAATGTGAAAAGTTAACGCACGGCGGACGGCGCACGGCGCACGGCGCACGGCGGACGACGACGGACGAAACATGATGACTATAGGTCATCCTGACCCTTCGGGTCAGATGACCTAATAATATTTCACCCAAGAGGCAACTATATATACGGTAACAATAATAAATGAATACTTCAAATATGTGTTATAATGAACATTTCTATTGTATATGATTTTGTAGTTTATGTTTCATATTCCTTATCATTTATACAATACACTCAATTAAGATATATTTGAAGTATCCATGGGTTTCTTCGTAACTAAATCTATAAAGAATGTTGTAAAATGTTACGAATTACTAACGAAGACAATTCCTCTTTTGAAAAATAGCTTCCTTCTTACATGTATGACAAATAACAAACAACAAGTTTCAGGGCGTAAATTGGTCATTTGATTATTGTTTGTTGTCCGGCTTTATAACTGTATCCCAGTCTGGCCAAAACGTCTCCTTCATCCGATCACAATAATCACAAAGGTTTGGGTACTCTGAAAGTAGAAAGCCTGAATGTTTAGCAAATGTATTTCAAAATGTGCAATAGTCTATAATTCATTCTTGCTTGAAACAAGCGTTTTACTGACTTCAAGATATAGTTGTATCAGAAAACATAACGTTATTGTTTGTAATGACGCATCTGATTAGCTGAATTATTGGTGAAAAAGCTTATTGCGTTCTAAATTCATTTTATGTACCCAAACAATTTAAAACCGTTCATGCCGTTTTATTTTATTTCAAACAGCCTAACAATTATGAGATTATTTATAATTCATTTGGCACGCACGCTGTACGATATTCGTATTGATGTATATTTCTTGTGTGTTGACACATGTCGTTAGTATACGTCATGATATGTATGTATACGTTGTTAAATTTCATACTATTTCTAAAACAGCTGCATGTATACAAATATTTTGAACGACCAGATATGAATTTTCGGTGACTATACTTACCCTTTATAACGACCGGACCAAACCCTCCAAAGGAAGCCCATCTTATCTCGGCAAGAATCTGTTATGTATGACACTAAATACATGTAGTTATGAGATAAGGGAGATAACTCCTATAGCTTTTTTTATCAATACATCCTATGAAGGTCATATCATTGATTTAGGTTATAGAACTTTCTAGAATATAATCATGTATAAACAAATATGTTTGTAAACATGTTGATTTTAAGTAGATATCTAGAATGATCTATTTCCAGAAAGTTATGTGTGTTTACTTGTTTACTGTTTTTAGTTAGATATTTCTAGAAGTAGGAGGTTCTCCAATATTCTTGAATTACGGTTTAGCTATATATACTCCAGCTGCCCAAGGCTAATCAGAACTGTAATGAGACCTGTAATGAGACATATCAAGAATTGTACAGCGCCATATAAGATTCTATTGGGAGAGCTATTGTGACTTTATCTGTGGATTATTACAACATTTTGTGTGGATTTATTCATATTGCCTGGAACGTTACAAATCATCGGTGGACATTCAATTTCCTTGTGGATTTGTGATTATTGTTAATTTGAAACCTGGAAGGATCAAGGATTATACCAGGACATTCGCATACAGATAAGTAACACTTTAAATCATCGTACTAGTCTTGTACCACCACCAATTACTTTAGATATTGTAAACCATCTCTGTATAATATTGTATATATAATTAAATTGTGTTTTGAATTTAGCTGCTGGTTTCTCCTTTCTGTTATTCGTTAATGTAACAGAAATTGGGGGCTCGTCCGGGATCGATATTCAATTTGTGAAATCTAACTTTGAAAAATTAATTAAGAAATTTTCAAAATTTGTGTACAAACTTTGAGTTTACATTTGAAACCAACAGCTAGATAAATATGACTACTATGCAAGTAGAACAGTTTGTTAAAGCGCCATCCCTGGAAGTTCTTTTGCAAGTTAGTAAGAAGGATTTACTGTTATTGGGTAAACATTTAGGCCTTACTATCAAAACTAATTTGAGGAAAGCTGAAATTAGGAATGTAATTATAAGATATTTTGTTGACAATGGCAAATTTGACTCTAGTGCATTAGATAGTATAGAGGAAACAGTCAGCTCAGAAATTCAAATTAGACAAATGGAACTTGAACATGAAATGAAACTAAGACAAATGGAAATAGAAAAAGAGTTAAGAGAAAAAGAAATAGACAAAGAAAGAGAGTTAAGAGAAAAAGAAATTGAAAGAGAATTAAAAGAAAAAGAGATTGAGAGAGATCAGATGTTAGAGCTAGAGAAGCAGAAAATTCAAGCTGAAACAGAACTTAGAATGAAAGAATTAGAGCTAGCTTCTCAAGACAGTTCAAGTAATCTAACTTTTAGGGGTTTACAAGGAAACAGAGGTTTTGATGTCAGTAGAAACATTAGGTTAGTTCCTCCTTTTCAAGAGAAAGAAGTTGACAAGTATTTTCTGCATTTTGAGAAAATAGCTGACAGTATGAAATGGCCTGAAGATAAGCTTACAATGCTTCTTCAGAGTGTCTTGATTGGTAAAGCTAGAGACATTTATTCTTCTTTATCTGTAGATGAGATTTCAAATTACCAAGTAGTCAAGAAAGCTATTTTGAAAGCTTATGAGTTAGTTCCTGAGGCTTACCGCCAGAAATTTCGAAACTCGAGAAAGAGAGATGAACAAACTCATGTAGAATTTGCCAGAGAAAAGGAACAATTATTTAATAGGTGGTGTGATTCTAAAGAAATTGATGAGGATTTCGGTAAATTGAGGCAATTATTGTTGATAGAGGAGTTTAAACGTTGTGTCCACACAAACATAAAAACTCATTTAGATGAGAGAAAAGTTGAAACACTTAGTGAAGCAGCTACAATGGCTGATGATTACGCTCTCACCCACAAAGGCTCATTTGTTAAAAACAGTTCTCAAGACAAAAACAGTACCACAGGTACTAGTAAATTTGGTCAGCCTAGGAACCCAACCTTTAGTGGCCCTTCCAACGACAAACCTAAATTAGGTGATAAAACTAAGTCTGCTTCTAAAACAGATGATAGGCTAGGTGTGGGGTCTCCTTCTGGTCCTGTTTGTAATTACTGCAAGAAAGTAGGGCATACTATGTCTGAATGTTATTCTCTCCAGCGTAAGGAGCAAAGGCGTAAACAGTCAGTTCCTTCTGTGTTAGCTATGTCAAAGCCTAGTCAGAAACTTAGTGATATTGTGGAAGATTCTAAAGTGTCTGTTGAGATTAAGAGCTCAGAGTCTGATAGTGTCTTGGAGAAGTACTCTCCCTTCATTTCTGAAGGTTTTGTTTCACTTACTAGTGATATTACCAACTTGAAACCTGTGAAGATTTTGCGAGATACTGGGGCTTCTCATTCTTTGATATTAGATGGCGTAGTGCCTTTGTCTGAGGAGACCTCATGTGGTAGTAGTGTTTTGCTTCAAGGTGTAGAGTTAGGTTTTGTTAATGTGCCTCTCCATTCTGTTTATTTAAAGTCAGACTTGGTTACTGGGCCTGTCACCATTGGTGTTAGACCGGAACTTCCCATAGAGGGCGTGTCGCTCATTTTAGGCAATGACTTGGCTGGAGAGAAAGTTAGGGTAGATCCCTTAGTGTCCAGTATTCCAGATAAAACAGATGATGCTGAGTCTATTCAACAGGAATTTCCTGGTATTTTCCCTTCTTGTGCTGTAACTCGTTCAATGAGTAAGAAGGTTTCTGATGTTGCAGTAGTTGAGGATCATTATAGTCCAGGGTTAGGTGACACTTTCTTGGCTCATGATATAGAGGATGTCGGGAGCAAGTGTGATCTTTTGAGCAATCCTGTAGACTTTGATAGTGATAGAGTTGTTCCTAACAAGGGTACTTCTTTGTCTGACATGATGAGCAAATCATCTTTGTCTAGAGAGGAGCTTATAGTAGAACAGGAAAAAGATCCTGAAATCTCCTTACTGTGTGATCGGGCTTTGAGTGAGGAAGAGGCGGAGAAAGTCCCGGTTTGTTACTTCCGTAGGTCAGGTGTGTTGATGCGCAAGTGGCGCCCCCCTGATGTGTCTCCCGAGGAAGACTGGAAGGTTGTCAATCAAATAGTTGTCCCACCGAGGTATAGGCAAGATATTCTAAGTTTGTCTCATGACGTACCTATGGCAGGGCATTTAGGTGTGACCAAGACTTATAACAGGATCTTAGATCACTTCTTTTGGCCCAAGTTGAAACGGGATGTGGCTGATTTTTGTAGGTCTTGTCATACTTGTCAGGTGGTAGGGAAACCTAATCAGAAAATCCCTGTTGCACCTTTGCACCCCATTCCAGCATTTGAGGAACCATTTAGTAGAGTCATTATAGACTGTGTAGGTCCTCTACCCAAAACTAAGTCTGGGAATGAGTATCTTTTAACTATTATGTGTGCTTCCACACGCTTTCCTGAAGCCATTCCACTCAGAAATATTAAGGCCCCTAACATAGTCAAGGCTTTGGTTAAATTCTTTACATTGGTTGGTCTTCCAAAAGCTGTCCAATCGGACCAAGGTTCGAATTTCATGTCTGGTATTTTTCAACAAGTCATGTACCAGCTCCAGATCAAGCAGTATAAGTCTAGTGCTTATCATCCAGAGTCTCAGGGTGCTTTAGAACGTTTTCATCAGACATTGAAGAATATGATGAGATCTTATTGTTTTGAAAACAAAAGAGATTGGGACGAAGGCATACACATGTTGTTGTTTGGCGTTAGAGAATCTGTACAAGAATCTCTTGGTTTCAGTCCATTTGAACTTGTGTTTGGACATACTGTACGTGGTCCTTTGAAAATTTTGAAAGACAAAATTTTGGACGAAGATTCTAAAGTGAATCTCTTAGAGTATGTGTCTAACTTTAAGCAAAGGTTGACAAGGGCATGTGAACTGGCAAAAGAAAATTTGGCCGTTACTCAAACCAAAATGAAAACATGGTATGATAAAGATGCCCGTGCAAGAAGTTTTGATCCAGGTGACAAAATTTTGGCTCTATTACCAATACCGGGTCAGCCTTTGCAAGCTAGATATTTTGGACCTTATGTTGTTGAGAAAAAGGTCGATGATGTTAACTACATTGTACAAACTCCAGGGAGGCGCAAGAAAACTCAATTATGTCATGTTAATATGCTTAAGAAATATGTAGATAGAGAAGAGAGCAAGACCTCTCAACCTATTGCTACTTTGGCCTCTGTACCATCACAAAGTGAAAGTACAGCTGATATTTGTAAATTAGACTTAGATGGTGGTGTACAAGATGTAGGTTTAGACTGTGGTGTTGAGTTACGGAACTCAGATGTGCTCGCGAACTTGGACAAGAAACTATGTCATCTATCGGAAAAGAAACGCAATGAACTTAAAGATTTGATACTTGAGTATAAACATTTGTTTCCGGATACACCAGGCAAAACAGATGCTATCTATCACGACGTGGATGTAGGCGATGCGCCACCTGTCAAGCAACATCCTTACCGTGTCAATCCTTTGAAAGAAGAACACTTAAAGAAAGAAATTCAATACATGTTGGACAATGATATTATTGAACCAAGCAAAAGTGAATGGAGCTCTCCATGTGTTCTGGTGCCAAAGCCAGACAAGACATACCGGTTCTGTACTGACTTCAGAAAAGTAAACTCTGTCAGTAAAACAGACTCTTATCCAATTCCAAGGATTGACTCGTGTATTGACAAAGTTGGCAAAGCCAAGTACGTAAGCAAGTTTGACCTGTTGAAAGGATATTGGCAGGTGCCATTAACAGAAAGAGCTAAAGAAGTGTCGGCATTTGTAACCTCGCAAGGATTGTACCAGTACAAAGTTATGCCATTTGGTATGAAGAATGCCCCGGCAACATTTCAACGTCTTCTTAACAGCGTGATATCAGACCTGGAAGGCTGCGATGGATACATTGATGACGTCATCAACTACCACGACACGTGGGAAGACCATCTACGCGGGATTCGTGAATTCTTCGAAAGACTCACTACCATGAAATTGACTGTAAACTTATTGAAATGTGAATTTTGTCATGCAACTGTTGAATTTTTAGGCCATGTTGTAGGACAGGGGCAGGTTAAACCTGTTCAGGCCAAAGTAGAATCAATTATAGATTTTCCAGCTCCTGGAGGCAAGAGAGAGCTGATGAGGTTTCTTGGTATGGCTGGATACTACAGAAAATTTTGTCAAAATTTCTCTGTTATAGCAGCTCCACTTACTGCTTTGTTAAAGAAAAATGTCAAATTTGTTTGGTCAGACGAATGTAAGTCTGCATTTGAGAAATTGAAAGCCATACTATCAAACTCACCAGTTCTGACTGCTCCAGATTTTAATAAACAGTTTAAACTGTTTGTTGACGCCAGCGATGTAGGTGTTGGTGCTGTTTTGATGCAAGAAGGTACTGAACAAATTGACCATCCAATTTGTTATTTCTCGAAAAAGTTTGACAAACACCAGAGAAATTATTCCACCATTGAGAAAGAATGTTTAGCGTTGATTTTGGCCTTGAACCAATTTGATGTGTATCTCTGCACTACAGTTGTGCCTGTGTTGGTCTTTACCGACCACAACCCTTTGACATTCATTGGGAAAATGAAAAACAAAAACCAAAGAATTCTCAGGTGGAGTTTGACTTTGCAAGAATACAATCTTGACATCAAACATATCAAAGGGAAAGACAATATTCTAGCAGATGCTTTATCAAGGATTTAAATATGACTTAATATTTGAAGAAAGTTTCCTTTTCAAGAAAACTTTCTTTTCTTTAAGGAGGGGTGTGTTATGTATGACACTAAATACATGTAGTTATGAGATAAGGGAGATAACTCCTATAGCTTTTTTTTATCAATACATCCTATGAAGGTCATATCATTGATTTAGGTTATAGAACTTTCTAGAATATAATCATGTATAAACAAATATGTTTGTAAACAATGTTGATTTTAAGTAGATATCTAGAATGATCTATTTCCAGAAAGTTATGTGTGTTTACTTGTTTACTGTTTTTAGTTAGATATTTCTAGAAGTAGGAGGTTCTCCAATATTCTTGAATTACGGTTTAGCTATATATACTCCAGCTGCCCAAGGCTAATCAGAACTGTAATGAGACCTGTAATGAGACATATCAAGAATTGTACAGCGCCATATAAGATTCTATTGGGAGAGCTATTGTGACTTTATCTGTGGATTATTACAACATTTTGTGTGGATTTATTCATATTGCCTGGAACGTTACAAATCATCGGTGGACATTCAATTTCCTTGTGGATTTGTGATTATTGTTAATTTGAAACCTGGAAGGATCAAGGATTATACCAGGACATTCGCATACAGATAAGTAACACTTTAAATCATCGTACTAGTCTTGTACCACCACCAATTACTTTAGATATTGTAAACCATCTCTGTATAATATTGTATATATAATTAAATTGTGTTTTGAATTTAGCTGCTGGTTTCTCCTTTCTGTTATTCGTTAATGTAACAAATCCCAAATATGGCACAATCAAATTTGCTTGCTTTGTCACCAAACAGAAAATTCTTTGATCCTAGAAAGTTAACAAAAAGAATAGATTAGCACGAATAGTTACTTTCTGATAAAAAATAATTTTATCAAATAAATCATTACTTAATTTCTATGATGAATCATGTTAATAGACTACGCTCGTTTTCAAAGAATATTCGAGTTTGAAATCAGAGAAACTACAATGAGTTTTTTGCGCTGCCCTAATATACAAAACATGTTCCGAATCGAATTTAATGTTTTCGAGAAATCGAACGATTCTGGTTTTCTTTTAAATAAGTTACTTTAATGTAATTTACTAAAGTGAGTTGACATGAGGTTACTGGAACTATGAAATGTGTGTTATAAGATTTACCAAGATAACGAGACAGAGCCTTTAGATCTTCAGACATGATGTGACGAAGCTGTTCTGGTGAATATCGACCTATGCCATGCGTCCAGAGCGTCTTCCGTTGTGCTCGTTTCACTAAATAACTGTTTTTGATTTAAACATATTTTATTTGTACATTATATATAAATCGGATTAGACGCAAACCACTGTTCAAACATCATCCTTACTTTATAAGCATAATTATACATGATAAGCCAGAAGCATTATAATTAATGGCAATTTGACAAATACATATAATTGTATGTTTTAGTGACATTTCCGATGCTTCTTAAAGTTGTTTGATATATTAATTTATTGAAATATATTTGGGTTATAATGTCCCGACTTTCATATTTCAAAAATATTACTGAGTGAATTTAAGCATTTTTGTTACACAATTTATACCATATTGAATATTTAGCTTTAATATACATACTTATCAAACCCCAATAAAGCCGAATTATTCCAGCAACGTTACTGCTAATGGATAATTACTTATTAATGTCTCCATTGACAGACAATATGGACATAATTACATGACAATCCAGGAGAGGTTGAAATGCTTGTAGATTGCACTGGATTCATCGAGGACCCATCGATCTCTAACAAAGCACCTGCATGACAAAGAAACAATTAATTAAAAGCATTTTCATTTGAAAGGACTGAAAATTTTACTTGTTTTATTCCTCAGTAATCTATCAAAAATCCCAAGTTTTCATGAATCAAGGCTGTGTAATATTCATTCAAAGGCACGGACAAACATGTATGATAAACATGTTTATAAACATTTGAAAAACCATGGAAATTGTGCACTATACTATTTCTTGTTTGGATGGAAACGTATGTGAAGACGCCACTATATAACTACTAACAAGTCTTAAAAGTTCATGAATCATTCATGAATATTCATGATGTCATGAATACTATCTCGCAGGGGTGTAGATAATGTTTGAAAAGCAAAGAAAAGATCCCTCTTTCCATTGTCAGACGTACCTTCATTCTATTCTTAACTGTCCTACCAAACCATCTTTCTTTATTTAGCTGCTCTACCAAACCATCCTTCTATATTTAACTGCCCTACAAATATCACTATAAAATATTATATGAAATAGTGGACCACAATTTGGCTTCTTTGTTTGACCATGTTCACTCAAACAGTTATATATCCATTTAACTGTATTTGTAGACGTAAGTATCGAAGTTTTAACAGTACTCTCAAAATTGTATTTGACTTTGTAAAATTGAGACCTGTGCAGCAACTGCTATGCCTACCAGTACGTATTTTCCTCCATCATTTTCTGGAAAGCTCTGCCGATTCCGATCTGTTCTGGAGTAAGTCCTTTGTTTAGGTCGACATTTTTCTCCTTGCTGATGAACTCTAAGATAAACTCACTGTCAGGTATCTCTTCCCCATTGTACTCTAAGAAGGGCAGCTTTCCAGTTTTCTCAGCTTTCCTATTCCAGTTATGTTCAACCTGAAATATATCGTGTATCATTGACATTGAATAAAACAATAATAAATAATTAAAGGTGCTTCGAATTCACCGCCGACGAATGGTAAGTTTTGAAGTTTTGAAGTTTAAATTTCAAAATATGAGCTTCTTATTTTGCTTCTCAGTGAAATCATTTGAAATATTAATTTGCATCCCGAAAATAAAGCAGATAAAACAATACACCAGATGAGTTCTTGATTATTGCCATATAATGGCATTACTTGCCTCATACGGAATGCCCTCCATCCGAAAGTACGTCTCTAATTTGATAGCAAAAGGCGTAAGGCTGGGGACGTGTGGGCCTCGCCCCATCTGATGGATAACTATGGTGTTGGGAGGGTAAACTTTGCTGGTGGGGAAATAAAAAAAATCAAAAACACCTATATACACAAAATATAGTACAAACGGCACATACATTAAAATCTTACTTAAATTTAATAAAATTGAGTGATTGATAGTTTTATTTAATGCCATGGTCGGAAGCAAGATTATCCAGAATAAAGCCACCTACCTTCGGCTAGAACTTGGTCACGGTGTTGTGTACAAAATCCTCTGGTCGCGCTGACAAGTAAAACATAGACTAAGGGGAATAACTCTTACCTATTCTGCTCTTACATAGATAATTACTACAGTATTATTCATATTTACATAAAAAAAATAATCAAAATATACCTTTTGGTTTGGCGTCCCTTTAGTCTCCTCCATACCACTGTCAACACAGTCCCCGTGAGGAATGTCCCTCCCAACACCTTCACGCCTATAGGGAGGTTTGCTAGCAGATCAGTCACTTTGGACAGCGCCATTTTGTAAAGGTCACACAATAGGTTAATACATGTGCAACGTTAGATGGACGTTTTATGTTTTACACATAACTATACGTCATGTCAACAGAATAGGCACGCATAGGATATATATCGTCTGCTTATTCACAGCCAACGTCTACAGAAGCACGTTGGGCAGATTGTGTGTACAAGTACACGTGTGTACACACACATACATACAGTTGAAATTGATGGAGCATGCAAATCTAGCTAGGATAGACTACAGGAAGTATGTGGCACAAAATGTCACAATTCTGAATAACAAAATATTCGTGACAAGAAAGTTTATCTACCGCAACAGAAGTCGATAAATTGAATACAACATTATGCATTATGAAGATAAAAAATAATTACCATTATAAAGACAATAGTAACCGATATGTACATCTTGATAATTCCACGAAAAATTAACGTTAGCTTATATATGTATCAATGTGTATTTGTAAGGTTTAAACGCAGAGCATGTGCCCGATATAAAAATATAATCAATTGATTGATAATAATATTCCTCCATTGTTGTCGTGCCATTAGATCTGTGGTATTTGTACATAAACCATGGTATTTGTAGATAAATCAATTACTTTTCTTCAATTATTCAAAATTGAGCGGAATAGAATTTTGCACACATGTAGAAGTTAGGTCAACTATACGATATTCATATTTGGATATAAAGTAAATATTTTTATCTTAAAATGTCTGTGCAAATGCTACTATAGTTTCTATATTATGCCCTGTCATAAAAAGCCCGTCATAGCAGGAAACTACACTGTAAACTTTTGAGTGTTAAGTTACACCAAAAACAGGTGGCACCACAGCTGCCTCCTTTTTTGGTGCAACATTACACCAAATTTTTAGGTTACACCACTGGTGTAAAGGTACACCACTGGTGTTAAGTTACACCAAAAAAGGAGGCAGCTGTGGTGCCACCTTTTTTGGTGTAACCTTAATCCTAAAAATTTGGTGTAACGTTACACCAGAAAAGGACACAGGGGGCCAACTCAATGAAAATGTATGTTTGTCATACATTTTTTTTGTATTTGGAGGATGGAATGATGAGTATATATGACAGTCATGTGATTTTTTTTCAAAAAATACGAGATTTAAAAAATTATTTAAAAAAATCTGGAAATTTACTATAAAAACAGAGAAAGGGACGACAGTCGCCATATTGGATTTTTTACCCCCACCTCGATTAAAGTTGATTTTTTCACAATAGTATACCTTTTTCCCTAGAGTCATAGTCACGCATCAGTCCTCCGATAATCCATAATCACACACATACCATGCAAAAGCATATAAACGATGTCTATATAGTCGAACGCAATATTTTAATCCAAAATTACCGGCGCTTTCTGACTTGTGACTTTATATAATTAAATAAAAAGTCTATACATTTCTATTCAGGTTATACGTATACCTATGAAACAACAAAGAGTTAAATTTATTTATATCATCATGTTGTTGCAAATTTGTAGGTATGTAATACATTGTATATTCCTGTTTGTCAAGTGTATATATGGTTCCGAAATTGTTGTTATTAATTGATTGTGTTGATTTTAAAAAAAGTATGTAAATTCATTAGAGAGTCATAGTACATGTACAATGTACCTGCATTTGATTAATGTGTCTATTATAGAAACATTTACGTGTACTGTACATGTATACTTTTATACATTCTAACACATGTACATATGAAAATTGGTTTGTATAGTATACAGTTAACTGTTTTCATGTTTGTACATTTAATTGCTGTATATGTATTAAACATCAAAACCTAAATCACTGTCTTTGTCAGTGACCATAATACAGTACGCAAGCGATTCTAAATACTATATTTTATTAGTAATTTTACATTTTTTGAGACTCCTCTCCAGAAATGTATTGCAACCATAAAAACTTCAAATTTGACAACATAAAAACTACTTATCTAACGCTTATTTTGAAATAATGTACATGTTCTTCCGTTGCAATGTGTGAGTTGTGAACGATTACATCAAAACAACGTTTGGTGACGCCGCCTGCCCTTTGTCTAAAGTAAAATGGCGTCATAAAATTACATGTCTACACCTAAGATCGATTTATCGACAAATATGGCACGGAATATATTTTAGATAATATGTATAAGCTGCAAAAATGTCCTTAGTCGGTACATAAAACCTTGTTACGATTGAATGTAAAATTACTTTAGAAATAACAATTAAAAATATGTAAAATTACTAATAATATATAGAAAAAAATTAACTTGCGTACTTTATTAGACAATTATGGCCACTGACTGTACGTTGTACGTAACATATACATTAACATTATATGTGGGGAGATAAATTGTACATGTAGATACCTAAAAAAATGTTCTAATTACTTACGCAACACATGTACAACCACCAGAATTGATAAAGCCTTTAGTTCCCATAAGTATCCAGCAATGGCTCCCCATTCTGTCGTGTCTCAGGTATACACTTGGCTTAATATGACCGTGCTGCTGGTGATAAACGACATTACTGATGTGGTTCTGTTGGAAAAGTTTATAAGCATTGTCATCTTTATAATGCCTGATCCGGTCTTGACCCCAGCCGGGTAGCTGCGACTTGCAACTTGATATCGTAAAAACATCCGGCATCAACAACCATCGTCCTCCTATTTCGAGATGTTTCTTCGTAATCGTGTGTCTCGAGAGACGATAAATTTAACTGGTCGACAACTTCGGCTAATTTCAAAAGTGCCCCTTAAGTTTTGTTAGATGTTGTTATTCCCCTCTCTGTCAAATGATCTTTGAGCTGGCCGCCATTTTGTAAAATAAAGTCCCTTAGGCCTGTAATGTAATTAATGTAACACTTCATGCGATGGTTTGGTGTAAAGTAACACCATTGTGATGTAAGGTAACACTTCAAACGAAGATCTTGTGTAAAGTAACACCGCTGTGGTGTAAGGTTACACTTTCAAGTTAAGATTTGGTGTAAAGTAACACTACTATGGTGTAAGGTTACCCTTTCAAACGAAGATCTGGTGTAAAGTAACAACGCTGAGGTGTAAGGTTACACTTTCAAGTTAAGATTTGGTGTAAAGTGACACCACTGTGGTGTAAGGTTACCCTTTCAAGTTATGATTTGGTGTAAAGTAATACTACTGTGGTGTAAGGTTACACTTTCAAGTTATGATTTGGTGTAAAGTGACACCACTGTGGTGTAAGGTAACACTTCAAACGAAGATCTGGTGTAAAGTAACACCACTGTGGTGTAAGGTTAACCTAGCAAATTAGGCTTTGGAGTAATGTAACACCACTGTGGTGTAAGGTTTCACTTCAAACGAAGATCTGGTGTAAAGTAACACCGCTGAGGTGTAAGGTTACACTTTCAAGTTAAGATTTGGTGTAAAGTGACACCACTGTGGTGTAAGGTTACCCTTTCAAGTTATGATTTGGTGTAAAGTAACACTACTGTGGTGTAAGGTTACACTTTCAAGTTATGATTTGGTGTAAAGTGACACCACTGTGGTGTAAGGTAACACTTCAAACGAAGATCTGGTGTAAAGTAATACCACTGTGGTGTAAGGTTAACCTTTCAACTGAAAAGTTGGTGTAAAGTAACATCACCTGGGTGTAAAGTTACACTTTCGAGTTATGATTTGGTGTAAAGTAACACTACTGTGGTGTAAGGTTACCTTTTGAAACGAAGATCTGGTGTAAAGTAACACCGCTGATGTGTAAGGTTACCCTTTCAAATTAGGCTTTGGTATAAAGTTACACCACTATGGTGTAAGGTAACACTTCAAACGGAGATCTGGTGTAAAGTAACACCGCTGTGGTGTAAGGTTACCATTCAAGTGAAAAGTTTGTGTAAAGTAACACCACTGGGGTGTAACGTTACACTTTTAAGTGAGAATTTGGTGTAAAGTTACACCATTTGGTGTAACGTTGCACACTTACACCAATTTTGGATTGAAGTTACACCAAATTTGGGTAAACATGACACTTTTCATTGTTTGGATTAACCTTACACCAGGAACGGTGTTATCGGGTATTTTACACTGATATTGGTGTTAAGTCACACGTTAAAAACACCAAAAATGGATTAAGTTAACACTAAAAGTTTACAGAGTACATCAGCATCTTGACATCTGGTAATTATACATGCAGCTTCAACATCCGACTGATTAGATCAGATATGGAGCAGTTTCCGGATGAACTTGTATGTGGTGACATGACCCGTAACTCATTCCAAAATATGATTGGTAAATTATACTGTGGAAACAAGACTTATAGTATGAGGATTTCAGAGCCACAAGAAACATATCACAAATCACCAGAAATAACGATGTTAATTGTATAGGAAATTGATCTAGTATATAGGATTCTGAGAGATCCTACAAAGGCAATATACGCTTGTATAATTAGAATTCACTAATGAAATATTTTTATCATTTATATTTTGTAAATATGACTTAAATAAAAAGCTCAATTCATTTAGTGTGTCACCCTGTAAAAATTAAATATTGTCACCAGTAAATTCACATTAAAATGCTTTCCCTTCTGTCAAATGTGTTTCTGACTTGCTGAAGCTGTATGAATCAAGAGAAGTGGACAGATAGACCTACAATGTTCAACGGATGACCATGGAATGATTTGACTTGTCATCTTGTATGAAATAGTAACTAATAAAGGATACATGAACTGATCGCATGATCAAGTAATGCGCAATGTAATCAATTCACATCAATTTAAAAGTAATAACAATCTATGCCGTCTTATTTAGCATAGACGAATTGTTTTTACTTGCTTTATTTCAATAACTATCCTAGTAGTTTGGATGAAGATGGCGCCATGAATGAATTAATGATATTTCCAGACTACCTAAATACATAGAGTTACCTGTATATAGAGGCAGCGATACATATCCAGAATAAAAGGTATCGGCAAAATAGGGGAAGGACGATATTAAATTGATATAAGAAATTCATAGCGACAACCTTCCTCGTTCGGTTTTCAACGAGCTCGCGATCGAACCTCCGGAAATATGGTGTTGGTGATAAGGCAATCATGTGATATCAATTGTTAAGATAATGTATAACAAAAGTTTCATCTTGACAAAAAAAACAACAACAGATATATATATATTTCCAAACAACTACAATATTTTTCCAATTGTAAAAGGTTGTGAAGATTACATGAAAAATAGCGACAGAATGAAATTGATTTTATCTAACAAGAAAATAATAAATTGCAAGCGTCAGCCTAAAAACCTTAAACGTATTTTATGTGCGTCAAAATTTGATTCGAAAATGCAAAATACTTCTGTCACTAAATGTATGCAAAAGCGTTGCAAAACATGTGATATTATTATAGAGTGTAAAAATTATACATTCAAAAATGGTTTTAATTTCAAAATTAAAACTAATATGAATTGTACATCCAAAAATGTCATATACGCACTTATTTGTAGCAAATGCTCAGATTTTTATATTGGTCAGACAGGAATGGAATTGAGAAAGAGAGTTACATTACACCGACAACAAACCAAAACAGACCATCTCAGATATTTAACAGTAAACGAACATTGTCATATGTGTGCTAATGATAATTTTTTTATTTTACCAATATATCAAATGTCCAATTCAGATCTTTTAAAAAGAGAAAATAAAGAAATGTATTTCATTCAACTTATGAAACCTATGCTAAATTCAGAACGGGACAAATGAACTTCATATTAGTTTTTATTTCGTCCTCATGTTTTTGTTATTTTCTTCCAGAACCATTCACAATATCTTTATGTACCATGTCATGACGTAATCTTACTATGACGTCATTGTACTATGACGTCATGTTTTACAAATAAAAGAATTCAAACCCCTGAAGACCGGCATGAGCCGAGAAAGCGCTAGGGAGAAAAAACTGTTTTATAGTTGTGTTTTTTATGTATATATATATATATACAGTAAAAACTTATGTCGGCTATATACGTTCCTTTGTTAGGCGGCTAATTGTTGAAAAACAGCATACACGTAGATGTTGAATTCATTCAAGATTTACTAAATACCAATCATAGATTCATTTTGTAGAAATTGTCGAAGAATAAATCCTAATGCGTTGTCCAGGAGTCCAAATTCTTAAGTTAAGTTTCAAATAGTGACAATCGTGTAACCTCAATGTATATTCCGAACAATTAAAGTTTTTTTTATTGAATCGTGAAATGTAAGATCCCGAATATATAAGTAATGACAAGTTATTACAAAAAGCTACTAAAGTAAATGTTATTATATCTCAACACAAAACTATGAACAACACAGTCCATAATAAGATTCAAAATAAGAACACTTCAAACACTTGTAATCTCTACAACATCTCAACGTTCAGCTTAGAAACTTTATAACTTTCAAACTGTAACAGGACAAATCAACACAAATAACTCTACCAAACGCCAACCCCTAATTAGAGCCAACAGCCCTTTTCATACTGACTGTTTTAAAGTAATGATATCACTTTCCACTTTTAACTACAACTCATATACCTACTTATACTACTAAAATTCTTATATTATAATATGGCATCATAGGTTCAATATCGGACCGTGACTACCACCATCAACTACCCCCTCCCCAAATAATTTCATATATATATTTATATATAAGAGCAACTACCCCTCCCCAAATGACTTCTCACCTATTTTTTTCAGAGTACCTTCCCCTCCCCAAGTGACCTCATACCTATTTATATATCAGGGCAACTACCCCTCTCCAAATTACCTCATACCTATTTTTATATCAGAGCCTGGCACCATGGAAAATCCCTATCTATGACCGCATATCTACATATGTATATGTTTATACGCTACAATCCCACACTATGTATCATGCTCATTTACATCTTAGAGACACGCTGATTAACACACTCTAAAATCACTCCTCTAACTGTCAAATTTACTAATAACACTTATATCTCTACTAATAAGCACTGAGAACACTACATGAGCCCTTATATGTCCTATTGTTAGTTAGAGACAATCTAATACAACTACCATGCACGGACCATAAGCTGTCCTTACACGATGCATCAAATATAAACTCACCTTAACCATACAAAATCAAAATTTATAATCCAAGGGACATAATCCTGTTCGATACCACAAACTAAAATTTCACAACACTTACTAACAAGTACTAGCTATAGTAGACAACCAGCAGCAAACATCAAGTATTGACTATCAAAATAATCACCATAATAAAACCAGTATAAAACAAAATTTGATTTATCTAAAGGTATTTTTTATAAAGTTATCATATCGACTCAAATTATCCTATTGGGCGTCGCGTCCTCCGGCCCCATGACGATAATTTTCAGGATTAACAAGCACAGTTAACTTAACAATGGTTCCCAACCTGCACAGTGTACTTCGGATTATTTTCTATGGTATGCACTATTTACCAAAATATATGTTGACCGACGGACAGATGGACCTACGATGGATGACGTACATTGCATGAATTAAAGGGACAACTCACTCAGGCTATTATTTTTTACATAGCCAAGAAGCAAAATATGGCATAAATGTATTGTTCTACATTTCTTATGAAACATATAACATAAATTATTGACAAACTCCACGTCATTGTTTAGTACTTTAATTGATACCGTTGTAAATACAAATCGATACGATTAAGGAGGAACAACATGTATGCTGTACCCATATCCGAGCTAAAGTCACGTATGTTGAACAAATGAACTACATAACCATTGTGGAGGAGATAAAATTATTTTTAGGCAAGATAATTAACCTAATAAGGTAAACACACTTCTGTCAGAGCGATTTGAACAGTTCTAGACCAAAGTAGCATTACTCTACGAGCAAGGGACAGGGTTCGGCAAACAAGATGTTCGACCACAATGTGTAATGGCCGACAGCGAGCGAGTTTGAACATTTCACACGCATTTCACCACCATGGGCTTTTCTGGCATATCACAGTAAAACCGACTGATCTAATTTCCATTAGAACTGGGTTTTTTTCCGATATATGTACAAATTTTAATGTTCTCTTAGATTGAATTGTCCCTTTAACGTGTCTCTGAGTCCTGGCTCCGATTTCTCGAAACAATCTTAAGTCAAAAACTGACTAAGTCATAGATTTTCAAAAAAGTTACATAAGGAGAAAAACTTAAGTTTTGACTTAAGTCTGTTCGATACTGGACGATAGTTCTTGATCAATACAAATGTGTTGCTTGCTGTGATCCGCATGAACCTGACCAGGGCAGACGCCAGTGGCTAATGAGGGTTGGTCCCCTTAAAAGTGCTTTAGAGAACCATTTATTTTAAACGATACATTCTATTTTTCTCACGACATGAAGTGTATTTTGTCAGTATATATCGTTTTAGTTTATATATATATTTAAAGCTTGTGCATGTTAAAGATTGATATTCCTTTGCATTTTGTTAATGGTGTCTGCTCCATTTGTGATATATCGTTAAATCTAAAATTAGCTACGTTCTGTTATTTATACTGCAAGTTTCTTAGCTTTATAACCTACAATAGTTTGTCGAAATACAAGCTCTTCTGAGCGTAGGCTGCATGTGTATCATATTCGACACTAAATAAGGCTTCTGTACCTATGACCGGTTATAAGATAGTTTCCTTAGGAAAATATCTGACACAATCAACAGACGCCTCTGTCAATATTTCTGTACTTATTTAGTGCGATTATTGAAAAATATATAGACTAATCCTCCTTTACATGTTCACCGAAGTGTAACTGTTAGGAAACATGTGTTCATCAATAAGACCGTGCCTGCTTTTCATATACAGAAATGAATTAAGAACTTTTCAATAACACATTGGTAGCGTAACGACTTGTAAGAAGAAAATTCGTTTATATCACCACGTACATTCTGTGAAGTCATTTGGAATGCAATAAAGCAAATACATACAAAGCTCTTACTTTACCTGTTGGCGAAGCTACGTTTGATGAAATGTATGTAAGTATATCGTTCTTAACGACTATATTCTGCTTGAATATTCATATGCTGTATCAAAATAGTTTTTTTGTAAAGTTATTGTTTAATTTGAGTATTGAATAATGGATTCAATGCAAATTTTAGTATTCTTACCTGAAATATAAGTTTCTGTATTTCCTTGTGATCCAAAACAAATATGTATTGTGTATTTGAAAGATTGTGTCAATTGTAGTCACACCGTGATTTTTATTTATTAATGATGATAATGAAAAGGCATTTAAGAGGGATGTAACTTTCCATAAATATTAGAATGAAAATTGTATATAAATTAAATGGAACGTCATAATTTGTATTTAAAAAACACACACTATATCATTATTAAAAGTAAAATCCGGTCTAAAAATTATTATTCTAAAATATTACAGTTATAACATTAAAACACGAAATGATAGCAGTTTTTTCTATGAAAAAATATATGTAGCTTCGCTTTCAATACATATACTATAATCATGTCGATGTTCACGAATGAAATTGTGTATTTTGTTTTTTCTTAAGTTCCATACTCAAAATCGTTGAATAGAAAATAACTCTAGCTGGTTTTGTCTGGTCGATCGCTCAGCCGGTACTATTGACAGGCGGATTTAAATGTAGGGGTCAAGCCGCTAGTCCACCTTGTTTATTTTCAAATGACCAGTTTTGGACATAACTATTTTTAACTCAGGACATGTATATGGTGTTTATGTGACGAGGACGAATTGTGAAAGTCAACAACACAGAACCAAACCAGAAATACTTACTTCATGCAGAATGGGATGATCTACGTGTTTAACAGATCCGCCGCAGTATGAAGGGTTTTAAAAGACGTTCTATGCATGACATCCTTCTTGTAAGAAGATATGTATACCATCGTTTGCCTAAATGTTTAAGGAAACGCAGTACATATATAGCGTCGCTGGACAGTCCTGAAGCGGTGGAAAGTAGTCATACTTTAAGTTATGACAGAGCTAAACCATTCCGCGATATTCCGGGACCAAAAGGTTGGCCGTTTATTGGAACTCTTCTACAATATACAGGTATAGTATCCATACACAGGTGTATTGTTCCGGTAAACATTAACCAAGCTTAGCGTTCTCTGCGAATGTCAACTTGACCTTTGTTTACAACGTGACCTTTGTTTACAACTTGACCATTACATTTGGTACTGTCAACACGTATAAACCGGTCACAGAAGATTGGGGCCCAGTTTCACGAACATTCTCGAAGTATATGATAAAGATTAACTTTCATTTATTCGTTAGCAAGCATTACACAAGAAAAGAAAGATCCCTTAATTTTCCTGAACTTCTGTAATTATTCCTTATGGAAATAATGACCAAGGTATTGATGAAACTAGAATCTGATTTTACATTATTTTAAGTTTACATTAAACACATTTTAAGTATACAATAAATATACTTTCGTTTGATATCAGCTTGCTTATCTTGATGATAGTATTTTCCATTTACTACCAAATTCAGAAAGCTTTGATCAATCTAAAATTATAAAGATTCGCTTAAAACATTTTAATCGCTGTTTTATCAAAAAAAAATTGGTAAAGTAAATTAACCTTTTTAATATTCCACTTTCATTTTCTGACTCCCTTTTCTATGCAGTCATAATGCTGTTATATCAGCCAATTAGAATCGACGTTACATGCGGCGATGCCTTTATGGTTTGATTAGCCATTATCAACAAAAGCCATTTAAAATGCAAGCAAAATTCAATTACTTTAATATACAAATATGAAAGTGCACTGTCAATCACTGTTTAATGATTTGTAATTAAGCCTGCTGCATTTAGTTATGACCATTTATTTCTGAAAATCACTAATGATTTTATCCAATGATATTTGTTCTTGTTGAAAGGACCTTTAAAAACGTACGATATTGACAACTATCAGTCCGCATTGGAGTCAAGATGGAAACAGTACGGACCAGTTGTCAAGGAAACCATTGGGAATCGCACTCACGTGCGTCTGTTTGACCCTGACCATGTTAAAATTGTCTACCAGCATGAAGGTGTTTGGCCAAAAATTGTTCCCATTTTGGAGAGTTCCCGAAAATACCGTGAAACAAAAGGCATGTCTCCTGGACTAGGGAATATGTAAGTTTTCATACACCATTTTTACTGGGAAAATTAGGGGTTTGTATGTTAAAGTATAGTGGAAAATCATAATATATTCAATATAGTAATATAACTACTTTTGTATGACGTGTACTGGTTAAGGACAAGGTGTTATAATGTGATTATAATACATTATAACTTGTCAAAATCCGCATAATTTACTCCGGCATAATTACAAATACTATATCGGCTCGATGTTTTCAGTTTTAGAAAATCGAATCGATATTTCTTTTGTAGCTTTGCAACCGGGTTGATAATGCGCTTGTGAACTTTAATACCTAAATGTTGAGTTTTCAGGGTGAATTCCATCGGATAATCATTTTTACATATACAAATATTCACTTTAAAATAAGAATATTCAATTGATTCAGTCCATTATTATTGTATAAATAGTAAAATATATCCCTTGGTAATTATTTTATTCTACCAGGCGAAATTAAAGGACTTTTACATATGTGGATATGAAGGAAATTGTTATCCTAACCGAAGGTAACACAAGTTTATAAAACCCGAAAACCCGACGCTTTCTCTTCCTTCTGAGGGTAGAATATCCCTTTCCTTCATCTCCATATCTCTTACCTCGACGTTTCATTGTAATTTTTACAGTAGCATGATATATTCCGCCATTTCAAAATAAGAAATAAGAATACCTCGACTGCAAGTCAATGAAACATGACAATTTTGTAGAAAAAACGTAATGAGAAAATAGTAATTTTGTTGACGCAATGACCTGACAAAGCTGTATTTGCGTTTGTAGCCATGTAATACAGTCTCAGGCGACATGAGTGTATTTCATTTGATAAACTAGTATTACACCTATATGTATGAGAGAGAAACACCACCTGAAACTCAACAAAGGCCCATAATTAATTAATATATACGTTAAGTTGATACCAGAAAAACATATATTTATATCATAAAGTAAATAGATATATTGTCAATATTTAAACAGTAATGGAAAAGAGTGGAATACCATGAGAAAAGCGATCCAGGTAGTCATGATGCGACCAAGAGATGTTGCTAACTTCTTACCGTTTGTGAATGAAGTAGCTGATGACGTCTTAAATGAAATAAACGCCAGAAAAGACCCAAATGGAAATGTCGAACATTTTAATTCCTTGGCTGGGAGATGGAATTTAGAAAGTAAGTATGTAATGTTAATATAAATAACCCGAATCGAACAATCCAACATATATCGCAACAACAAATGTTGAATGCCTGTAATGTTATGAGTAAGGGCATCGTGTATGCTATTCCTACGGTATAATCCAATATCTATCGACCATCATTTATGCTTAGATATCCCCGTTAAAATTTTTTATGCAAATTATGCTTAACACTTAATAAAGTATTTCATATCTGAGCATTAAACTTATTGTAGTGTTATAATTGTGTCCAAAACAGCTGCAGGGATGATTTGCTTTGAGAGAAGGCTCGGGGCCCTTAAGGAGGGATTAGATTCCCATTCACAGCGATTGCTCCAGGCTAATCACGATATATTTGATTTGTCTACCAAACTGATGTTTGTCCTTCCGTGGGATTTCATCACCCGTAGACGGCTCTCCAAACTTCACTACGCAGCGGAAGATTACTTTTATAGGTAAGAACGGGCCACTGATTATTTGTTTATTTGACTTTAAACATTTGTTTTTAGACTTAATTAACATTTTTTCCGAAGATATTTCAGAAATTTCACCATTACTTTAATTAAAATCACACCCTTTGGAAGCCACGTTTAATGTTCGGCCTGAAAATTCTGAGGAAATATGTGAGCAAATTATGAATAATAGCAAAGCGCGACGAATTAAGTTAAATGTTATCAGGGGAAATAGCTGAGCAAATTACCGATAATATGTAATCATGGCCAGTTATGATTGTAAAATATAATTTTGATATCATCACGCATTTGATTTTATTTTAATAATACATTTTGCACTACAGTGATGGCAGGGAACTCATGAATACGGCGGTATCTCAAATCAAAGATTTGGTCGACAAAGATGAACTTCGAGATGGAAAGTTCATGTTTCTGTCCTATCTTCTCTCCAACACCAACCTAAACAACAAAGACATAAGCATCACCGCTCTCACATTGTTAGCTGATGGACTGAATGCGGTGAGAACTAGCTTTTGTTACTTAAAGAAGCTTTTTTTGGTGTCCTTGTAAGTGCATAATGTATAATCTGCATCGTTTTGTTTTGTTTGAAATAGAAACATAATCTTAGCAGTCGAGGTAATTCATAATTTGAAAAAGTATAAGTCATTCATGTGTGACTTTCTTGTATTGATATTGGTAAATTAGTTATGAGCTTAAATTAAATTTGTACAGAAATAATGCATGTGAAAGGGTACGAAATTTCATTTATTCATCAATAAGTGTTCCTTTATTTGTTTATTCATTTATTAATTTGTTGATAAATTCATTTTTATTGTATTAGTTCTAACCAATCAGAACTGTGCTTATGTGTTATTATGTTCTACAGACGGTACCTGCGTTACTACTAGCAATGTATTGTCTCGCAAAGAATCCAGAAAAACAAGAAAAGGCTTTTGATGAGATACGACAACACATACCAGAAGATGGTTACATAACTCTGGACGTTTTAAACAAATTATCATACCTTAAGGCTTGTTTCAAGGAGTCGTTCAGGTAATGCCAGGGTACTATCTAGTCAACACTAGCCATGATAAGCTGTCCCAAAATGTCGTTGATAAATAATAATACAGTTACACATAATTAATGTACATCAGCTCAGAATGCATGCCTTAGTTTTGATTTGTTAAAGGCCTACTACCTTTGCGAAACGGCTTTTAATCTTTAAAATGGGAATATAAAATAAGATCGATAATTTTGTAGAGTTGTAAAAGTTATTAACTTACCATTAATACTACACGTATCACCACATTCTGAGCAATTTCATTTAAATAAATAAAATGTTAAGGTTCACAATGCGGGTCGTCTTATGTTTAGAGCCGTCGTCCTAAATACCGCGTGGTATTTAACTATCACTGCGCCAGACGGCAATACAGGAAGTTCTGCATATGTTTGGTGTTGCAAGCTTATCGGTTATATTTTCTGATATTATTAATGTTTCTACGACACCTGTTTTACTACAGAAAATTAGTGGACCTTTAATATGAAGAATTAATATATAATTATACAGTTCCACATAATTAATGTACATCCATGAGAATGTATGCCGTAGTTATGTTATGTTAAGATGAAGAATTAATATATACTAATGCAGTAAAACATAATAAGATGCACATCCATGATAATGTATGCTGCAGTTATGTTATGTTAAGATGAAAATTTAATATATAATAATACAATTACACATAATTACATGTACATCCATGAGAATGCCATCCTCGATATTCCAGGGATTCCGATCACTTACGATCTCTACACCCCTGGACTATCTCATAGTAAAACTGGAGGCAACAGAATAGAACAGGTAACTTAGTCATTTGATGTACACCAAAAGAACCGTATAACGGTACACTGCAGTTGACTCTGTGGCTTTGATGTTAGGCGTCGCTCTCTCTGTAGTCTTCAAATGAAATATTTGCTAGCCTGTGATTTGTCAAATGTTTTCCGCTGAGCTGCCTTCAATTTCGCTATGAGATAGTCCAGCGGTGTAGAGATCGTAAGTGATCGGAACCCTTGGAGTATCGAGGATGTGAGAATACATGCCGTTGTTATGTTATGTTAAGATGAAGAAACACGTGGGACTAGATTATATCAATTACGTACTGACCCTCCAATCTATCGGCTGCGCTTGACAATCACAGTGAGAGTTGGGCTGATTAGTTAAACGTCCAATTAACATCCAGGGTCATTTAGGGCCGACCAGGTTTATAACCTGGCAACTGCTCCACATGGGATTTGAACGTGAGACCAATATGCGCAGAGCTTGCTGTAATATGCGGGGATATCGCAGCCCAAACATTTCATTAAATTACCATTCTGTTTCAATACCCCAATCAACGGTGATTTTATTGTTTAATTTCTATATCATTGAATTAATGGACATATGTATCTTTAATGCAAATTGAATGTAATATATGCATTTAATTGTTTAACATAAATGTGTTTGTTTTGACAGACTTTACCCTTTAAACCTAGACGTTAAGAGGATTTTGGATACGAACATTGCTATTGGTGGATATCAGATACCAGCTGGAGTAAGCCTATTGTTACCTTACACTTGACTAAGCCCTACTCAGACTACCAAGACGTCTGTGGTAGAGACCATAGCTGTTCTGTGTATAACTGTACCGTCGTGTCCAATCATTCTGTTTGATTTCAATTAAATATGGTTCTATTCATTCATTCACCACCGTGGTATTGTGTAGTGAAAGAAAAGGCTATTATGTAATATCAACAAACTAATATCTATTGTATAAGTACGTAAAGAATTCAATATTTTTTTTTTCTGAAATATAATAATACGAGTCAAAGTGTATAATGATTTAACGAGCAGTTGACTTCTGAGATCGCCAAAATAATATAACTATCAGTTGTTCGGTAAAACGACCTGACTAATCTTGGAATGAACCCATGTACACTTTTTTTTTTTTTTTCTTTTTTGTGTAAAATGATATTTGTCTTATTTGCTTTATTTACTTATTTATTTGTTGTTTATGTGGGGGAGGGGGAGGACGATTATTTTTTTTTTTTTTTGCAATATTAGTAATATCTATTAAAATGGTGTTGTTTCGATTCCCCCCACACTTGAATTTTTAAAGCCAGTGACTAACGTTCTCTCCACAGACCGTTATAGAGATGTGCTCATTCGTACACCAATGGTCACCAGAATATTTTGATGATCCGATGGAGTTCCGACCAGAACGCTGGCTCAGAGGAAGCAAATACTTCAGGAACCATCATCCTTTTATTGTCATCCCATTCAGCCATGGTCCGAGGATGTGTATAGGTATGTGATATTCACCATCCGTTATCAGTTTATTTCACATGATATAGAAAGCAGCCAATATTTATAGGATATCAAGTTAAACCGGTAAATTTATACACCAAATACAGTTAAAATAATAATAAACCTGCATCAACATCATCAGTTTTGGTATTACTCAGTGAGTGTTAAGATGTCCAGACATATTACCACAATCACATATGAGGAAGTTATCAGGTACTGACCGCTGGTCGGTGGTTGCTTCGGGTAATCTGGTTTTCATCCACTATCTGACCCCGGCACATCCTAAATGACAATGATTTTTAGGGGACACTGAACTAATCAAACCTAAATGAACCATTATACTGACTTAGCGGTATAAAAGTCGTTTTTTTCACATTTTGTTGTCGAAAACAAATTTATCCTTATCGCGTAGTTTCTTGTTCTATCGAATTAAGATTTTATACTTTGTTTTGTATTTTGTATGACTATATATCACTTCCTAGGTATACTTGAACATAACTTAGTTAGTAAAATGTGTCTATACATCGGGTCTAACCTTAAATATTACTGTTTACTTGTTGATTGTTGTGTTGTTTGACAATCACCAGAATTATCTACGACTTAATAGTTTTACATATACATGTACCTATATGTTTATGCCTGATAAATACATACTTTTTATCAACAAAGTTATGTTTAAGTATACCTTAAAAGTGATTTTACAAAATATCATTAGTCTAAACAGGTTCTAAAACCAAATTTTAACTTCTTGAATTTGGTAAAATGCATAGATATATAACGTCTCACATACACGGATTAATCATTATTCTACTTTTGCTTTGTTAAGATTCAATGTTTTCTAAAAAAACAAAAAATGCAAAATGATGAACATGTATATTTTGGTCGTTAATTACAGGTCGACGAATAGCTGAACAGGACATGTACGTGATGATGGCAAAGCTACTCAATACGTTCCGGATAGCCTCACCGACAGACGGTTTAGGACTTAAATTTCAAATCATTCAGACGCTTGATGCACCAGTTACGTTCACATTCGAACAGAGACGTTAACAACATATATCAAAGAGTACATTGATCTTAATAACGATACACATGATTGTTTGACAATATGAGGCTACGTATATCCAAGTTCATCAACTTATCGTTCGGTAGCCTTATTAGTAATCGAATGGGACTTCAAATTGAAAAGTGAAATTAGAGTAGTTTTTATCAACTGTAACTTTTACTTTAATCAGCGAATGATTTTTTTAGTTTTCATTATTTATTTAATGAAAATGCACTTATTTTTTGCTTAATATGTATTCACTACAATAAGAAGAATGTTGTTTTCATTTTGTACGTACGTATACATAACAACTGTCTACGATGAAGACTAAACTCAGACATCTGACTTACAATGTATCAGTCTTACACTCAACCGATCGAGCTCAAGAGAACGTTAGGGCTAGAAGTTCTCCCTAGCCGAGAGGTATTTTCCGGCTAGTGTTTATCAGGGTTAGATTTGTAAACTCATTGTATGAAAATTTTATGAAACGAGACTTGTAACTGACGGATCGACAGCTGTCAATCAAACCACACGTGACTTTGCATTTTGTTTTGCGTGTGCTCTGACATTGAATAGAAGCACTTGAATTTGCGAGCTCGGGGCGTGGCTATATTACATTTTACGATAGGTCAATCGTTCGCGTCGTTCATTAACTTAGGGTGTTATTTATCAATTAACCGCAACAACATACATTTCGAAGAATCTTAACGTCGAATTGTGTTGCAATAATCTAACGGAAGGAGCCACTGTGTCTTCGAATCCGGACGTAATATCATTGAATCATGTCATGACGTCACAAAGAATATCCTCTACAGAATGGGATATATTATACAAAATATAACCACGGTACTACGTCGCTCCGGATTATATACATTGTATATATTTGCTTCTATATTCTATGTTGGTATCATCTGTCTGTCTCATTACATGTATTTGTTATTCATTTGTACAATGTAACAATATTATGGTTGAATTGAGAATGAGTTTTAGTTGTATCATTTAAAAATAGGTTCGTGCAACTCATCGTCAATACATCAAATATCTCAGCGTCTTCAAAAATGCATAATGTGGATGAAAATTTAAAATAATTTTAATTTTTAAATACAATTTATTGTGATACAGTTTGTCAGTAAATACCATATATTCGAACAGATACAACTCAATTCTTAATGAGGTAACCATGATATGAATTTCCTGAAGCAAACAATAAAAATGGCAGTGGAAGCATCATTCATAATAAATCTTAAATGCTGAAAAAACAATTCATATTCACTGCAGATTTCGTACAATATTATCGTATTTTTTAAATACAGTTTATTTTGATACAGTTTGTCAGTAAATACCATATATTCGAACAGATACAACTCAATTCTTAATGAGGTAACCATCATATGAATTTCCTGAAGCAAACAATAAAAATGGCAGTGGAAGCATCATTCATAATAAATCTTAAATGCAGAGAAAACAATACATATTCACTGCAGATTTCGTAAAAACGCTGTCATCCATTTTTTATTACAAACTTTTACCTACGAACTCACACACTCATGGCACTTTTACACTCAAACACAACACCTCTCAAACATACAATTCATCATAATCTGACTTCTCTCTCTCTCTCTCTCACACACACACACTCACACACACACACAAAAACACCTACATATCCCTACATGCAATTGTCATGTCACAACATCATCTATTCATCAAAGCATTAATATCATTACTTGTCCAACCACAAGCTATCACGTCCTATCAACTCGCACAACAAAACAACCAATATCATTTATTGTGGAGAACATTGTGGACAACTGATAGCTAATCTATAATTGTTACCCTTCTTTATAATACAACACAATACAAATTGATAATAAATAGTATCATCAAATCACTAATTAGGGTTTTTTTTCTCATATTTTACAATGCGAAACATTCAAATTAAAAGTTAATTACAAGTAGTATCATCAAATCACATAATAAACAATAAGTAGCTTCATCAAATCACTTAATTGAATAATAAATAGTATCAATAAATCACACGAATTCTTGTTTACTTCGAATTCAATGGTTGTTCCACACCAGAACAATCTTTTACTTATGTATTCAGCTTTCAATCATACTCGAGTCGTTGCAGCACCAAATATGTATATAATGTAGATCGTTGTAAAATATGATATTACACGTCGTTGTTACATATGTCTATGGATTTTTTTAATCTCTCTTGTTGCATTTAAAGAGATGAGTACATGCTGTTTAATTAGCGTTATAATATATAGTTTCTCCAATATAAAGAAAGGGGGAGTGTCAGTTTTGGCCCTCTGGTGGTACACATACTGTAATGGAAAAATACTCTTTGGACGTAGCTTAAACCGTAGCAACAGTGGTCATCTCAGTACTAACAGTGCTAACTCTTCTCCGACTTAATAATAGTTGTTATTTTTTTCAATCTGCAATAGAATAACTTGAAATAATTAACCATTTGTATGTTTATTGACACTTTTTGAATTAAAGTTAAGACCCTGCTTATAAACGCCAAATCCAACAATATCATAATTTGCTTCTTAAAATAAAAATCCTTACCTGTTTTGACCTCTTCACGCCATATCTAACGTTGACTGCGAAGTGTTTACAATTATTTGTAAAAAGGTTGTAGTCATATGCTCCAACCATTGTCTCCGCTTTTTCTTTCATCTTAGATGGGTCTAAAGGCCTGAAAGTGAACACACACACATAAATTTATTATGCAAATGAGACAATTATTTTAAAATTGAAAAGAGAGGAGAACTATCAACGTTTCAATTCAAAGTTTTGAGTTTCGAGTCAAAATGGTCGCGGTTTGTGTCTCTGTTGACTTGGGTTTTTTTCAGTATGATAGTAAATTTTGGAATACTCAGAATAGTTTGAAACATAATGGTGGGACATTAATGTCTTGTAATTAAGCATTATTTAGATGTTGCATATCATGACTACTTTAATGAATAATGCGATTCAAACTGTTCTGCATTATTTAATCTTAGCGTATTCGGAATCACATTAAAGTTGACATATAAGTTACGGTATCAAATTGAGCTATAGTATGATTGAAATATCAATATCTGACTTCAGAGATGTTTTATAAACAATATACTCTTGTTTTTCTACAATCAATCACAAATCGGAAATGCGTCTATGTTAAGTCATTTCTGAATTACCCAGAAACTCGATCGGATTCCGGTATTACCAACATGATGAAAAATATGCCTTCTTGGCTTCCACCTCAGAAACAAATGTCTGGCTAAAGGCTTTGACATTTTAGTAATAGTAATTAACATGTTGATTATAATTTCGAATCTCCTCATAATTATTGTGTAATATGTTACTATATAAATATACCATTTCCTGAAATGACATGATCTATGAGTGAAACAGTAAGCACGTTTCTAATTCTCGTTTATCAAATAAAACAGAATCATTCCATTAATATATACTTATAACACCGGTCCATTTCGTTGTTTCGTCTTGCTTGGCAACTGTTCTCAACGTTGGAGATGGGCTCTATCTTCACACAGACTTTGGGTTTAAAGAGGGTTATACCGCAAAATTTACTACGGAAGAAACGTGAATCACTCCTATCCTCATCATCACATGGAGTTATGTGAATAATGATGTCGTTACCTATCAAATATAAATAAATGAGAGTGAATTAAATCATATCACCTCACCCACATGTCAAAACGTAAAAAACTAAAAACATACATGTATTCTTACGAAATAATTAATCGCATAGCTGTTCGGTTTTGCAGATATTTTCGCGATTTTTGTTGTCGAGAATTATAAATAGTGGATAAATTATACGTACTCTTATCCGAAGATCGTGAAATTTTAATTTGCCAAAACAACATTTTCTGGAATTATGTAAAAGTTGCACCAACTAAACGTTAACTAAATATAATGTATAATAAATACCTAAGTATACACCGTAATGGTTATAAAATAGTCTTGGAAATTCGATCAGGTCTCCTTCTAGAAACTTTTCAACTCTTCGAGGGCTAACGTATGCTGACGCCATACACTTTCGTCTAAGTCTGAAAAATAAAACTAGAACCTAAGATCAATATTTTATAATAATCTTCTCCCACCTTTCACGGAATAGTCACGGGTTTTACCAGTGGGAGATTTTTTTTTTCCATTTAACCCCCAGAGTAAGATAGATTTGACCTTTTGAACTGGAAGTAGCACCGGAACTACATGTACTTCCGTTTGCTAATTGTCGTCTGCTATTTGTAAACAAGCGATTTTAACCAGATAACTTACTTAACTTCATTATGAAGATGTTTGAAATAGGGGACAAGGTGACATTTGGTAGTAATGGCAAAAAACAATGTAATTGGAACTGTTCTCACTATTGGAACATACTAAAATCTTCCAAGTACACATTTTTGACACCGTGGAAGCTGTTAGTACAGCCAAACATGAACGAGTTAAAGGGCCACCAGGTGAGTATTTTGACTTTACGATAGATGATTTCTTGGTTGAGTACATCCCCTTCTACAATCAGATCTACTAATACGTATAAAGGATTATTGTCGCCACTCTTAACGCCATTTATACCCAAATATATTTAATTTTCGCCATTGAAGTACCAGGGATTAAATTCAAACTGTGAACTATTATGGTTCTGTTTCTGATAACTAGGTGGTGCATGTATCTCGTTTAGTAGCATTGATGTATCGTAGCAGAAACGTGATTGACTTTGACCACTGTACATGTATCCACGGTATAACTACAGTATATAGCGTAAAACAACATCGGTAATTATTTCTTTTATTAATATGACCGAAGTTCAGTTTAGTAACTGGCATTGCGGAAATTGCCAAAAGTAGACACTGGCGAAAAACAAGCGTTATACAGTACTCCAAACTCTACATCAACAGCCCCATCCCCTGTGTCTGTGCCTTTCTATGAATCTCATCGATGCCAGACAGCTTCATCCTCAATATCGAAGTCTCGATTTGTTAAAATGGATGAGTTACTCACTGCGAAATTTGTGGTGGAGCAGGGAAACCACAATAAATGACAAAACTCTATGCAATATAAATGTGTGACATCTAAGCAGAAAATAAACAAAGACTTGTTCACGAAATTCCTGTCACTGAGCTTAACTCACACCTGACAAAAATTGTTATATGTGTGCGTCAAAATGAAAGTTCCAAGTTCCAGCCAGGATATATTTTTTTATATTCATTTTATTTTTCAATATTCTATAAATGTTCATAATTCCCTGAATTCATGAACAGTAAATGACAAGTCATATTTTAAATCTATATTCTCCTAAACCTGAGCTACTCTATTAAGTGACCACTCTCTATTGAGAGACCACTTTTCAATTTCCCTTGAGTGGTTGCTTGAGACAGATTCGACTGTATTTATGAGGGATGATGGGTGTCATTTGAGAGATACTTAACGAGACGCAGGAATGGCATGGCATAAGTCTAGCTATTGGCTACGGGTTGTCTGGTATGCGAGAGCCACTACAACCGAACAAAAAGAAAAAAAACGGAAATCAACACCATCAATAGTAGTGGGAGAAAGATCAGAATGTATGCTACGCCAAAAAACAGAACAAAATGACCTGCCCAAACCTATGAAGTTTTTAACTATAATAGGCTTTCCAACTACTGTAACAATAACTATCCATTTTATCTTGCTCCTGTAACGAATGTGTCCAACGCACAGTACGGAGTCCAGTTACACTTATGCTTTCAAAATATTTGTGTTCTAGGAGTCAACACTCAAAGGCGGAGGAGCTTTCAACTTCAATTTCCATAGACATACTATCAGTCACCCGTCAAAAGCGACATCGTATCATACACGATTCGGAAGGCGATTATGAATGAGTCGTGTCATCTTTGTATAGACATAGACTATCATAGTGATTAAAGTGATTGGAAATTGTGTATGAGCAATTTCTAATATTTCAAATAACTTTATATTATTCCTTAAGTGATTTTCAATAAATATTCGGAAATTAGTCCATGTTTCCTTGCGTTAGATTATATTTTTGCCGCGTGACATGAATTTATTAATTGAGAATTTATGCCCTGGCATTTTTGAGAATTTATGCCCTGGCATTTTAATTTACATAAGAATGCCAATCTCGATGTCCAATGATATTGATGGCGTCAAAAAAATATTTCCCTGCTTTTGATTTAAAACACCCTCGGGGAAATCCATGAATGTCCAAATCTCGGCAGGCTTCGAATTCGATATTCATTGATTCGTCCGCGGATTGTGATTTGACAATCCCGTGGCAGGGAAAAAGCTATTAAACATTAATAAATATTTTTTTTCTTTTAATTCTAAGGAACTTAAAATCCAGTAAAGACATTAAAGATGGGATATAAATCCTTGAAGATGCCAATGTTGGAGTACAATTAGGAATACTGTTGTGAAATTGTTCCGTGATAAACAAATACTATTCTAACACAAAGAATAAACAGTAACAAATCATGTCATGAATGCAATACAAACTAATAGTGAATTTACATTATTTTCACGAATTTATATGCAAACAGTTTAGAGAAAATATATTTACCTGTACAGTAATTGTTGCGACAAATTACACTCCTTTCCTGATACGCCTCCCTAATATAATATTGTATCAGCATATTCCTGATACGCCTCCCTAATATAATATTGTATCAGCATATCATGTCACTTAATCATTTGAATCTAATTACATAATATCTATCAATACATTCTACAATTATACGTCACTGAAATGATATCGAATTTCTATTGGTTGATTTTGTGTGGCCCTATTTTTATATCACTGGAAAAACCTACACATGTGCATGCAATTTTTAGCCAATGTTTATAAATAGATTGACGTTTTCACTCTTACTTCACTACGCTCTGTTTACAAACCATAGACTGATTAACGTGGGTAACCGACGATGCACTCTTAAAGGCGATACATGGATAGGATAATATATATAAGTGTTGATACATATATGCAGTGAGTAAAATATGACATTGTGCATATAACAGCTACTTCAACATGTATCTTGTACTCATCTTCATAGTTACCGATACTATCATTCATTTTGACCGGTAAATTTAACTGCTATTGTTATAAGGATACGCAATTGTTAAAAGATATGTGTGCGACAATAGGAATAACAGACGGCATAACAAAGAGTAATATTTTGAGATGTTATTTAAATGCAGAGTGGTGCAGATACATGTACATGCGTCAGTATCACACGTGTATGAACAATAGCGCACATTTCATTGAAAAATGACAAATAGTGATACCTACATGGATATTGAGAAATAATGTGAGATCCGTAGGTATAGAAATAACAACCAACTATATACATCAAATGAAGAATTATTTTGCTGAGATATGTAAATCATGTTAGTCATGAAGATTCAATAATGCGATCGCCTCTATGAATGATAAATATGTATAAATTCAGCGTGTAAATGGGATTAATGACTTTATTTTGCACATAACCTAGAGTGAGTTCAGGCATGTTAAATTACTTCAATTACAACTACGTCATGACTACAATATTGGCTATCAGTGCCACCTATGGGCCTAAGAAACTGATCAACTGGTCGTTAGACTCGGATCAAGGTGTGGTTGCATGCCAACTTAGAGTCCGGTATTTATCAGAAAATTACATAAATGTTGTTTTTGTTAATCATGTCAGTCTGCTCCTCTCTTCTGGCCGTCGTTTTGTCTGTTTTTGGTCATTAATGTACATTGTATGACAGAATTATTTTGGATATTAACTATAACGAATACACATACCATTAAAGGATTTGTGCAGCCAAATTTTTTTTTTGATAATACGTCAGGATATTGCTTTTGATGAATGAAAAATTAAGTCCCACCCAACGAATCGCCTAGCTTTTAGCGCTATCGGTTGGTTTTGGTCGTGATTTACGGGTAGTGTCGACTACGGTTCAGAGATAATGAGCTAGGTGGTCACGTGGTCTTGTGATGTCAGAGTAGTCCGCGGCTACACAAGGTAAGCCTAGTACTATACATACATACAGCATATATACGTATACGTTAGATCTACAATTTGAGTTTTTCGAGTAAATGGTTATTCTAGCTTTTTGATGTAGATATTTTCAGTTTCAAAACATTCCATTTACACCACTTCAAAAATTCAAACAAGCATACATTAAACTTTAGATTAGATAATCAGTCCAATTTGATAGCGATATCAAAATGATGTTCGGATCAGTCTGGACTGAGATTTAGATAGCATATGATGTAAATTTCAGTGTAATAAAAAAGTATAATGTAACACTATCTTTTTACGAGTAAAATCCCAAAATTTAGCATGAATATATCTAGAATCTGTGTTTTTATTTCATTCAAACTTCTGCTATAACGATGCAAACACGGCACAGTTTTTGAGTAAAAATAAAATGCGGACGGTTATCAGTTATGTGATATTGGAGTTACAGTACCGAACTTATACCGAAAATAATATGTATATCTATATTGTTGCCTTTGAAACTTTATCCATAACGTTTACTAAAAAGCAGAAATACATCAATGGTATTTCTGATATATGTTCCTATATTACAGTTTAAATGTAGATTTAAATTCATTATTTCAAAATTATACTAAATTCTTAAAATAGTATATTCATTGTCGACCGTTTTGTATATCATACCGAGATTTAATAGTATGATATATGAACATTTATCGTATAATCCAAAAAGTAACCACATACAGTGTTCAAATGAAAATTGAAATTACTCGTATACAGGCATTAAAAATAGATATAATATCTTGTACCTTTTTAAAAATATACTACGTGATATTTAAATAAGTATATTTAGTGTGATAATGTTGTAACCCTCCTTGTATGACTATACATGTACATTAAGATTCGAAACGGTGAAAATACATGCTAAGAATTTTTACTAATACCTTAGAAATTACTGGAGATTGCTATATGCCACGATTCCGTAATTACAGTCTAGACTGGAATAATTTTTAAGGTTAAACCTTTAGTTGAACTAGTTCTAAGAACCATTTTTGTTTCTGAATAAGTCACCTTCCATTTTTGTTTTACCTGCGTACGACATATATATGTGTGTATGTTATAATATGTATTCCTAGGTATGATCAGGTATATTTTATTTCCATTTGCTTTTACATCTTCATTTAAAAATGGACAGTAAAAAAACCTAGAGCATAGATGTACGGGGTTTCCATAATTCAAATCACAATCCAATTAATGGATGTCCTTACCTGATTGACAGTAAGACAATAGCAAATACCCGATATAGTCCACCGAATAGCAAATTGCCCGCGGCCAGGTAATTACAGGTGAGTTCGATGAATGGCGTTGTGTACAGGTAAATAACATCCTGGTCAAGGTATTGCATAACCATCAAACCAAAGGCATGGCTAATTATATATATATCATGTCGGTGTATCTACTCGTGTATCAATTAAAAATTGAAAGCGACCGCACGGTCTGAAAAAAAATAGTTTGTTTTGCTTAATATCTCAATATTTAGATCTTTTATAATATCAAAAGTAAATTCTTTCTACCACATGTTGAAACGTTTTACGGTATTGTAATAAATGTATCTCGATTTATTCGGTTAGCAACACACAACACAATGTTTGTAATGATAAATCATCGGTGTGTACGTATGTCAAGCATCATATCCTTGATGCTTTTAAGGATTTCTTCAATTGTTACGTAAAATTTCATTCTACAGTCACAAACTTTGCAATTCATAATGTATCAAAGATACAGACTACAGGAAAATATTATTTAATTAAAGCGTATTCGTTGCTGAACTCCTCGACAAAAAATCGGAAACTTTTATTTCTGTGTGGATTTTCTTTCATAAATACACGAAGATACCTGCTATTAGAGCATAAATTAGAGTATTTGAAACATCGAATTTCACTCTTTTAGTTATTTATATTCGAGACAAAGTTATTGTACGATTAACTTCACTCAAAAGTAATCATAAAAAAATCTTTGATCGGCTTTTCCTGTGACCGTCGATGTACGTGATAGCACATCAGTTAAAGTACAGCTATAAGCCACGGACTATTGTGACGTCACACGGTTTAGGGCTAGAAAATATGCATAATCGGGCGGTCAGAAAATTTGACCTCGATATCGGCGGTTTACAGGTTATTCCGGTCGCGCGCGGCACGGAGAGGTTTCTACACGGTCTAATAAAGCCATTTCCAGCATAAACTGAAATTATCATTTTTGACTGCATAAATCCTTTAATACAAATCATACAATCGGTTAATAAATAACTATTCTTCAACTGCCGCACATACTATTATCAAAATAAATCTTGGATTGTCATATAATAACCAACAGAAAATAAATGTTACATACGGATTACGTTTTACAAACGTTTGCAATGTCAACTGAAAATGAAGTCCTTAATATAAACAATTATTTCCACCCCTCCATTTTCATTCTTCCTGTTGTCAATGACTAAATCCTTCTTTCATTTTATAAAAATATGTGATATTACGTGTAACCTTCAAGGGATTTTACAAAGGATTTGGTTACAAAATTCTTACCATATAACGTTAAGTTTCAACGTTTAAACCTTGCAAGCTTGATTTGGATTTTTCCATATGGCATTATTATCGATTATTTATCCATGATAAGCTTCTAGTGTTTTCATTCGTTCTTTACCTGAATATGTTTGTACATTTGTTGTATATATTGGATTTTTTATTTTTCATCTGCTTAAATATACATTTTTGGGGTTATTATTTGAGGCAGCAGCTGTTAGGAATCTATCTTAAATTTTGAGTGAAATGTTCATCCCTACAATTAAATGTTCATGCCTGACAGAAAGGTCATGAGGCATCAGCAAACAGGTAGTTTCACTTTAATAAGGAAGGACGATACTTTTTATTTATTTCTTCTGATAGAGCAAGCTTATGGTTCAGCTTGTAAAATGTACGAGTATTGGACAACCATGTCTTACTGATCTCGCTATCGGAAAATTTTTATTTACACACCCATTCGTTTTAGTGTAAGTCTTCAGATCTTTCAAAGGCATTGTTATCCTGTTTTGATATCTTGCGCCAGGTTTCCTCAATGCATCTGTTAACCCATGACCATTCTACTTTATCAAAAGCTTTAGATTAATCTAGAAAACTTATCGCTCCTTCTGCATGACTGTTCTAAATCCGTATAGTCAAAAGCATCTTGGATAAGTATATTAATATCTGACATATTTGACAAAAAATAATAGTTTTTGTCCTAATTAATTATATCTTTTGGGCGAAATTGTATTCTATTAGCCAGAATGTGTGCCATAATTGTGTAATCGCCGTCTCATATTGTTGAATAATTTTTGTTCTCCTTTTGATATTACGTAATCATACTTTTAAAATGAGATTTAGAGAACGCATTAGAAGCATATATTTCTGTTAAAAAGAATTCCCGTTAATGAAGTGGAATTATCCATTACCAGCTAGACAAGGAACAAGACCATAGAACACGTAAAAAATAGTTCTGATAGAAAAAGATATAATTCATGGAAATAATTAGTATTAAATCGAATTGGTGTATATCTAAGGTACAACACTCATATTTACTTGTCTCCAGTTAGTCTTTTTGTATAGGCCTTTATTCCGTCATTCTATAGACTGTGGATTAATGGTTCACGGTGTTAAGCGATCGGCGTTCAGATCTGCATTGAAAATATGTTGATCAAACCCGATCATTAATTTATACACCTAATGGATCTAGACGGAAAGATAGGTTGACAAATTATGGTAAATGATAATAATTTTTCAATTAGATATATATTGAGGTGAGACTCCCTCACATAATTGTTTCTTCCGAAAGTACAATGTTTGTAGCTACCACCTTGATTTGATTCGCTTTGCAAACAAACCGCCTATCAGACATTTTTGTTTACGGAATCTGCTATGCAGCCTAAAAGTGATGTCACAATCAAATATGACGTTATTATAACTAATATCAGACTGGTAGCTATCCAATACAATATTTAAGGTTTTATTTCGTATCAACTGTGTTTTGTTATCCTGTACATATTGTGAAGTGTTGTAAATAAATAGTAAATATTACTTCAAGTGAATTTGTGGTGATTGGAAGAAAGAAAACAGAAGTAAAATGACTATAAATCGCGACTACTGGTGTCGAGAAGTGAAATTAGTCAAGGGAAAACACGAGTAGTAAAGAACGCGACAAATGGTGTTAGAAGTGGGAATATTCAGAAACACCAAACGCGACACAATATTACTATCATACTGGTGTAAAAACGACATTTTTGTCCATATACATGAACATTATTATTATGTGTATAAAGATTGATATCATTACATAATACCGAGTATTGTACCAATCGCAGTGTGAAAGCAGCTTGTACGAGTAGATATCTTCACTCCAGGCAAATATCACTTTGTTTTATTAATGTTTTTTTCACAGCATTCACTGATATGTAATGGGTTTAGCTATGATGAGTGATTTCTCTGTCAACCACTAAGGTATGAGAGCTCCAGTAAAACAATTACATGACTTTATTATGTCATGCGGAGTAATCGTGGCTTGCATTGTCGAAGACATCATCAATAATGGCGATCAACAGAAACATGTTCATTTTCTTGAAAATACCTCTTTTAATGCTATTATTTCAACTTTTCAGTTTGAATGTGAAAGAAAAACAATCATTTACTACTTATGAGGGTGTGGAAACGAAATTACCACCCTCGGGGAAATTCATGAATGTCCAGACTTCGGCAAGCATCGTATTAGACATTCATGAATTACCCGTCGATTGTGATTTCGTTGTCGCATTCCCTAGGTAGGAGAAGATTATATAAATCATTGATAGTTAACTTCATGAATCCATCCTTAATAATATTTTATTTTAAAACTAATCTAGCTGCAATCATTTCGTTTGCTACCTGGCATTATTAATATACATGTGAATGATCAAACAAAAGTGTGGCTATGTATATGTATGTCATTGAAGATAAAAAGATTACAAATGTAAACAGTCATTAAATCGTTCTAATGTGATATTGCATCATTGTTGTAGATGCATGTAGGGGGTTAGTGAATCAACGTAAATCTGTTGTTTTTACGTCATATTCATTTGCGATTGTTTGTGTAAAAGGAGTGGAAGCGCACAGAAAATAGAATGATATTGATACCACGTGGTATCGCGTGATGATTTGTTAGACACAGCAAAGTGAAAAGTGAATAACATGAAATGTTAATTTGTATTTAGATGTGACTTGTAACGTGGACACATTTCATATCCGATTGGTACATTCATGCCACAGTAACTTCACAACGTAATTACTTGATATTATCAATTATATACCGTTTCAGTGACAACAATTAGAAATTTACTTTTGTATTTACAAAATGAAAACATTTTTTTGAATCTCGTGTATAAATGTAATTTAAGGTTTTAGACCCTGTTTAAACTAGTGATATTTTGAATGCCTCTATATCACTTCTTAGGTATACTAGAACATAACTAAGTTGATAAAAAGTGCATCAGGCCTACCGGTATTACTGTTGACTCGAAAATTGTTATGTTATTTGATTTTTTTGTTTAGTGCACAAAGATGGGTAAATATTACTGTCACCAAATTATTTAGTTGGTAAAAAGTGTCTGTACATAGGGTCTAACCATAAGTATTACTGTTTACTTGTAGATTGTTGTGTTGTTTGACAAAGAATTATCTACGACTGAATTGTTTTACATATACATGTACCTATGTTAAGGCCAGATACATTCACACTTTTTATCAACAATGTTATGTTCAAGTATACCTAGGAAGTAATTGATAGGCATACAAGATGCCATTAGTCTAAACAGGTTCTAAAACCAAATTAATTATTATGCTACTATTGCTTTGTTGAAAATCAATATTTCAAAAAATTGCATGATGATAAACATACATATTATGGTCGTTACAGGTCGCCGAATAGCTGAACAGGACATGTACGTGATGATGGCAAAGCTGCTCAATACGTTCCGGATAGCCACACCGACAGACGCTTTAGGGCTTAAATTCCAAATCATTCAGACGCTTGATGCACATCCGAACAGAGACGTTAAAACATATAAAAGAGTACATTGATCTTAATAACGATACACATGATTATTTGACAATGTGAGGCTACGTGTACCCAAGTTCAACAACTTATCGTTCGGTAGCTTTATTGGTAATCGAATGGGACTTCAAATTGAAAAGTGAAATTAGGGTAGGTTTTATCAACCGTAACTTTTACTTTAATCAAAGAATGATTTTTTTTTTATTTTCATTATTTTTTCACTTATATTTTGCTTAATATGTATTCAATACAATAAGAAGAAAGTTGTTTTTTATTTTGTGCGCACATATACATAACAACTGCCTACGATAAATGCCAAACTCAGACATCTGACTTACAATGTACCAGTCTTACGCACAAGCGATCGAGCTAAAGAGAAGGTTAGCGCTAGATGTTTTCCCAAGCCGAGACGTATTTTCCGGCTTGTGTTTATCAGGGTTAGGTTTGTAAACTCATTGAATGAAAAATTTATGAGACGAGACTTGTAACTGACGGATAGTTAGCTGTCAATCAAACCGCACGTGACTTTGTATTTTGTTTTGTGTGTGCTCTGAAATTGGATAGAAGCATTTGAATTTGCGAGCACGGGGCGTGGCTATATTACGCTTGGCGATAGGTCAATCGTTCGCGTCGTTCACTAACTTAGGGTGTTATTTCTCAATTAACCGCAACAACATACGTTTCGAAGAATCTTAACGACGAATTGTGTTGCAATAATCTAACGGAAGGAGCCATTGTGTCTTCGAATCCGGACGTAATATCATTGAATCATGTCATGACGTCACAATGGATATCCTGTACAGCAAGGGATATATACTAAATGTATACACGGTACTACGTCGCTCGGGATATCAGACTGGTTAGGCGATGTACATATACATTGTATATATTTGCTTCTATGTTGGTATCGTCTGATTTTCTCATTACACGTAGTTGTAATTCATTTGTAACAATATTATGGTTGAATGGAGAAAGTTGTATCATTCAAAAATAGGTTCGTGTAAATCATCGTCAAAACATCAAATATTTCAGCGTCAACAAGAATACATTATGTGGATGAAAATGAAAACTAGTTATTAAGAAAACAAGAGTGGTACATTTCTCAACTTTGTTAATTGCACAGTAAGTGAAAGTATACAATGTTCTATATGAACAACCTTCATTATTATCACACAGTTATGTATTGTATTTATCAACCCATGGATAAATTGATTTTGATACAAATATATTTGCAATATTACCTGTAAAAAATCTGTTTAAAATAATTAATACAAAACATAACCTGCATTTGTATTAATTAATCTGTCAATTAAAAAGGTATTTTCATTCACTTGATATGCGTTCTTCACTTAAAATGATTTAATATTTGTTGAATATCAAAACTCCATATAAAGGGATAAAGGGAGGGAGGGGCATATGTTGTTAGCAAATGCGCTTGTTTCGCTATGGATGTAAAATAAATACAATTTATATTGATACAGTTTGTCCGTAACTATCATACTTTCGAAAAGATACAACTCAATTCTTAATGAGGTAACCATGATATTAATTTCCTGAAACAAACAATAAAAATGACAGATGATGCATAATTCATAATAATCTTAAATATGGAATAAGAAAATAAACTTTTAGTAAATTATATCAAAACAGTAATGGTCTTTTAAAATATCCTGAGATGGCATGGTGAGAAAACAATACATATTCAGCGCAGATTTCGTAAAAACGCTAGAATCCATTTTTTTCTATTACAAACCTTTAGCTATGAACTAACACACTCATGGCACTTTTACACTCAAACACAACACCTCTCAAACATAAAATTCATCATAATCTGCCTTCTCTCTCTCACACACACACTCACACACAAAAACACCTACATGCAATTGTCATGTCAAAACATGATATATTCGTCAAAACATTAATATCAATACTTGCCCAACCACAAGCTATCAAGTCCTATCAACTCGCACAACAAAACAACCAATATCACATACTGTAGGGAACATTCTGAGGACAAATGATAGCTGATTTCTAATTGTTTTTCCTCTTTACAATGCAACACAACACAAATTCATAATATCAATAAATCACTAATTGTTTTCTTTCATATTTTACAATGCGAAACATTCAAATTAAAATCTAATTTGTGAATAGTATCATCAAGTCACTTAATTAAATAATTAATAGTATCATAAATAATAAATAATATCAATAAATCCCTGAATTGTTTTTTCTTCGAATTCAATGGCTGTTCGACACCAAAACCATCTTTTACTTCCGTGTGTATTTAGCTTGCAATCATACTCGAGTCGATGCTGCACCAACTATGTATAGAATGTAAATCGTTGTATATATGTCTATGGATTTTTTTCATCTCTGTTGTTGCATTTAAAGAGGTGAGTACATACTGTTTGGTGAGCGTTATAATATATAGTTTCTCCACTGTAAAGAAATTTCGATGCGGTGACACACATACTGTAAATGGCAAAATACTCTTGCACGTAGCTTATACCCTAGCAACAGTGGTCTTCTCGGTACTAACAGTACTACCTCTTCTCCGACTTGAATAAATATTGGTTATTTTTTCAATCTGCAATAAAATAACATGAAACAATTAACCATTTGTATAATTATTGACATTTTTAGAATGAAAGTTATGCTAAAGAATAACTAATCCAACAATATAACAATTTGCTTCTTAAAATAATAACATAACTTGTTTTTACCTCTTCACGCCATATCTCACGTAAACTGCGAAGTGTTTACAATTATTTGTAAATAGGTTGTAGTCAAATGGTCCAACCATTGTCCCCGCTTTTTCTTTTATCTCAGATGGGTCTAAAGGCCTGAAAGTAAACACACACAAATCTATATAAATATATTATGCAAGTGAAACAATTACTTTAAAATTGAAAAGAGAGGAGAACTATCAATGTTTCAATTCAAAGTTTTGAGTTTCGAGTCAAAATGGTCGCGGTTTGTGTTCTCTGTTGCCTTGTTTTTTCAGTATGATAGTAAAGTTTGGAATACTCAGAATAGTTTGAAACATAATGGTGGGACTAATAGAATCTTACATGGGTCTGTGAAGTGGACAGGGATATCTCAACCCGAGTGAAAGATTTTGGCCGGTCAACCCGAGGCTTGCCGAGGGTTGACGGCCAAAATCTTTCACGAGGGTTGAGATATCCCTGTCCACTTCACAGACCCATGTTTGATTCTTTTTCTCTCATACTTAGTATCAAAAATGATGAAATTCCCCTTGGTTTCCAGCTTTTTCATGGCGCCATTATAGCAGGAACGTCGTTATGCGTCAAAATTGATGACGTCATCTACAATGCGCGGCGCAGTTACGCCGCATATATTGATGACGTCATGTTATTGCTAGCTCGTGTGAGCTGACTTACACCCCCCTGTGTAAGATAGGGATATCTTTTCCCTAACAACCGCGGGATATCCCTGTGAAGTATGGGAGAAATTAATGTCTTGTAATTAAGCATTATTATGATGTTGCCTATCATGACTACTTTAATGAATACTGCGATTCAAACTGTTCTGCATTATTTAATCTTAGCGCATTCGTAATCAGATTAAAATAATATTTCTACGGGTTGACGTGTAAGTTACGGTATCAAATTGAGCTGTAGTATGATTGAAATATGAATATCTGACTTCAGAAATGTTTTATAAATAACATGTTCTTGTTTTTCTACAATGAATCGGACATGCGTCTGTGTTACGTCAATTCTGATTTATTTAGAAACTCGATCGGATTCCGGTATTACCGACACGATGAAAAATATGCCTCCTTGGCTTCTACCTCAGAAACTGGTTAAAGGCTCTGACATTTTAGTAATAGTTATCATCATGTTGATTGCAATTTCGAATCTCCTTATAATTATCGTGTTCACCATATTTTTTCAGGTAATTAATACCATATCCTGAAATGACATGATCTATTAAAGAAACAGTTGGCACTTTTCTCGTTCTCGTTTATCAAATAAAATAGAATCATTTCATTCATACATACTTATGAAACTGGTCGATTTCATTGTTTCGTCTTGCTTGGGAACTGTTCTCAACGTTGGAGATGGGCTCTATCTTCACACAGACTTTGGGTTTACCGCAAAATTTACTACGGAAGATACGTGAATCACTCCTATCCTCATCATCACATGGAGTTACATGAATGATGATGTCATCACCTACAGAAGGTAAATAAATGAGAGTTAATTAAATCATATCACCTCACCCACATGTCCAAACGTAAAAACTAAAAACATACACGTATTCTTATAAAATTATTAACCGTATAGCCGTTCATTTTCAGGGAGATGATATTTTCACGATTTCGTTGAACCATATTGAAGTCGAGATATAATATATAAATATTGGTTTAAGTATACGTTATCACAAGATCGTGAAATTTTAGTTAACCAAAACAACATTTTCTGGAATTATATCAGTGTCGCACCAACCAAATGTTAACTAAATATATTGTATAATATATACCTAAGTAAACAGCCCAATGCTTATAAAAAAGTCTTGGAAATTCAATCAGGTCTCCTTCTAGAAACTTTTCAACTTCTCGAGGGCTGACATATGTTGACGCCATACACTATCGTCTAAGTCTGAAAAATAAAAATGGTACCTAAGATCAATCTTTTATAATAATGTTCTCCCACCTTTCACTAATTTGTCACGGGTTTTACCAGTGGGATTTTTTTTTCTTTTAACCCCCAGAGTATGATAGATTTGACCTTTTAAACTGGAAGTAGCGCCGGAACTTCTTCCGTTTACTATTCGTCGTCTGCTATTTTTAAACAACGATTTTAACCAGACAACCTTCTTAACTTCATAACGAAGATGGTTGACGAAAGGAGCTGTATGTGGTAATGGAATAAAGGGCCAGGTAAATGGAACTATTCGCCCTATTGGTACTTACTAAATGTTAAAAGTACACATATTTGATACCGTGAACGTTGTCAGTACAGCCAAACTTGAACGAGTTAAAGGGCTACCAGGTGAGTATTTTGACTTTACGATAGATGATTTCTTGGTTGATTACAACACACAAGATAATTCCCCATCTACAATCAGATCTACTAATACTGTATAACGAGTAATTGTCGCCACTCTCAACGCCATTTATACCCAAATATGTTTAATTTTTGCCATTGAAAGACAATCCTCAACCTCAAAGCCTCGATTTGTGGTATGAGTTAATCACTGCGAAAACTACAATAAAATTACAAAATTCTGTGCAATATAAATGTGTGACATTTAAGCAGAAAATGACAAAGACTTGTTCACGAAATTCCTGTCACTGAGCTTAACTCATACCTGTCGAAATGTTTTATATGTGTGCGCCCAAAAGAAAGTTCCAAGTTCCAGCCAGGATATTTAAGAGGGATGATGGGGGCCATTTGAGAGATACTTAAAGAGACGCAGGAATGGCATGGCATAAGTCTAGTTATTGGCTACGGGTTGTCTGGTATGCGAGAGCCACTACAATCGAACAAAAAGATTTGGAAAAAATGATTTGGAAATACATGTACATAACAAACGCTTAGCTGAAAAATAGATGCAAACATATATTTATGAAATTCAATCTGTCTCCCAACTTTAGAAATGAAACAACGATCCGCGGGGGATTTCCTCATATTGGTACAAAACGCGTGTTTTTGTAGTAAAAACGTAGTAAAACAGGTCACGTGGTTATACCTTATTCATGCCATTGGCCGAAATATAGAATAGAATAGTTGGTAACTAGTAATCACGTAATTGTGTGTTTACCATTAAATATAATGATTTCTCTGACCTGTTATTTGATATATAAAATTTGGTCTTTTAACGGAGATCTGATTTTCTTTGTGTTATATTTATCTAATCTAAAACCAGAAGCAGGTAAATAGAAATGTAGAATTCTACGAATTCAGCCGGGGGTAGCCGATCTTCGCTGATCCTAGATTAGACGGTTTGACCGACTGAATTGTCAATTCGCATTTATAGATAAAACGTGGAAATTGCGGTTTTATAACTCATTTCAGTCCATTATTTATAGTATAAAAGTACTTATTTTGGAGTGTACATATTTTTAAATAAATCATTTTTTTCGACAAATGGCAAGCAAACTATCACTCTATTTGAAAGAAAACACACAAGAACATAATGTTATTCTATATTTCAGCCAATGGCATGAATGAGGTATACGCACGTGACTTGTTTTTTTACTATAAAAATAGATTGAGATATAGAGTTATTAAATTTAATGGGGTTCCGACATTGGAGGTAAAACCACGTCCTGGGATAATTATCATCCCAAAGGTTGAACCAATATTATATTTTGTACATGGCCAGACCGTAATAAAAATCCGTTATGCCTTTATATAAGGTGTTACGAGCAAAAATAACAGAAATGAAAAACCAGCAGCTATTTTCAAAACACAATTTAAATATATTTTTATTATACAGAGATGGTTTACAATATCTTAAGTAATTAATGATGTTACAAGACTAATACAAGACTTTAAAGTGTTACTTGTCTGTATGCGAATGTCATGGTATAATCCTTGATCCTTCCAGTTTCCTAATTAATAATGTTCACAAATTTACGAGGAAAATTAATGTCCACAGATAATTTGTAAAGTTTCAGGCAATATGAATAAATCCACACAATGCGTTGTAACAATTCACAGATAGTCACAATAGCTCTCCCAATTTAATCTAACATGGTGCTTTACAATTCTTGATATGTCTAATTAGCCTTGGACAGCTGGAGTACATATATTGCTAAACCCTAATTCAAGAATATTGGAGAACCTTCTACTTCTAGAAATATCTAACTAAAACAATAAACAAATATACACACAGAACTTTCTGGAAATAGATCATTCTAGATCCCTACTTATAATCACGTGATAATATTCTAGAAAGTTCTATAACCTCTCCACAGCAGACAGACAAGCGAAAGCTTTAATATCAGCCAAATCTGTGTCGTTTTCATACACACTTGAGAATCTGGAGAAGTTTGACGTCATATAATACTTGGCCTAACACGCTCCCGTTACATTGTTACATTGTACAAACTATGAAAAGCTTTCCAACTACTGTAACAATAACTAGCCATTTTATCTCGCTCCTGTAACGAATGTGTCCAATGCACAGTACGGAGTCCAGTTACACCTTATGATTTCAAAATAGTTTGTGTTCTAGGCGTCTACAATCACAGGCGGAGCATTTTCAAATTCATTTCTATATAGCCACATTATCAGTCAGCCAGGTCTAAAGCGACATCGTATCGTAAACGATTCGGTAGGTGAATATGAATGAGTACAGAGGTTGACAATGAATGACGTCACTGTCGTGTCTTTTCTGTGTAAGTTTCGTGTCTTTTCTCTATAGACATAGACTACCATAGACGTATACTTTTAAGCGATTTGAAATTTAAAATGAACAATGTCTAATGTGTTATATATCAATATATTATTAAGTGATTTGCAATAAATATTTGGAAATTGTTCCATGTTTTCTTGCGTAAGAATTATTTATTGCCGTATAAGATGAATTTCTTCATTGTGGATTTATGCGTTGGTCATTTTTTGTTTACATAAGAATGCCAATCTCGATATAAAATTTAATAAATGGCGAAAGAGAAATAATATTTCACGTGTAACCTTCAAGGGATATTATAAAGGACTTGGTCACCAAACTCTTAGCATATAGCGTTAAATGTTAACGTTTCAACTCTGCAAGCTTGATTTGGATTTTTGTTTTCATATGGCATTATTATCGATTTATATGCAAACAGTTTAGAGGAAATATTTATACCTGAATAGCAATTGTTGCGACAAATTCCACTCATTTCCTGATACGCTTCCCTAATACAACGTCTTGTCACTACAGTACAAATGTCTATCAATGCATTGTTAATTTGTATGTCACTGAAATGATATCCAATTATATTGGTTGATTGGTCAAAAAGATGTTTAATTATCTATTTATATAAGATGGAAAAACCATAGCTATTTTTAGATCATTATTTCATCATTATTAAACATTTCAATGAAATGAGCAGCGATACAAAGGTTCAAAGGTCATCGTCTACACTCTTAAATGCGAAACATGATATACATGTAACTGTTGATACATAGATGCTGTAGATAAAATATGACATTGTGCATATACCAAATGATTACGGACATACTCCATTATCGTCTTATAGTACTTGATACAATCCTAGTGTTTTCACTCGTTCTTTACCTAGATATACTTATATGTATTGATTTTTTTCCTATCTTTTTATTACACATTTTTTCTTGGTTAATTTTGAAGCAGCAGCTGTTCGGAATCTATCTAAAATATTGAATGAAATGCTCATCCCTACAATTAAATGAGCACCCCTACAATTAAATGAGCAAACAAGTAGCTTCACTGTAATAAGGAAGGTCGATACTTTTAATACTTCAATTTCTTCTGATAGACCAAGCTATTGGTTCAGCATGTAAAATGTACCAGTATTGGACGACCATGTCTTACTGACATCGCTATCGGGAAATAATTATTTATATATCCATTCCTTAGTGTCTGCCTTCAAATCTTTCAAAATCATTATTATTCAGTTTTGATGTCTTGTGCCTAGTTTCCTCTATGAATAACATCTTTTGGGCGAGGTTTTATTCTATTAGCCAGAGTATGTGTCATAATTGTGTAATCGCCGTCTCAAATTGTTGAATCATTTTTGTTCTCGTTTTGATACTTTTAAAATGAGATTTAGAAAACGCATTAGAAGCATACATTTCTGTTAGAAAATCTAACATTTAGAATCATCAAATACAAGCTAGACAAGGGACAAGACCATAGAACACGACAAAAATAGTTCTGATAGAAAAAGATATATTTCATGGAAAGAATTATTATTGCATCCATTGGTGTACATCTGAGGTACATCACTCACAATCTAACATGATAATTATCTAATATTAACTTGTCTTCAGTTAATCCGTAATCCGCATCGTTCTGCTGTTCTGTCTTCTTTACGTATAGGCCTTCACCGCCTTCATTTCGTACTTCTATAGGGAACAAAATAAACAACTAAATATTTGCACTAAAAATCCTGAAATTCTAATATTATTACTTATTCCTTATCAAAATTGATATTTTGAACTTATTCTCAATATGAATTTCCAAATTGATATCATGGTTATCTAGGAATGATTGCCTGTCAGAAAACATTTCTACTTTTGAAATTCATAATTAGCCAGCCAATCAGCGGCGGGTTAAAATTCTATCCTGGGCTCAATACACAGGGGCCATTTCGAAGGTCTTTTTTATTTAGTTGATTGTTCCATACAGTCTGCATATCGGGTAAGTAAAAATACAAGTAAATTATTTTATTCCTAAGTTCCTATTTTAAAACATACAATGTAAATCAATATGACTATCATACCGATGTGAAAACGACATTTCCGTCCATATACATGAACAGTATGTGTATAAAGATCGATCTCATTACATAATACCGATTCTTGCACCGATCGCAGTGTGATAGTAGCCTGCAGATATCTTCACTCCAGGCAAAACTCACGTTGTTTTATCAATGTTTTTCTCAAACCATTCACTGATATGTGATGGTTTTTAGCCATCAGATATTTTTCTGTCAACCACTAGGGTATGATAGCTCAAGTTAAACAACAACGTCGTTATGGCATGCGGAGTAACCGTGGCTTGCATTCTCGAAGACGTCATCAATAATGGCGATCAACAGAAACATGTTCATTTTCTATTTGTATGTGAATGAAAATGAATCATTCCCTACCTATGAGGGTGTGGCAACGAAATTACAACCTTCGGGGAAATTCATGAATGCCCAACCTTCGGCAGGCATCGTATTAGACATTCATGAATTACCCATCGATTGCGATTTCGTTGTCACATCCTGTAGGTAGGAGAAGATTATATATTAATCATTGATAGTTCACTTCATGAATCTATTCTTAATCATATTTTATTTCAAAACTAACCTAGCTGCAATATCTTCATTTGCTACCCGGCATTATTAATATACATATGCAATGAATTGGATTCTTTTGTATCTATACATAATATATACTAGCATCAAACTCTCTACTAAAGCATATTATTTTTGCATCTGAGATCGAACACAGTCATGATTGATTTACTGTTCCTTGTTCTAGTCGTAACCTAGTCTAGGTCACAAAAACATAGAGACACCTTATACAGAATAGAGGTACAATTTATTCACCAAACACGTAATAAAAACATATTCTTCAATATGGCAGTATGTTTGAATTTTGTAGGTTTCATTCTGAAATGAATTGTTATTATTAAAATTAACAGTACAAACTAAATCCACGGAAATTGATTTCTAGATAAGATACAACTTCTCTAGCAAGGGGTATTCTGTATGATTCTCTTTCTAAAACCCTTGGCGGATAACTAAAATTCCGGCATTGCGGCACCTGCTGGATCACCGCAGTTGCGCCCCTTCCACGAATTATATACCAATAATTAAAAATACCAAAGATTTACATGTGTGTGAGTTATTTGTTAAATTAGTTAAGATAAATTGTCACGAGATCGAAGTTTATCTTTTCATACTATTTTATCTACATGTATATGGATAGCAACATATCCAAGTACTTCATTTAGCTAGTCTAAAACAATAATGTTTTGACTTAATAGTAAATATGACTTCGCTGTAAATCTGTTGTTGACAAACATGGTATGCCTCAATGGTCACTACCATCACAGCTGTTCAGTTTTGTTCACATATAAAAATAGCGTTTATATTAGTCGGCTGAACCTAGCCGCATCCAAACAGAATTTGAATTAGGAAACTTTAGTTTTGACGCGTGATACACCAAGCGTTTCGGGGAGAGTATTGTACTGAATACCATTGGCTATCAAAGTTGGATGAAACACATCCGTCCTGAGGTAAACAATAAATTCAAGAATATTTCTAATCTGTCCATAAATAAATGAAAATATTACAACTATATCATACATCCTTAACAGTAATCTACCTTGCACTGTGCCAAAAGCTTCACCGTTTTATACGGATTTCTACTTCTTCTTAGACAATGGAATATCAGAAACTTTGAATACACTTCGGCATAGCAAACTAATATCTAGAAGTGTCAATTATCCTGGTTACCGGAACATATCAAGGCGCCTACGCCAAATGTTATTACAAGAAATATACTTGGACAACCTATATTATGTCGCGGTGTACATGTAGGACAACTGGTATTGCATCACACAGAAATGTACCACATTAAACAAACTGAGGATACAATCCTTCATACTTTGTTGAATTTCACTACTTCGATTCAACAGTTGCTAGTGAATTCCTGAGGAATCTGATAACAACTGCTGCTACAAGAACGAGGCCAATGAACGCTAATGGAGTGTCACCAATGTACAGCATGAACCTGCCCACTGCTATTGCACCTAGGCCAAACGTGCAACCAAATATATTTTCAATCTGCAATGAAATTAAAAGGGTTATTTGTTGTTAATTAGAGACACAGCTTTAGAAGTAAATTGATAGTATATTAAAATGTATTGTTGTTTTTAGGTATTTCCTTTCATTGAAGACATGTGTTCAATATGTTCACCGTATTTACATGATAATGATTCGAGGTTGAAAATATTAAATATTATTGTAATCTATCAAAACCTCTTTTCATTTGAAATGCATTATATGTCATACTTATTTTGAGTGTCAAAGCATCAGCATTGGCATCAATACATATTATAGACTTCGCACAAATAGCGCAATTAATACAATAAATGGATAAAGTGTCTAAACGTAAATGTATAGAATAACAAATACCGCTTAATCAAGACAATGTAACCTTAATTCATCATCTCTTAAACACGGAAAACAGGAAATAAAAGAGCCAGGTTTTTATTTACATATAGCATTTTAGGATATTGATTTAGGTATTGACAATTCACTCCTACACAATCTGTATATCGATTAATATTACTATTATTATGTATCTCAATACCATGTTCAACATCTTAAACATGTCATTGAATGTATAATTTAAATATGACAATTATGTCAACGTTATATATGTTCAACGGGCGTTTTAATTAGTTTTAATTATATGTATTTCCTGAGATCATATCCAGGCTCACCTGCACCGACCACTTTACGCCATATCTCAGGTAAACAGCGAAATGTTCACAGTTATTGGAAAACAAGCTGTAGTCGATCGGACCAATCATTTTCAGCGCTCTTTGTACTATCTCAGTGTTGCTAAGAGCCCTTTAAGTAAAACAAAATACTGTTATGTATTTTTTACTACGGCAATATTATCCGAAACAAAGAGAGAAACAATCAAACGAAACACGATCATCTCTCCTTTTAATTTTTAGTTCAACCTATTTTAGAAAAAAACTTTAGGTTTCTGACATTCTGCCCATGTAATGCGTAGCCGTGTTAACCCATCGGTTTAATTGCCTGAAATTCTGGCTGGTTGAGTGACGTATAAAAATCAGAAGTCATCTGCCCAATCACCTGAGTTTTCGCTTGGTGCTTTGGTTTCTCCTACTACACTACCACTTTTCGTAAGCTTACACCCAGAACAAAGAAAGTGACATATATTTTTTTAATTAAATTTTAAAAAGTTTATAGAGGTTAACTAAAGTCTTGTTAATTATTATTAGTCACAACTTCCTGTGTTTCCATAACCTCGACTTCCTTCAATACAATATAATGTAGTTATTAGTTACTTTGTAGAACAAATCACTTCCCTGAATACTAACCTTAGATAATGATCCAATCTATTGTTTCGTTTTGCATTACCACGCTTGTCAACTTTAAAAATGTCCTCAATTTTCACACAGGCCTTGACCTTAAAGTTTACGTCACAACATCGGTCCTTCACACGTGACTGTTTTCTACTAGCATAGCCAAGAGGTGTTACATGAACGATTTCCCCGTTACCTAAAAACAGATATATATATATACTTGATGTCAGGTATAACAAATAAGACATACTTATGTAATGCACATTAATTGTAGATTTCTTCGTCCATCGAATTGACTTAAACACCTTAACGATATATTGAAAAATGACTTAACGAAATTATCGAAAATGGCTTAAAGAAAGAAGTACCTAAATAAACACCCCAGTGTGAATATAGGCCTATATTTCTTCGAATTTCAATCAGGTCTCCAACTTTCCACTTTTTGTACCGGCTCATGCTTAAAGCAAACTTCTGTAACATAAGTGATGAAGCTCATGCTTAAAGCAAACTTCTGTAACATAAGTGATGAAGCATTACTTCATTTGATACTTGACATTGTGTGGAGACGATATAATTTAGAGATGTGATAGATTATTTGCAGAAGTCATGGTGGCCGTGAGATGAAACTGTCCTGAAATGTAAGTCTCATTTAAGTATTGATATCAGCATTTTTTAATTTCATCGGGTTATGAAATAAATCCTGTTTGCAAACTTTTGTGAGAATCCGCTACGCACACAGTTTGTAAATAAATTTGTTTTTATAGCCCGTTCTGACCCACATCGGGAATGATTCCATCAATTTTCCAAGGGATTATTTTTTTCCAAATCCATTCAGTTTTCGAGCCATTTTCTGGTTTTATTTCTGCATAAAGGTATGAAGAAAAATAATCGGTCAATCAAAAAGTTGAATTTAATATGAAAACAAAGATTTTTTTTTATCTTTAAGTGCGAGAGAGGTGATGTGTGTATAACTATACTTCTATCTTATAGAGCATATTTTTCAGTTATATTTTTCCATTTTTTATTCATGTGATTGCATAGTTACATGCACTATGTATATATTATGTGATGCATAAATTACCTCTTGAATGAATCTATTTAAAAAAAACATATGTTGCCACAAGCCCTACACCTTTTAGTCGCGAGGTCGAAACCCATTACAGTTGTCAGGTACTGACCGCTGGTCGCTAGTTATTCTCCGGCTACTCTGAGTTTCCACCATTTTAAATGACCCTGACTGTTAACAGGGTGTTCAACTAATCGATCCTACAAAAGGTAGGTTATGTACATGTATGTTATTGTAGATACAAAGGTTACAAATATAAACAGTCAATAAATCGATTTAATGTGATATTGCATCATTGTTTATAGAGGCATGTAGGGGATTCGTGAAATCAACTAAAGCCTTTTTCTGTGTAAGTGGAAAAATACGTGTTACTGCGTCATATCCATATCCGATTGTTTGTGTATAAGGAGTGGAAGTATACAGAAAATAGAATGTTATTATACAACGTGTTAATCGTAAGAAGGCTGTTTACTTGTCTATTTTTAGTTTGGAAAAACAAACTATTGTAAGCTTTATATACGAGATATCAATTACATATCTTACTTTTTAAGGTTTAAGAAAATATCTTTATCTTTTAATAAATTAAATGATCTATTAATTTAAGATGAGAAGTAATGCACAAATCATTTCCGTTTGTTTAATTCTTGTCCCAGTAACTTCAAAGCGTAACTACTTATAACTGAGGGTCACTAATAACATCCATTCATTTATTTTTGAATTCAGAATAATTTATCCTACTTGGGGTTTTTCTGTTTATTTTACCGTTTTGATGCAAGAATGTCTCTTGCGTCTAAATAAAATATCACTAGTACATGTACATGCAATATCAAATATTAATATCGATAACTGTATATAGTACAACATAATGATACTTATTGTCGTATATTGTGTGAATAGAGATACTACGGTTCACGATTATCATAGTCTTCTTATTTTCAATTATATACCCTTTCAGTGACAATTAGTAGAAATTTACTTTTGTATTTACAAAACGTAACAAATTTTTTGAACTTCATATACGTATAAATGTCATTTAAGGTATCAGACCCTTTTATAATTAGTGATATTTTGATTGCCTAAATATCACTTCTTAGGTATACTTGAACATGCCTGAGTTGATAAAAAGTGCATCAAGCCTTAGCGTAGGTATTACTGTTGACTGGAATATTGTTGTGTTGTTTGTAAGTCTTTGGCAAAATATGCAAAACATGGTACATTTCAATTTAGTAAATCCACAGTGTTCGATACATGTACATATTTCTGTCACCATATAACCATATCATTATGCTAAATAGTGTTTATAGTGTACTAGGAGTGCTTATTTGACCGGATTCCACTTTACAGATATTGCCATTCAAATGTCAGCTATAGTTTATAAAATCTATACCCATGGTCTATGTTATAAAACTTTCACATTTAATAAATATAGAAAGATTAAAGACAAAAACACATTCAACTAAATGAATAGTGTCTTACCTGCTGCCGATCAAAAGGGCAAGGTACGTATACAGTATATATAGATAGATAACAGACAAAAAAGCCCTTTATGTTATTGATCGCAAATTCCGTGTCATATATCTTGCTGAAAATCGATAAGATTATCATAAGTTTGTGGACATTTATCCAGGTCAAAATGTTTGGCAACCAATGCGTGAGCTGAAGTGAAAGTAAAATTGATTCATTCCGGTCAAACTTCTAAGTGCACATCATTCCAGTTAGGCCAACTTTCCTTTCTTCACACCTTGGTCAGACTTGGTCACACCTGAGTGATTATCAGTTATTACAATTAATGAAGCTCTTTTTTGATTGGTCAAAAATTTGGAAGAGAGACAGGGAATTCCATGTGTCTATTTGTCAACCTCTGAACTGGTGTTCATTAGTCTCAGGTTGACATTGCATTTTGTCAAGACCTGGCTGATCTGTCTAGACCAATGAGAAAACGGCAAAACTCACAGTCATATAACAAAAGAAATTATCTTACCCTTCTCGAACAAAACTATTCCAAAATTGGTAGAAATGGTTTCAAAAATCACATGTTATTCATATTGCTACCTCTGTACTCACTCTACCCGTTTAATCATTGTACATATATATAGGGTAGGTTAAAACAAGTGAATTCTTGTATTGCTATGTTCAGTATTTTAAAACAAACGACAATTCCGCCCATATATACATGAGCGTTATGTGTATAAAGACTTATAAAGGGGTATTCTACGATGGCCGAGAGCGGCCTGCCATTATTTTTAAAAAATAAAAATGTCATGACACTTTTTAGTCGAAAAGTGTCGGGCAAATATTTTTTAATAAAAAAAAATCTGTCATGACACTTTAAAGTCAAAAAGTGTCATGACACATTTTTTACTGTGAGGTAGAGGAATGAGAGGAATGTCAATGTGATATAGCACAGAATGTGTTCTGTTCTCAGGTTTAATCGGCAGGATTAAGTTGATGAAAGGCGGCAAACAACAGTATTTATCACAACATGAAATGGATAAAATGATAATTCCGGTCATAAATCGTACTATACCTAACGGATTGACAATGAGATGAGAGAATATTTACACAATGCTGATTAACAAAATGAAAAGTAGAAATTTGAACTTTCTTAGCGTGTAGGTGTAATATTTCATGCTGTTATCGTTTTACTTCTGAATGTATATCTGGAGAAATGTTACTCAGTACTAAAATATCTTTAACTATTACATGAGTGATGATAGTAACATTATTGAAATAATATATTTGTAGCATAGTTCCCTATAATTAAACATATACTTACCACCAGAGTCTCCTGTAACGATTGATTACACTTGAATGACTTGTTAGTTTTTATTGTCTGGTACTCTAAGCACTACGGTAAGTAAGTGTAGAAGTGTAATGTTGGTTAATAACATATGAAATCACAATATGCATTGTAAAAAGCGTCCTATTTGACGTACATTATAGTGTAACATTCAATTATCATTTTATCCATTTCATGTTGTGATAAATACTGTTGTTTGCCGCCTTTCATCAACTTAATCCTGTTGTGATTAAACCTAAATAAAATCTGTCATGACACTTTTAAGTCAAAAAGTGTCATGAAAGATTTTTTTTTTATTAAAAAAATATTTGCCCGACAATTTTTGACTTAAAAGTGTCATGACAGATTTTTTTTTTATCAAAAAAATATTTGCCCTACACTTTTCGACTAAAAAGTGTCATGACATTTTTATTTTGTAAAAAATAATGGCAGGCCGCTCTCGGCCATCGTAGTATTCAGTACGATTCTGAACCTGCGCCGATCGCAGTGTGATAGCTGCCTGTAGATATGTGATAGGACCGTTATCTGCTAAACGTATGACTAATATAATCTGACACGGGACGTCTGTCATTTGGGGAGCGATATATCAACCCGAGTACGATATTTTGGTTAGTCAATCCGAGCCATGTAGGCTAAGGTCGGGGGTTGATATAACGCCCAAAATGTTTCACAGGGGTTGAGCTATCCCTGCCACAGGACAGGCCTATCCTATGCTTGATTCTTTTTCTCCCATGTTTAAACGGAAAATGATGGAAACTAAGTTGTTTAGAAACATCTTTATTTGACGTCAGCACATGGACCTCGCGATACGTCAAAAGCAATGACGTCGCCGACAATAGTTGACGCATGACTTCACGACATTGTCTTGTGCGTGTGTTTTCCATAGCAACCGCAGGACTAATAGAATCTTACATCTCAAACTCATTTAACAGTATATCAATATATTATTATGCATCTATGAGCAAACCGCCATCATTGATTGACTGAGTGGTTGATGAGGGTTCTAACTGCCCTTGCTTAAGTAGAGGCCGTGTGAAGGACACGACAAATATAGAACCAACTCATACATACTGTAGTAGATACACAATTTATTCACCATAAACATAACAATAAAATATTTTTAACAACATTGTATAGCATTCTATTGGCAGTATGTTTGTTTTTTGTAAATTTTGAAATACAGGAAGTAATTTGTACAATGATAGTACAAAATAAATGCACGAAAATTGATTTTCAGATGAGATACAACTTCGCTAGCCAGGGGTATTCAATACGTTTCTCTCCCTGAAATCCTTGACAGACATCCAATCAAAACTAAAGTTCCCGCTTTGCGCCACCTGCTGCATCAACGCAGTTGCGTCCCTTCTATTTAAGCTCCTATCATTGTTCTATGTTGTGAAAAATGCAGCACCCTTTGAAACATGTGTTATATACGAATGATGAATGAGCTATTTGTTATATTAGTTCAAATTATTTGCCACGAGATCGAAGTTTATCTTTTCGTACTTTTTTATCTATTAATACATTTAATTATTAACTAAATAGCAAACATGACTACGCTGTGACATGTTGTTGACAGACATGACATGCCTCAATGGTCACTGCCATCACGACTGTTCAGTTTTGTTGACACATAAAAACGTGTTTCATTGGTCGGCTGAACCTAATCGCATCCAACCAGAATTTGAATGCAGAAACTTTTTGATGCGATATACGCCAGGCGTTTCAGAGAGAGTATCGTATTGAATATCCTCGGTTAGCGAAGTTAGATGAGACACATCCGTCCTGAGGTAAACATTCATTAAAAATATTATTTGACAACTTAATAAAATCTCAATCTTAAAGCTAAATAACACAAATGATTTTTGCAACAGTGTTCCGTCTTGGAACAAATGGCCCCAATGATGACTCGTGAAGGTACGCTATGGTGTGTTTGATTTTCATAAAATATCCTTCCAAATGAACACTCATTTAAGATTTATATATCCATCCAAGAAATCACATCAATACCTATCACCTCACATCAACATCTATCCACTTTCCCACTTATATAACATTTATACCTTTCAACGTACACGTATTTCATAATACACTCTTCCAGCCAGCGTATGATAAAAAGACCTTACTAAACCTGTATGTACATAAATAAATGAAAATATCACAGTTAGATTACAACCTCCTTAACAAAGTTATCTCCCCTACCCTGAGTCAAAAGCTTCATCATTTTATCTGTTTATGCGGAATTCTACTCCCCGAGCATTACATCTTCGATCTTACACAGTGGAACGTCAGAAACTTTGAATACACTTCGGTACAGGAAACTCATATCTACAAGTGTCAATTATCCTTACCAGAATGGCAAAGTGTCACAATTTGCATAGATGTGTCCACATTAAACAACTCTTAGATTAACGCGACTATGCCAAATGCTATTACAGGAAACATGCTTGGACAACCTATTATTGTGTCGCGGTGTACATGTAGGACAACCGGTATCACACAGGGATGTACCACACTAAACAAACAGATGGTCCAATATTTGTTGCATCCGAATCCAATCATCCTTCATAGTTTGTTGACTTTCACTTCTTCGATTCAACAGCTACTGGCGAATTCCTTCCTGATGAATCCCATAACAGCTAGTACTACTGCTACTACTAGTACCACACCTACGAAGGCTATGGTAGTGTCACCGTAGTCAATCATAAGTTTGCCGACTTCTGACGCACATAGGGCAAACACAACACCAAGTATTTTTTCAATCTGCAATGTAAGAAAAAGAAATATTTGTGGATATTGTTTTAAGCATTGTTTTTTTTACCTTTATATGAAGAATTATTTTCAATATGCTCATCGTATTTATATGTATATAATAATGATTCGAGATTGAAAATATTAAAGTAATATGTGCCGTAACTTGGCGAAAATGTTGGCATATTAATTTTTCTTCGTTATTATACTGAAAACCATAAGGTTTGATGAATTACGCCGTGAAAATCATTCAAATAGCTTCAGATGTCTTATAAACGTTAGTTACAACACAGAAATTATGTACTGTAAAATTGTTTTTTTTTATGTCTTATGTATGTTTAAATGGAAACTTTCCTGCAGAAATCACCTTACAGTTACTAATAACAATGTAAAAATGTGAAATGATATTGTTGACCGCAATTTGGTTTCATGGTCTGACACGAGCAGAAAAAAACGGCTCATATAACTTTAAATATAATTGCAATATACCAAACTCTTTTCAATTGAAATGTATTATATGTCATACAGTGGTATATTATTTTGAAAGTGAAAACATCAAATTATGCATTAATGCATATTACAGACTTCGCACAATTAATACAATACGTGGGTAAGTGTCTAAATGTAAATGTATAGCATAGCAAATACCGCTCAATTAACACAATGTAATATGTAATTCTTTATCTCTTAAAAACGGAAAACAGGAAATAAAAGAACATGGTTTGGCTCTTATTGAAATATAACATTTCAAAAGGTATAAACAAATTTGATCTTATGTTACAAAAACTTTTTCATAACATCGACCGGCAAACTTGACCATAATTTTCATTACCTGTATTTCCTGAAATAATGTTTAGACTCACCTGCATCGACCTCCTCACGCCATATCGCAGGTAAACAGCGATATGTTCACAGTTGTTGGATAACAAGCTGTAGTCGATCGGCCCAGCCATATCCTTTGCTCTTTGTTCTATCTCAGATTTGCTAAGAACCCTGTAAGTTTAACAAAATTTTGACTACGGCAATATCTTCAAAAGCAAAATAAGAGAGAAATATGCAAATGAAACACGATGATTTCTCTTAATAATCTTTAGTTCAACATATTTAGAAAAATAACTAATGAAATGGAGTGACGAGTTTTTGCTCAGTACCCCGGTTTCCACCTACAACACTACATCTTTTCGTAAGCTTACATCAAGGACAACAAAAGTGACCTAACTTTTGAACACTTTTATGTTTAAAAAAAGTCTATATTCTCCAAAAAGGTTCACTTGTAAACTTTTGTTCTTAGCTTCCTATGTTTCTGTGAACTCGCTTTCTTCAATAATATATAATCTAGTTATTAGTTTTCAGGTTCTCTTACTCAGTACACTTAAACACTAATACTAACCTAAGATGACGATCCAATTTATTGTTTCGTCTTACATAACCAGCTTTCTTGACAACTTTACAAAAGTCTTCAATTTTCACACAGGCTTTGGCTTTCATGTTATATGAATTTGTTCTATTAGCATCGTCACGACCTGTTACATGAGCGATTTTTTTGCCACCTACAACAGCGAAATAAGTTCATGATATCAGGTATAAAGAGTAAGGCGCACTTTCGGCGTAATGCACATTAATTGTAGCTTTTGTCATGCGTCGATTTTACTAAAACGGTTGTATAACGACATACATTTGTATTCATAAATGACTTAACGAAAATATTGATAATGGCACAAAGAGGAAATTACTTAGATAAACACCCCAATGCGAATATAGGCCTAAAATTCTTGGCATTTCAACCATGTCTCCAACATCCAATGGCCGCTTCTTGATCCGGAAACGCCGTGATCGCTTGTATGACTTGCTGTAGTTCATTACCAGCTAAGTCTGGAAAATAAACCATACTTTAAATCAAAATTCCGTGACATCATTCTATTGTTTTAAATAAAACATTGTGTGGATACGCTAAGATTACATTGTATAATTGTATGAGCCACGCTGGTCTAGAGGTTAAGATGCCCTGACATACTGCCACACGCCCTACACATCTTAGTCGCGAGTTAGAAACCCATGGCAGTTGTCAGGTGCTGACCGCTGATCGATGGGTTTTCTTCCTGATGCTCCGCCTTTCTGCCATGGACTCAACCTGCCGCATCCCCCCCAATTAACCAATCAATCAAACAAAAGAGTGATGATGTACTTACTATTATATCATTATTAGATCAAATCCTATAAACAAATCAATATTCAATATGCCATGATTGTAGAAAGAGACAACATACTACGTTTCACCATCACATGTATCGCCAACTCATACTTATTTTACTTGTGTAGTTTTAAAATGAAGCTCATATACACACACACATATATATATATATAAACAGGTCATTGTACATAGACAGATAACAAATTTAAAGTAAAAAACGTACCATCAATTCTTACCTTATACAGTTTTCTAACAACAACATGATCGCATCATTGTTTGTACGGGCATAAATACATGAGGAGAAATCGACGTAAATCTGTGTAAGTGGCATAATAAGTGTTACTTCATCATATCCATGTGAGATTGTGTTTGTGTAAAAGGAGTGGCAGTATACAGAAAATAGAAAGTTATTGACACCACGTGCTAATCGTATGACGATTGTTTACTGTCTATTTTTAGATTGGAAAACCCATAACTATTTTAAGCGTTTAATACGAAATAACAATAACTTTACTATCCAAGGTTTCAGGAGAACGCCTTTTCTACTTTTAATACACAGCATAATATAGAATGACATGTGAATAACATGGAATGTGAATTTGTGTTTAGATGAGAAGTATAACGAGGACAAAATTCATTTCAATTTGGTAGATTCTTGCCACAGTAACTTCACAGCGTAACATGTTATTGTTCAAACTACAATAACAAACTGAATGTAACATAATTCTGATGAAATCAGAATAACTAGATCATGCTACTTGGTTTCTTTTTCACATTTTCGATTCAAAAATGTCTGTCGCATCGAATTATCAGTAGAGCATGTGATATCAATATTGATATTCATACCTGTAAAAAGTGTAACATAATGATAAATATTGTCGTATATTGTGTGCATAGAGATACTACGGTTCACCAGTATCATGCTCTTTTTGCTTTTCAATAATATACCGTTGCAGTGACAACTAGTAGAAATTTACTTTAGTATTTACAAAATGAAAAAAAATATTTATATATATATTATAAAAAGATTATAAATAGTGTCTTACCTGTTGTTATTCACAAAGATAAGGCACATATAAATAGACAGATTACAGATAAATACGTTCCTTACCTGCTATTGTTGACAGATGCTGTGTTGTATGTACTGTCACTTTCTCGCAAATCGATATATGATTGCATCATTAACATAAGTATATTGCGACTTTACTACTCAAGAAGCATGCGCAACCAAGTGACACAAGTAAAAATTAAAGAGGTCCAGAGGTATTTCTTAATGTCTATATTTAGACCGAGGGTCAGGTTAATGATTATCTGATAAAAAGTATGTGGTGGTTGAGTGAAATAAATAGAACATAGAACTGTTACTGAATCAGATCCATATCAAATTGTTCAAATAGAAGGGCCCACAGTTAAATATTTCGAAAGGGACAGTGAAAATATAGTGATAATAGTTCAATATCTAACTAGATGAGAAAAGGTGGAATTTAAGATCTATAAATAGCATGCCTAAAATACCAGTGTTACAGATTTCAAGAGGTCATCTTCTTCACTTCCGATTTAAATGGATATCGGATCGTGAATATGAGAAGTAAATTAAGATGTTATTACAAAGTTACTACACAAGTCATTCCCACAATATGAATGTCAATCACTGTACTTAACTGAGTTACTTGGTTCCTTCATGTTTTCTTTTTGAAAAGTGAATGCATTACACTTCCTAAATTCGGTATGATCAGGGAAACGTTAACTTTCTTTCCGTTTTGATGCGAGAATTCATAACGCATCGGATCAGGAGAACTTAAGTTAAATGTTGATATTCGTAGCTTGAAAAGTTATATAACAGTTGTCAAATAGGTGCAAGTTTAAAATAACAAATCATATTATGTTACTAATTGAATACAGTATTCCATTATCTTTCTGACAACTATTATTACGAATGAATACCATTGCTGGATGCATTTTTTTAATTTGTAACCGTCTTCAAATAATCACGTGATTTAGTAAATATTACCAGAGCACCATTTCATCGTATTTTGATGCAAGTAAACCTTATTGACTTGATCTCCATACTGTATAACATTACTATAGAAATGTGCTATAAAGCGTAGAAATGCACATTTTACTCGCTGTGGATGGCGTAGACATATAACTAGAGGAAACATAACGAGTGATTGTTGGGTTGGGAATTTATTTCAAAATTACAAAAGACACGAGTATTAATTGTAGATGGCGTAGTCGCCTTGCTATTTAACAGCTGTAGATGACGTAGAAATGTAAATATAAGGTAGATATGAAGAAATGAATAGGAGGTATTCAAATCATTTAAGTAACTTAAGCTTCAAAAACGATTTTAAACCCATGCTGGGTCTTTAAAGTGAATCGATTGTTTCAACGTCGCACTATGAAGTCTTTTCTACAATAGAGTTTACATCACCGGAAATGATGATTGCAGGTGTGTGCCACTAAGGTGTGTTACCTTCATGCGCACGTCTGTCTCTGCATATGACAAATATATAATATAGTGAGACAGTAAACACGAATATAACGAATATCTGGGGATCAACGAAATCACCTTGTTATATACCTATTACAGTCACATTATTGGAACACTGACGAGGTCTGGAATAAAAAGAGAATGTACTGCATTATGACTATATGTTTGTTGTAATCGTGTTCATAACTTTAACGTGTTTTACTGAATACATGGATTAAGTTAGAGTGATGATTCTTTGTTGTAATCGTGTTGGTAACATAAACGTGTTTTACTGAATACACAGATTAAGTTAGAGAGATGATTCTTTGTTGTAATCGTGTTCATAACATAAACATGTTTTACTGAATACACAGATTAAGTTAGAGAGATGATTCTTTGTTGTAATCGTGTTCATAACATAAACATGTTTTACTGAATACACAGATTAAGTTAGAGAGATGATTCTTTGTTGTAATCGTGTTCATAACATAAACATGTTTTACTGAATACACGGATTAAGTTAGAGAGATGATTCTTTGTTGTAATCGTGTTCATAACATAAACATGTTTTACTGAATACACGGATTAAGTTAGAGTGATGATTCTTTGTTGTAATCGTGTTCATAACTTTAACATGTTTTACTGAGTACACAGATTAAGTTAGAGAGATGATTCTTTGTTGTAATCGTGTTCATAACTTTAACGTGTTTTACTGACACACAGATTAAGTTAGAGAGATGATTCTTTGTTGTAATCGTGTTCATAACATAAACATGTTTTACTGAGTACACAGATTAAGTTAGAGTGATTATTCTTTGTTGTAATCGTATTCATAACTTTAACATGTTTTACTGAGTACACAGATTAAGTTAGAGAGATGATTCTTTGTTGTAATCGTGTTCATAACTTTAACGTGTTTTACTGAGTACACAGATTAAGTTAGAGAGATGATTCTTTGTTGTAATCGTGTTCATAACATAAACATGTTTACTGAGTACACAGATTAAGTTAGAGAGATGATTCTTTGTTGTAATCGTGTTCATAACATAAACATGTTTACTGAGTACACAGATTAAGTTAGAGAGATGATTCTTTGTTGTAATCGTGTTCATAACATAAACATGTTTTACTGAGTACACAGATTAAGTTAGAGTGATTATTCTTTGTTGTAATCGTATTCATAACTTTAACATGTTTTACTGAGTACACAGATTAAGTTAGAGTGATTATTCTTTGTTGTAATCGTATTCATAACTTTAACATGTTTTACTGAGTACACAGATTAAGTTAGAGTGATGATTCTTTGTTGTAATCGTGTTCATAACATAAACATGTTTACTGAGTACACAGATTAAGTTAGAGAGATGATTCTTTGTTGTAATCGTATTCATAACTTTAACATGTTTTACTGAGTACACAGATTAAGTTAGAGAGATGATTCTTTGTTGTAATCGTGTTCATAACTTTAACATGTTTTACTGAGTACACAGATTAAGTTAGAGTGATGATTCTTTGTTGTAATCGTGTTCATAACATAAACATGTTTTACTGAGTACACAGATTAAGTTAGAGTGATTATTCTTTGTTGTAATCGTATTCATAACTTTAAACATGTTTTACTGAGTACACGGATTAAGTTAGAGTGATGATTCTTTGTTGTAATCGTGTTCATAACTTTAACATGTTTTACTGAGTACACAGATTAAGTTAGAGAGATGATTCTTTGTTGTAATCGTGTTCATAACATAAACATGTTTTACTGAATACACGGATTAAGTTAGAGTGATGATTCTTTGTTGTAATCGTGTTGGTAACATAAACATGTTTTACTGAATACACGGATTAAGTTAGAGTGATGATTCTTTGTTGTAATCGTGTTGGTAACATAAACATGTTTTACTGAATACACGGATTAAGTTAGAGTGATGATTCTTTGTTGTAATCGTGTTCATAACATAAACATGTTTTACTGAATACACGGATTAAGTTAGAGTGATGATTCTTTGTTGTAATCGTGTTCATAACATAAACATGTTTTACTGAGTACACAGATTAAGTTAGAGAGATGATTCTTTGTTGTAATCGTGTTCATAACATAAACATGTTTTACTGAATACACGGATTAAGTTAGAGTGATGATTCTTTGTTGTAATCGTGTTGGTAACATAAACGTGTTTTACTGAATACACAGATTAAGTTAGAGAGATGATTCTTTGTTGTAATAGTGTTCATAACATAAACATGTTTTACTGAGTACACAGATTAAGTTAGAGCGATAATATATAATCTATAAGTATGGACATAACAAAAAAAATATTACTGTAAACTAAATGTAAAATTTATTTATTTTGGTAAAGGATGACATGAGAAGTCGTGAAGTGTTTACATCATGGTTATAATGATAAATGTATGCGATATGAGTGATTCTTACTCAAGTTTGGTCCGGCACCATAAAACTATTCTCAAACAGATTTTTTTACTCAAGTCTATAATTTTACATAGGCTTGAGTAAAAAATCTATTTGAGAATATTTTATGGTGCCGGGCCCTGTTTATTTTCTCAATTCTTCATTTTGCTCAGAGCGAGTTCTAGGGTATTGTTCAGGTTGGTAATCAACGTCGTGATATCATTTCATAGTAAGTCCTTTTATCAAGACCACGTAAGGCCCAAAGAAAATATTTGCCAATTTGGAATGCATTACATTTTTAAATGTTTTCGACATCTGATTTCACCTTCGATCGGGTAGGATGTAAAATGAAAATATTCTGAAAATAATATAAAAATGTCTTTTTTTAAAGAAGTCAGTCTTCCACAAAAAAAGTCTATTTTATTTCTGCTCCTTCTCTCCTGCCGTCGTTTTGTCTGATTTTGGATCCATAAAGTCCTTTCCAGAAAAGTCCGTGTAATTAGTGCATTCCTTGATGGAAATATCTTTCACCTGAAATATGAATAATGTTTTAAAACATTAGATGATAATCTTAAATTAACATTATATCAGATACACGTATATCAGGCGCTGATCTTTAAGACTTTGTAATTAATGGGGAAATATAAATCTCAATTATGATTTATAAATCGAATGGTGATATTGGAAAGATTTACCTTGTTAAGGAGTGTATAATTTGGCTTGAGATGTCAGAAATATTTACCTTACTAAGGGGTGTATAGTTTGGATGGTGATGCTTGTATATCGGGTCATTTGATTTCTTGTTGTAAGAATGAAGCAATGCCCAGCGTCTCTTCGGACTGGTGTTTGGAGCACTGGTGTGGATCAGGTTGGCGTGGAAGAAGAGTGCATCACCTTCAAAGAGAAAAATCCCTATCTAAACAATCACAAAGTTTAGGGTAAAGTCCTCTCAAAGCTATGCTTGCCAAGAAAAGACAGAAGGGTTGGAAACATTAGCGTCTGTTTATTTTACTTCAATGGAATTAAATTATAAATACTATATATCATTACAGTATTTCGTATTTAATATCGTGTAACCTTTATTCGGCGGGGTTTTTATTTTCGCGATTTCGCGAGACATTGCTATGAACGCATACACTTGATTTGCGAAAAATAATGAGATATGGTTCATAGGTTCATTCATATATACCCTGAAAACCAGTAATCCCAACAGTCTAGACAAATTAGAGCAAGGCAATCCGCCTCTTTATTACGACATATCATTACACATATAACTAGAAATTGTAAACAATTCCTTCATTAGTGATTTAGACCATAATATCTGCATACCGCTTCACAGGCAATATATCTTCAGGTAAATTTGACCTGAAAAATATTGACCTAAAATCCACCTAAAAATGAGACCAATTCCACATGAAGAAAACTGTCATGTGGATTTCATGTAAATTTTACCTGAAAATGTTAACCTGAAATTAATTTGAATTTACATGAAGACATTATTCCTGTGTACCGTTGCCTACAAATAGAGCAGCTAAATACTGATTTTTCTCTGATTGGTCTACCACAGAGTATACTATTGTACAGTTCTGTTATTATCTGGTAGTATCCTTATTGTACAACATGTAATGAATCCAGCGATATTGAGGTGTTGAGACTTTGTCATCTTTAATGGCGCAAACGTAAGGTATGCCGCGAATAGAATGAAATATATTTAGTTGATTTGCTATCTATAGACAAGGATAGAGGAGGGGTCAAGGTCGTTGCTGTCGTGTTATATTGATATGGTAAATGATCACTAATGGTAATAAGAATCGGATTTGTCGCCCGTTTCGAAGACTTTTAGGGAGCGCTTATATGTAGGGATGTAATATACAAAAAAAAATATTTTTTTCTGATCAATCGGAGTTGAAATAAGTTCTATTATTGACCACCGCTATATCCTATTTCTGTACATTCAGTCTGTATAAATATGGCCCAACCAATGACACCACTGTTGAATCTAAACAAACCAGGATTTAGTTCAACATGCTCCAGCAGACACTTTTCTTTGATTGCATTAAGTCTTTCCATGTCCGCCATTGTCTGTCCAGCTTGAGGCTTGTGTTCAATCCTACCGCATTTATGTGAACCTTTCAGTATCTGTATGTAACACAACGTTAAACATATTCACTGTATTACTTCCTATGTTTACATTTCAAAACAGATTTTCCATCACAAAGCTTTTAATCAGAATGAATTGTTATTTGACACTATACGCATTGTCGGAACAGCCTCGAAACTTACTGAATAATGTAATAACTTTTGTCTAGACTTTTTTGAAAACTATGTTACATTGTAACTTCTGGAGCGTAACAAAATAGAGTTCTGCAATGACGACATCTTTTTTGCCGATGTCAACGAAATACTTCAAACATCTACATGTTCAAATTAAACAAAATTTAAAAAAAAAACCGAATCGGAGCCTCCAATCTTTTCATTTTAATGTATCCGTTCAAGTCAGTATTTTGTGGGAGAAAATTGCATCGTTTCGCTAAAAAGTATGACGTTACGCTCACAAAGACATAACGTAACAATCAATATCAACAAGTAAGGGGAGATAACTTTGTAATATGCAAAGATGGTGTAATTACCTGAAGGCATCCATTCTCCTTCTCACACTTATCAATCGCGATAAAAACCGTGATCATTTCCTCCGGAAACAAACATCCATTCTGGTACCAATATCTAAAAATAGAAAAGAAATGTGTATGAGTGTAAGAAATCCCCTGGCATTCCTCTACGGACAGAAGCTAACGAATTAGGTAGATATTTAGCTCTTACTCTTATCATCAACTGACAACGTAATCGTTACTAATAGTTTAGTATAGTTTCCGTTACGCACGTACTGAACGTGCCACTTGCTGGTTTCAAATACTTTTTAAGTGGAACCACTTTGCCCCGGAGCCCATTCAGGTTTACACATTGAAAGTAAACCTAGCGAATTATTTTCAAATACTGTATTTTTTATTACTAATGTTGACGTAACACAAGATAGACAGACAATTGTTTTGTTTTTAAAAATTGCAATGTAAAATTACATGACCTGTCCAGAAGGTTTCATGTGGTATATCTTCGAATTTCTATTCTCCATTTCAACGCCTCTGACAATGTATGGCAAAATTGGGGAAAGTTCCGCCATTATGGCTGTACTAAATCATACACTACCCCTACTTCTAAGTTAAAAAAAACACTAGCCATGTCGACCTCTAGTTATTTACTAAGAATCCGTATCTTTATCGACTTCTAAACAAGTAAATCATAACTTCGTTGACCTCTGAGTAAGAAAACACTAGCTTCGCGATGTCTACACCTTATCTTTAAAAAAACCGTTGTGTGTGGTTTTTAATGCTGTATGTGTAATTCTATGTTTAGATCTGGGTTTTGCATAGTGTCTATTTTAAAAAAAAGGTTGTGCCAATAATGAAAATAACTTAAAATTACTTTTGGTTAATAACAAATGTATTGGTTGGTTAGAGTTTATGACATTATCAGTGTACCCCCTCACTACCCCACATCACACAAAACTAAATTCTTCTAATCCCGAACACATACTAATTAAGTTATAGCATGATTTGCCGCTAGAATTTACCTCTTTAGAATTTGAAGACTCTTACCCATAGTCCTGGTGCCACAGGTGACAGCCACCATCAAAGGCGTCCTTCCGGATAAATTTTGCGTGATAGTGATACGCCTCACCACCGCCCATTAACTGTTAGAAATCGATCACCAAAGGATTTAGGATGAATGCAATCTCAATTATTGGATATTTATATTTGTATAATATTAAAGCATATTTTTCCGTACAGTCTATTTTACAGTTTATGTATTTCAACCGCATTAATGCTTAATGCTTCCATGTTATTTTCACCGAATTAATTAATATATTGTACACTACGTCAAAGGTATACACTATACTTAAGTAATAGCAATTTCAAGACATATAATACATTAATTGGATTTATGAATTTGTTAAAACATATCGTTCCAATTATTTATTGTTAAATCATAATTCAATCATGGTGACTTACCTGCTCGCAGGTGTTTACAACTTTCTCACATCTGGCAACCATTCCTGTTACGTCATCTCCAGGATGGCACCAAATAACCATCTTAGCTTTGGTACCAAGGCCGTCAGGAACCTACACCAACATCGCCATTTTAATTACCACTACAATCACCATTTTAATTATCATCAAAATCAACATTTTAATTTTCATCAAAATCGCCATTTTAAATACCATCAAAATCATCATTTTAAATAAATCAAAATCACCATTGAAAATATCATCGAAAATACCATTTTAATTATCGAAATCGACATTTTAAATTTCATCAAAATCACCATTTTAAATATCATCAAAATCAGCATTTTAATTATCATCAAAATCGCCATTTTAAATACCGTCAAAATCACCATTTTAAATATCATCAAAATCACCATTTTAAATATTATCAAAATCACCATTTTGATTATCATTAAAATCACCATTTTAGATATCATCAAAATCGCCATTTTAGTTATCATCAAAATCGCCATTTTAAATACACATGTGTATTATCAAATTCACCATTTTAACTATCATCAAATCGCCATTTTAAATATCATCAAAATCGCCATTTAAAATATCAACAAAATCGCCATTTCAAATAATGAGCGTTCATTTCATTTGAGATTTTATGAAACAAGAAGGTTTCATTTTGCTGGCTATTGTCTACAATAATACACAGAGAGGTTAATCTGACCAATCAAAAATGAAAGTACAAAAACCATATGTATACTATACAATGATAAAATATTCTACTTACTCCGTATCCATATTTGTCAATCAAATCTGGGTTTTCCAGAACTTTCAAAATATTGGCAATCTCTTCTTTATCAAGGAATTGCCTGGAATAGTTACATGATATGTGTAATCATAACATGATTGTAAATGTTTCGTTATAAGTAAATGCATTGTATTCATAAGTATAATATTTGTATGTAAACATGTTTCAGCTAATCTAATCCCTTCTTTTTGATCACATCTATTTTAATAATCAGTAGGGATCTTATATACATTTGTATATGGTAACCTCAGATCTCAGCGTCTTCAAAGCAACAGAACAAAACTGATAATAAACTTTCTGTTTACAGCTATACTGTTGCAACATGCTTATTGTTGTCCATGATACATATCAACATGATTAACATTTAAATCCGTTAGTAAAACAATTCTGAAAAACTGTATTGATGCAAAAGAGTGTTATAACAACTTATCGACCTTGATAATAAATCCGAACGTAAGTGTTCCATTATTAGTGCTTGGACAGTATAAACTATTTCATTACCAAACGTAATTGAAGGCTTTCGAAACACGTAATATGATTTAGTAGTACGTTATCATTACATCAGTGTCATTATATATGTGGCACGAAGTATTTTGTAATATTAAATAACTTACTTATACACCATATATCCGTTGTCATCATAGTCTTTTTGCATAGCCTCTGTCACAGTGATGTTGTCTTTGTCAAACTGATAGTCTGTGGATGGAATGAAAATCGATGTCATTACATTTTTTAACAACTGGTTATTTTTCCTTTTAACACAGCTTGTACTCAATCCACCTAGAGTTGTGATTTTGGATAGTTTCATCAATAGTCTCTAAAGAATCTCCTTATTAAAAGTCTATAGTGGAATGCATTTAAGAATTTAAGAAAAAATAACTTAGTTTTATATTGTTTCTTTACTTTTGCAATGATTTATTATGGATAATTTATATAAGAAGTTTCATTAAAGATTGATGAAACTTGTGTGGAGTTATATCTACATAAACATAGTTGCTTAAACTGTATAACATGAATTATTCATTGTACATGTGTCAAAACTTTCGTTATATTTCAGTGCATGGGTAAATAACATATCGTACAGCAAGACTCTTTATTTTAATATCATTTCGGTATTAACAACTTTCAATATCTCCCGGAAGTGCATGTAGCATAGATTATATAAATATACAATTTCTTGTTGTTTTGATGTGGATTGTCGCTTCTTTTACGACAAACAATGATTATTAAGATTAATAGGGCTGCTTATTCAAGATTTGTACTATACTTACGACCGGACGCCATTCTGAGAGGCGCGTTGAATCTAAATAGAAAAAAAAGTAAAAAAGGAAGTAGAATGTAAAAACAAATATAAGTATGAATACTAATTAAGATGATTATTAATTACACTTCAGATTCCTCAAAAGAGCAAGATTGTATAAGCGTGTGTTATGAAAAAGTAAACAAACGACATTCATCATCCAATCCAGGTCAAATGTTAGAGCACACAGCAGTATCAAGCACATGTACCGTTACAAGCAGCGAATATATAGAGGACTGTTGCTAGAATGAAATTTAATTTGAGTATATACATACGCACTGACAATATCAGTTAAACCATTACGGAGGCGTCTACCGTCATATTTGTTAGTTCTAAGGGTATTAGTTTCTCAGTTCTACATGTATTTTCAATAAAGAACAAAATATAAATATGTACATCAGTTGGCACAGATAATAGACACCGTATCGCTGAGACATACGAGCGAGGTTTGTGTGTGTGTCGAAGCACTATAAGCGCTCGCAGGCCCATACACTCCATTGCAAAACAACTTCCACCAACCATACATCGATTATTGTTACAAATTTGATTGTAAAGATTCAATACGCAAACGTTGAATTACTTACCTGCTCAGCAGTGGGAGGCGTTAACGTTGTGTCTGTTCAAGGTAATATATACTGATATATAGGGGGATTATAGATAACAAGTATTTACTCTATCGTTAGATATGGAATGTTGACTTGACGAGACTAATAAACCATTACACCACATCACGTACACCACAGAGGGGGCAAACTCAATGAAAACTGATGTTGCCATACATTTTTTGTAGCTCTTTTTGGTGGATGGACTGTTGAATATATATAACATGTGATGTGGATTGGTTTTTTTTCAGAAAATGCGAGATTTGAAAAATTATTAAAAACATCTGGATAGATGTCTATTTACAACATAAAACAGAGACTGTTTTATAATAAATATCCAGATTTTTGAATATTTTTTCAAATCACGTATTTTCTGAAAAATATCACATGACTGTTATATATATTCAACAGTCCATCCACCAAATACAAAAAAAATGTATGACAACATCTATTTTCATTGGGTTGGCCCCTGTGGTACACCGCAAAACCCATCAGCCTTAACTAGCAATGGACGAGTATAAACTGTAGTCTCTATTCCGGCCAAAGACAGAAGCAGTTGGCACACAGTTTTTACTGACCGCAGATGTCTGTTTTTCCTCTGGGTATTACTGTTTTATTACTGTATACAATTATGAGCGATCAAAACAGCACCTGCATCAACGTGTCGATGGTTAAATGGAAGACTTTAAAACACTTCGTAAGCTTGGAATTTCATCACAAGATGATCTCTCAGTAATAAATGAAATTGAAACAGTTAGGAAGTCGATGTCCACTGCAAAATGAGTCGTAAAGCAATCTCTTATACAAGCTATGATGGATGTGCACCTACGTATACACTTGTATACAATGTCATATCAGTCCATTTTGAACACATAAAGTATTTTGTTAACAAAGAAGCTCCACCACTGACAGAGCATAAACGCTTCTCATCATTTTAACAATAATTGGTGTTTAATCGTATCAATATATATATTTAACTAACACAAAAAATAATATATAATAATATAAAGTAACCAATTTTGCTTTTGGTGCATGCGTAATCAGCATTTCATTCCATATACGCCATAGTGCTGTTATTTTTTGTCGGGATGCAATTAATCTTTTTTTTTAAATATTTTTATCTTGAAGAAAATCATAAGTTCAAACTTTTCAATGATGGTAATGGTGTAAAGTAAGTAACTTTTGTAACTGAAAAAAAATACCAATTCGTCTGCTCCAGTTTTTGAGAGAGAACAAATGCCATTTGATAGAAAACGATTGTCACCGTGTCCATCATGTAATATGGTCAATCGACATACTTCCTCTCTGCATGTGCCTGGTGTATTATATGAAATTGATGTAATCAACAAATAAACATAACAAAAGCATCCCAAAGGAGTCTATTCGACCAGGATTGATATCCACCATAAAAAACATATTTCATTATTATTAATTTTTTTTAAATTTTAACCTATGTATGTGGTTTTAAATATGCATCGCTGTTAATTTTTCTTCGGTTTCTACTTTCATTATCGAATTATATCTTGGTGGTCGACCTTAATAATTCTACTAACACTGCCCGCGTCATCAAATTTCATGACAGATATCAGACACTGATTCTGGACAGGGAGTAATCATTTTCGGCCTTTTGCTGAAATCCGGTGCTTATTTGAGATATGTTATATAACAATGAGACTTCAATTATATAATATCTTAAAGATGCTCCACCGCTGACAAAAGGTACTTTTTCTCCATCAAAACAGCACCAGACGATTTAATAATTTTCTTTAGTTACAAAAGTTATTTACTTTACACCATTACCACCATTGAAAAGTTTGAGCTTCTAATTTAACTTCAAGATAAAAATATTAAAAATAATTATTTGCATCCCGAAAAAATTCCGTAGCACTATGTCCTATATGGCATGAAATACTGATTGCGCTTGCACCAAAAGCAAAATAAAAAATTTTATACTATTTTTGTGTTAATTAGACATAAATATACACGATTAAAACCCAATTATTATTAATTAAATGCCAAACCAATTAAGGATGTATTCTTCTTAGGTTTCAGTCCCGTTGAAGTCTCGTTTCAACATAGATCAAAGAAGTTATGAGATTTTCAAATATAATTTATCAGTATCTGTAGCAAGTTGCCAGATGCAAATTTTGTCAAAAAATTACATTTCTATTTTTAGTAGATTTTTTTATACGGGGATTTTAAGAAATGGCCCATTTGGCGGCCATTTTGAAATTGTGTCTTTTTTCGCTTCAAATAGAGCAACAGTAGTTTTACCATTTTTTACTGAAATTGTTTTTACTTAAATCATCACTGCGCCAGTATTTTTAGCTGTATTTAGCTATTTTTTGCTGTAAATCGTTACTAGATTCGTAGTAATTAAAATATTGAGCATTAATATGTTAAACGATACACTTTTGTGACTTTATTTTTATATTTAATGGTAATTTGGGAACTTTTATTTTTTACTCTAAAATACTGAAAAATAACAGAAATTCAAATGGGGCAAAAAAGTAAGCACACGGACCCCCAATTTTTTCTTCCTGATTTAGAAAGAACAACTGTTTCCCTATTGATATGCAAAATAATAGCAAAAGTTTAATACCAAAACTTTTTCTATAAAGGGTTAAATTTGGCAAAAATGGCTGAAAATGGTGCATTTTGTAGCACAAAATTAAGGGGTAGGGGTAGCATATATTGTTATTCTGAGAAAAATATTAGTCTAATTGATCAAAACTGGTATATTTTTAAAGAAGACTACTAGAAAATGAATTCTACAAACATTCATACATATCAAACACCTCATTAGGAAATTATGGCTTTAATCTCTATCTTATATGGTCAAAACGGCAAAATTCCCATAAAATCCAATATTTTGTCAACTAGGTGTCTTTGAGTGACAAAAGCTCAAAAACAAGCACACGGACATATGTTTTTTCTTCCATTTTCTTTTATGGTATGAACTCCTTTTTCCAAAATTCTATATGAGAGAAAAAGTTTGATACAAGAAATTTTTGACTTCTCAGAGGAGTACATCCTTAAATGATATGTATCGTTTATGCTCTGTCAGCAGGGAGCATCTTTAAATATTATAACAGACATCTTATTTATCATTTAGTTTTAGATTTATTCAAATCAATAAATAAAATGAGATGTTTGATATATGTATATATATACGATATGTCTTATACAAATCTAGGTTATTTCTTTTAATTTCCTTTTAAGATATATCATAATTAACATTAATTTTTGCATTTAAAATCTTTGATATATTACATAAAGTATAATAATCTGTATATATTAGTAAAATTATGACCAGTAGTCCACAGATAGATAGATGGACGTACGGACCTAGCTATACCGTATAAAAGGCAAAAACAGACTGTGTATCAACCGGTAGTCACCCTTTCAGAAACAGAATATCAAAACAAGGACCCAATGGGCTCGAATCGCTCACCCCTATCTGGTAATCATGCTGTATACTTAAAGATGCTCCACCGCCGACATAGCATAAATGATATTCATCATTTGAACAACAATTGGTGTTTAATCGTATATATATATGCCTAATTAACACAAAAAAAAATAACATAAACTAATTTATTTCACATTTGGTGCATGCGCAAACATTACTTCATTCTGTATAAGATATAGTGCCACGGAATTTTTTCGGGATGCAATTAATTATTTTTCATATTTTTAACTTGAAGTAGAATTAGAAGCTCAAACTTTTCAATGGTGGTAATGGTGTAAAGTAAGTAACTTTTGTAACTGAAGAAAAATACTAAATCGTCTGCTCCTGTTTTTAATAGTGAAAAAATACTATTTGTCAGCGGTGGAGCATCTCTAAAACAGAATTTCTATGTATGACCCAGATAATATCAGGTCTCTAGGCCTCAAGAAATTGTTTAAAGATTTTAGCTAATTTGGCCCCTATGACCTTGAATAATTGTCAACGTCATTCATTTAAACAAACTAAGTAGCAAATTATCCCAGCATGCCACAGGCCTATTATATCTAGTCTCTAAGGCTTTGAGCCATGTGACCTTGAATGAAGGTCAATGCCATATGCATTCATTTGAACAAACTTGGTAGCGCTTCATCCTAGTATGTCACAGGCCCATTATCAGGTCTAATTGCCTCTTCGTTACTGACAAGAAGTCCTTTAAATATTTTAGCCTATTTGACCCCTGTGACCTAGACTGAAGGTCAAAGTCATTTATTTTTGTAAAGTTGTTACAATCGCATATCGCAATTACATATCAGGTCTCTAGGCATATTGCAATTGCAATTGGCTATCAACAAGGAGTCCTTTAAATATTTATGCTTATTTCACCCCAGTGATCTTGAATGAAAATTAAGACCTGATTTTGGGCCTGTCATAGCATGCTGAGATAAAGGACTATAAAGTTTGTTTAAATGAATAATCCTGACCTTCATTCTAGGTATAGGGGTCAAATATGAAAACATCTTTATAAATAACTTTTTGCCAATAATCTAAAGACATAAAATGTTGGGCTTGTAGTATGCTGGGATGAAAGTCTACCGGTATATATGAATGACCCTGAAAGTCATTCAAGGTCGTACAATGTAGGTGTTTAAATACTTTAAAATCTTTAAATAAATTCTCGTTTATGATTGAAGAAGCATAGAGACCTGGACATGTAGCATGCTGAGAGCTAGATCACATTTGTTGAATGACCGTGACCTTCATTCAAGGTCACAGGGATAAAATTTGTTTATTTCATGTGCGACTTGATAAAGCCGGGCAGACTAGCATGAACATCTTTAGCAATCTATTTTGTCAATACAGTTGGAATCACTTCCTTACCAAATGTTATTAAAGAAAAACATACAATTTACCATATATAACTACCATTGGTCAGATAATAACTATGAGTATAGTCTAATCTACTTGTTTGTCTAATCTGGCATTCTGACCTATCAGAGTTGCTTCCCCTTTTGTTTCACTTGCCATTATGGTCAGTACTGAAACACAGTGAAACAATATAGGGGAAGTAACTCTCATCAATCAGAATGGATGTCAGTGAAAAGCAGGCTTGATGTTTTAAATCTATGAGTGTATTTGAATCAGCTAATTGATAATTGGTACAATATGGCCTCTCTCACTTAGCTGATCATAGTGTATATATGGCATCCTCAATACTCCAGGGGTTCCTATCACTTATGATCACTATGCCCCTGGACTTTATATCTCATAGTTAAACTGGAGGTAACAGAACTGAACAGGTAACTGTACACTATGGTTGACTGTGGCTTTGACATTGGACATTGTTCTCGAGCTCTCTGTAGTCTTAAAGGAAATCTTTGCAGGCTTGTGATTGGTTCAAATGCTGTCCCCTGATCTGAGCTGCCTGCAGTTTTACTATGAGATAGTCCAGGGGTGAAGAGATGGCAAGCGATCAAAACCCCTGGAGTATCGAGGATGGGTGTATGGTTCAGCTGGAAAATCAGTTACAACTTATAGCTAGCTTAATTAGCTTGATGCTGGTGATGCACTTGACAGGATTATGTCAGTCTTCCAACACTTTTCTTCATGTAGCTAATAATTATATTATTATTTGGTATTGAAACTTGCATTTGGATATCATTTAAATTAAGTTTTAATTGCCATATCGACAAATAATAAAGAAGTAATTTTGATTATCAATGATATGAAATTCATGATCAGTTTTAGCTTTTTATCAAAACTTGTGCAAGGTGGGGTTAATTTTCATAGATTCCTGAAGAAAAAAATTATAGGTCAAAATTTTAAACCAGTTACTGTATGCCATATTTAACTTCATAAATTGTCAAGAAAAACAGGTTTTTAGAGATGCAGTTAAAATAGTCTACGACTTTAAGTAGACTGATGCCCAAGACTAGTAATTTTCAACCGGACTAGTGCCAATTGTAATGAACTAGTCCGATCGGACTAGTGGCTCCCCACTTGAATAAAATTAGTAAATAGTAAATACTATTTTTACAAGAGTGGTGGTCTATTGCAGTAATATTTTCAACACGTTTTGAGTGCATTCTGTGTGCGATATTTCTGTCGGGATGCATCATTGTGTGAGAATTTGTGTTCAAAAATCGTAAACTGATCATGACTGTGGTGCTTAAGCAAAACAGCTGTATATTAATTTGGACTAGTGATTAAATAGTCATCCTAGAAAAACTTTGGGTTTACTAGGTAGTCTAAATAACTAGCATCGAAACAATTAACGTTTCAAAAAAAGAAGTATGGAACTAGAGGTCACAGAATTTGCGGCTGTCTGGCTGATTGTTAGAGTGTTTTTGTTTTCTAAGTAGAAGATTTAAGCTTATGTTATTATGTCATATTTTTATTAGCATATATATATGTATAGTAAAATATGCACAAACAATTTAAATGCGAATTAACTTGTAAAAGCAAACAAAATAAATGTTCTAGATAAATACATGTGTACATATATATGTATACCAGTATATAATGTGTACATATATATGTATACCAGTATATAATGAACAGCACCGCCAGTGTCTTATTATGATTTTTTTTAAGATGTCTCACACATAAACATTCATTATAGTTCTTATTTTCTGTCTACACAGCGGACATGTTCGGCGGGCTACATTTCTTGCCCTTGCAATCTGGTTACCACAGTCCACACATAGACACATGTGTCTGCATGGAAGGATGAGCACTGACTTGTTCTGATCTTGACAAACTACACACTTTTGACGTTCTCGTTCTTTCTCTATTTCATGTTCAAAGTCATCTTGTCTGTCGTAGCTTGGTGTCGTGGACCTTCTAAGGTTGTATCGTGCATTTGTTGTTGGTGGAAGTTGGATATCAATATCATTACTTAATGTTGTGCTTGTTCCATCACTATCATCAGAATCATCTGTCACTTCAAATTCGATGTCCTCCTCTTCATCATCATCATCGTCAGACAAACTTTCATTATCTATCTCGCTGTCTACTTCACTTACATTAACATCATCGTCTGAGAATTCAAAATTCCCTTCATCAGCCATTTCCTCCCATTCCCTGCTTGGCTGTCCAAAATAGTTGAGAATAGGAAACGTCATGTCTCGATTGGATAACTGATTTAAAACACTGATTACAACTATATACAGTAAAAGAAGCGTAATGAGACCTAGATAAGTTTCCTTAGGTATATTTGGTAGATAATAAACCAAGAAGAAATAAGTCTGATCGGTTAAGAAGCGCACACTCTCAGCAAATCCAAACATGGCATTGTCGATTAGTTGCCATGATAAAGAAAGCAAATAGTTCATGGCATGAAATGCATAGTTAACAACACCTGACGTGATTTCCCAAACAAGTGCAACAGCTCCTGATGAAGTCTTGAAAACGCCAGTAGTAATATCCGAGATGTACACATACCAACTGTAGGAATTCAGTTTTATATTTATACAGGCACTATATAAGGCACTTAAGACACTCTTTAATCCACTCAACACAGCGTAAGTCAGAAGCTCAATCGCACGGAACACTATATCCAGCATACTTGCAATGAATCTTGAAAACTTCCATATTAGCATGAAGATCCCATAAAGAAAGTTACAGCATTCGTTTAGAAAATCTACACCCGATGAAATGACGTTGTATAAAACGGTGAGAAGAACGGACACACATTGGTGCACGACTTTCAGTGTCTGTACACAATAGTATAAAACTGCTGTGACCATTTCATAATTGACGCGTATCACGGTACGCATGATACCATACAAATACTCGGCCCCCTGCAGCACATACGCCATCGCGATACGTAAACCTTCTTCACCCATCTCGCTTTAGTAGCAGGCATAAAATGGATACACTAGTTATCACTATGCTAACGGGATGACAAGGTGCAAATTGGGTGGATGTAACCCATTGTTTATGGACGAATAAAGGCCTCACAACTTCCTAGACACAAGATTGAAACGTAGCGTAGTCCAAGTTCCAGTATGTTTTAGAAAGTGGTTATTATAAAATACAGAATGTCCTTGAAACTGTCGGAACGCATATGTAGATTTTATTAAACATTTTTCAATAAACAAGCAATATAGAATTATTTATGATGTGACAGTAGAATATTAAATAAGGTAATACAATAACGACATAATATCGACCGCCAATTTTATTCATTTCTTTTAATTCCACGGGATTCGTTTCGCTTCTGTCGACTATATATTGTAGACCGAAAACGAAAGCGGAAGTAGAAATGTGCACTGCATATATGCGAGTTAAGTTCGACTACCGACGGTGGCGGATGTCTCGTTATTCTATTTTCTTTTTTTCATTTTTTTTCTTTCTATTTTTTTATATTTTTTTTTATTTGATAATTGTTATTTTTATTACTCACACAATATTTGTTACAATGTTTTCTTTTCGCTATATTTACTAAATTCTAAGAGTGACTTCTAGTGTAAATTTGGTGTTCATGCATATTAATTTTCATTTCATTTGTTGACTCTGAAGTTGATTAAATATCTACATTGTACATCAAACAGACAGTACCACATGTATATACATACAACCTCACCTTATTTTTTCAGCTTGAAATTTAAGTTTTTATTTCTTATTTACAACTTAAAACATTCACTGTCAGAATATTCATTTCTCTTGTTGCAGTAGCGCAGCGATTGTGATGAGATATAACATTATAAGTATTTAGTACAGTACCAATAAGGTACATTTTTATGTATATTATTGTGTGACGAATTCCAGCCTTGAAAACTGAATCACATGTACGTACATAATGTACAAAGTCCTTTGTATGAAAAAAAAATCTATAAAAAATACAACTTTACATAATCCATAGTACTATGCGTACATCAACCTCATAAAAAGAACTTCAGAGAAAAGAAGTTTTAATTGTTGATTAAAGTAGATAATGCGTCATCATCGTGCGATTTGCGACTTTTGGTGCAGGCGTTTTATCGCACGATGATGCAACTTTGTGCCCATTCAATGAATCATATACTGTAATTAGCAAACTACTTTTCACTGAATAAGATCGGTTATGTATCAGATGTTAAGTTGTGTATTCAGAAACATATAATTCATTAATGGATTTTGAAAACGGTCACATTTAGGACGAAACGGGATATAAAAATGCTAAATGATATATCGATTTGATATTAAAAAAACAATTTCACAGAAAAATATAAGTATGGATTACTTCAACAAATAATAGTTGTTCATAAATCAATCAAAATACACATACAAGTATATTTTTCCCTATAAGATTAATAGTCGACAAAACTGATTTATCAAATATAGTAATTTGCAAATTCATCTTACTCAGCATGCTATTTTATATTTCTTATGCGCTTTTTTTTCGTCTGATAGAAATGTAATGTATATGTCATGTCATGTTTATGTTGATGTCCCATGTATTTGTAAATGTGTTATATGCAAAAAATGGGAATTTTTTTTTTTTAATTAAAGAAATGAACTCGCTAAGCGATGAAAAAAAGATTTTTAAACTTTAAAATGTTTTTGTCGTTTATAACTAATAGTATGATGCAAAGAAAATAATGATATTCTGTCGTTTCGTATTAGCTAGGGTTTCGTCCCATCACTCAAAAGATAAATGAAATGCTTTGAGCTGCGTCCCTTGCCACCGTCTCAGTATTTAATTACCCTTTAGATATTTAGGTGAATACAAATTCAACAGTTCTGCAAATTTAGCCGGGAGTAGCCGATCTTAGTAAGGCTAGATTAGACGATTAGACCGATTGAATTACTTTGCATTGCAATATTTATAGATAAAAAGTGGAGATGACAGTTTAATGGCTAATTTCATCTTTAATTATTTATAGTAAAACAGTACACATACATATGTGCAAGATAAAATGAGATTATTGCAATGTTAATAACATTCCGAAGTTTAAATACTTTTAAATGAATCAATTTGCCCCAAAAAATGGCAAGCAAACTATTTGCCGATTCGAATGTGTGTTTAGTATATAATTTATTATAATACTTTCGTTGCATAATGATAAGGAGATAATTTAGAATATGTTGCATTACAATGTACAAATTGCAACACGATTCAAGATTCTGTTTCTACCATTACCATGTCTCAGTTGACATGTATCTCAATCGCCTTTTCTGCGACGTCGATCATGCATCTTCGGTTGTAAACGTTCAAAACATCAGTTTTTTATATATATATTTTTATTGCGAAGCAGTATCAAATAAAAATTTATAGTGAAAATCGGTATTGTTGTCTCTCCGTTTCTGGGTATTTTTATAGTATTTATGCATTTGTTATATTTCGTACTTTTAACTGTACTTTGGCATAATCACTTGAGAAAAATAAATATTAAATGTGTCCTATAATTGATATAAATGTAGAATAAATAATACGCTATCCCCCAACAACAGCGACGGTAGTACAGTGACATTTCCTTTTAAAATATCTATAAGAAGATTATTTTTGTTCAAATTCACTCTCTACATCCATGCCACATCTGAAAAGAACTCTCAAGGACACAATTGCTGATGGTACATGTAGGTGTATCCTAGATGAGAAGCCATCTACCAATACAGCAATATAGGGTATTCGGAAGAAATTATACAAATGTAGAAGAAAGTGTAATATTAAACTTACTTACTTGTACACTGTAACACTCTACATTTGCATCATGGCAAACAAACGTGATGGCCAATTAGAAGGGGAGCTTTGATTACACCTTGGTACATTATGCACCTGTGTTTGAAACAAGAAGTCATCAGAATTTAACATTATTATATATAGCAACTAAAATCGATCTTTCTAAATATTGAATACTTTTTAATAATATACTTTTGCATCTCTGTCCAAAAACCAGATGCATGTACAGTTGGTAGTAGACTTAAGGTTACACACTTGTGCACACGGAGTGTACTACGTTTAGACTACAGGTAGACACGAGTGCACAAGATTTAGACTACAGGTAGACACGGAGTGCACAAGATTTAGACTACAGGTAGACACGGAGTGCACTACGTGTGAACACGGTGTCCACTACAGGTGGACATGGTGTCCAGGTACATTGAGACCTAGAGCAAGGTGATGTGTTACAGCTAGGGATCGGGGGAAGAATACATCCTTCACTTTGAAATAATACATAATTACAATTTTTTTAGTGTTTATTTGTTAATTATAACATCTACAATTTAGTGTACATTATATATAACAATATACGCTATTTTTCTTAGTAAATACATCTCTGTACATAAATAAGACCTTTTCACTGCAAAAGTAACAAGGATTAATTTATATTTATTAAAGATGCTCCACCGCCGACTGTCTGTTTAATTTTATATCATTAGTTTCCATTTCATTTCTAGATATTACGTTTTCAAAAGTCAATATTTTATGGATAAATTGAATTAATATATATATCATTTACATGAAATACAAGCATTTTCACCAATCAAAAATAACTTTGAATTGCAGCAAAAACCAGTCCTGTTGTGCTTTTGAGACACTTTTTATTTATAATAAGCTATCAGTAATGCAATCATATACCTTGTAATACATAGCTTTTAAATAAAAAGATTTGATTCATATCAATCAGTTATCTAGCGATACCCTTGCAAATCGTCTTTTATTAAAATATATACACTTGTATATTATTTTTCTTTGCTGTTTTAAGTTCAAAAATAAGTTGTGTACGTAAAAATAGCTTAATTATTCCTTATTAAAACAGATTGCTTATAATAGATCATGAAGAATTAAATCCACTTCAAACTATGTAACGTCTTCCACTTATTGCAGTGTAGTCTACCTAAGTACCCAATTCTGCTTGTTTTTATTTTATTTTTATTATAGGTAAACACAATATGTTGATGATCCCAACCCCGCAAATTATCTGGACCGTACATGTATATTGCGTCATGGTCCAATAATTATATCTTGTCAAACATACAGGTAAGCCACAGTATCCAGCTAACAGGTACCTCAAGGTGACCATCGATAGATGGCCAGAGGGCAGAATGGTTGCTTTCTGTATTTCGCGGCTTTACGAGAATGGAGGCGGTACCTTTGTAGGAAGTTTGTTAAGACAAACAAATACTTTGCCGTTTAAAGATCATATAGGTATATAAATTTGAAACACATAAATACTATTCTTATTAGATACTGACTAAAGCGAGTAAAATTCAGTTTCAAAAAAAATTCAAAAGGTATGTACCGTGCCACACAACTTAATAATTCAGTAAAACCTCAAAAGGTATTACAACGCCACACTACCTCGAACCCTTAGTTGGACACTTCGACCAATAAGTACAAATCTTTCTATGCATTGTCCTAGCGTTTAAAAGACAAATCTAGTTTGTTGATGTCCTCAGTCTGGACACTGCATGGCCGTACTAGCACCCCGATTCGAAAACTGTGCTAGTAAGCCTTGGAATCTATGCCTGCTGCACATAGCGTTTGTTTTCATACATGTAGTAAAAACTGATGAAGACACTGTTGATTGTTTTTGGAAAAGAAAAAAAGGTCGGAAAGTTCTAAAGCCCCTTCATACACGTTGGTATTGTGGTAATAATGTTTTAGGGTAATGCCCCATATTTCCCGCAAAATATCTGGAGTAATAGGTTAACGATAGGTCTGGTTTGATATGTTCCTCTGTGATTGGCTGCCAAAAATGGACTTTTTCTCACTAAAATGAGGAATGTGTTCTAGCGAAATCTTAAGTTGACTGAAAGCTCTCATGTAATTGCGTCATCAGGAGAGCACTATTGGTAATCAAATGTGCAACAATGAGGTGGGACTAGGTACAGGGTCTTTTTCGTCAGTGTGAGCTATTTCTTTGATCGGAAACTGCAATCGAGAACCTTAAAATCTCATTAAGATATGCAGCCTGTAAATGTTTTAACACTAGTCTTTCATTTGGTTCTTCAAAAAACTAGTTCTTTATATTATATGATAATGACGGCCAATTGCCCCATAAAACCACTTATGCGTTAAAAAGCCCCTAAAACCTAGTCCACTAGCTAAGTAAGAAATGAAGAGATTTGATGTTTCCCATCTATCTGCCAAGATAAGAGAAACCCCCATTGAAGGATCTATGAATTCCTGCCAAGCACGAATGTCTAAACCTTGCGTCTGGTATTCTACGAATGCGAAAGTATGTTTATTTATTCTTTGGTAAGTTGATGAGGCGGCGTAATAAAGGGCGCCCTGGAAGTACTACTAACTCACATCAAAATTGAGGAGGCCTATCAGAGATTGGAGGTTCTTGATAAGTGAAATTGGACCCACTAAATCATTTTTACATTTATCCGTGGGGAAACCGCAAATAAAATATCACTAGTACCTGCACTACGCCTGCAGCTTGAAAAATGGTTTGGACATAGACCATTGCAAACTGTTGCTGAGTTGTTCAAAAAGTTACAGATATAGAACATCCCATCGGAAGAAACTTGTCAAAGTAATATTTTCCCACCCATTTTCAACCCAAGAATGTTCGTAATCATTCGGGGATATGGGAAAATACAAAGCATTCTCAATATCAGTTTTGCAAGTAATGTCCCAGTCCCAAAATATTTAACCAAGACCAATAGCATTCGGAAATATTGACTGATATTGAACCTGAATCTTCAGGAGAAAGCCCATCATTTTATTGATGATTCCCTTAGGGTAGGATAAGTGATGTATAAGCCTATACTCAGATAGGAACTAAACCCAAAGGAGATACCTGAAAATTTGTGAATGGAGGAGAATCATAAGGCCGCCGCGATCCGACCTAGTGATTACTTCTTTGTCAATTTTCCTGTTTCAGAATAACAGGATTTTGTTCTGCTATATGAGGTTTTCTCTAATTCACGAAAGCTTCTTTCCGTCCCCTGAAGTTGAATGAAAAGTCCCTTTTTTCAAAACCTTATTGGAAGCTCATTAATCTATCAGAGTCAATACCCTCCCAAATTCTGTTTTAAATATATATCAACTTTAACTGAGTAGGAAGGTTTATTAACTGTTTCCCGGACCGACCCCTTGGGATTGTTTGAGGCGTGTTGTCTGCCCGAGTGTTTTGTTTGGGATGCCCATGAGGTGTTTGGTGCCGTCCCATTATTTTGGTTAATGGCCCGATTGTTTTGGTGTTTGTTTGCCCGGCACCCTATCATTGTCTGACGTGGGTGGTTTACCCCCACATTTGGCACAGACATAAGGAACCTGCACTGTGACCCATATTGCATGAACCGGTTGCATGAGCAGACCTTAATTGTTGCAGATGGAAAGGCAACCGTGTTTTCAAACTTATAGCCCAGGGCATGTAAATACAAGCTCATATTACTATTTGTGTTGCATGAGAAACCGAAACTGTGAATCATAAAAGATGCAGCAGCAAATCCTGACCCTCCGGGCGAAGTGTTTTGAATAAGTTCCTAGCATATTTTAGTAACTATAGCTATTGACTGACTGTAAAAATACTGAAAGCTTGAAGCCATTGTTTCAATGGTTCGAAATTTGAAAATGCTTTTGTTTTGGACGACAGAAACTTCGGTTCCTTGAGCTCCAAAAGTCAACAAATTCTTGGTTTGAGCCCCCAGAGTAAAGCTCTCATGAACTCTGACAGCCCTATTGGTTAAGCGGCCGTCGCCTTGGTAGGCGTCTTTATTGGACCCATATCTGAAATAAGTATAAATAAAGAAAAACCTTTGTGCCAAACTGATAATAGTTGTGAATATTCCTATAAACAACCCGAATCCATCTTAACTCGAAACCACCTTGGGTAAGAGTTTGGAAATCTGCAATATGTATCCCTTTTATCATATAGATAGTACTTTATGCATTAACCAAGCACGCCAATTCCAACCTGTTTGTAAGCAGTACTATAATATTAGGGGTACCTTTAAACTCAATACATAGTACATACACGACCTTAGATGTACTCCACATTTTACCTATCTCACCATTCACCTGTACATACTTAAAAATTACACTAAAATCAATTCAAATCGTAACACAAATCACAATCTATGTCAAGGGAAAACAACAATTTTCCAAATATTTACTTATGGAGAGCAGAGAAGTAAAATTGACGAGTGACTACGCTTAGACCGTTACCTATTGAATGCTAATCAAGCTAACACCAAACGTTAACAAAGAATTTCAGTAACCATTGTTGTTTTTTTTTTGACCCGTGCAATAAATGTATAATATATAACGACATGTGACGTAAACAAACTGCACAGAACTTAACCTTGAACTTTAACAACTAAAGAAGCATGGTTAGTTAATATATAAAGTTATATAAAACTCAACCTTATAATAGTTCCTCAGATTGTGATAAATTGAAGTTAATCATACTATATATTATCGCAGCACTACCTAATGTTCGATAAACAAAGAGTAACCGATACATGACCTGGGCGGAAGTGCCGTCCCGCATAATTTATTTAATGAGGGCACGCTTACCTTATATGGCACTTATGGCACTCCGCAAGCGCTCATGACTTGCCCTTCAGTACAGCGCCCCACGCACCGAAGAATATACTTGCGGAGACGCCTTTCTCGAAAGATATCTTGGCCCAGACACGAGAATATCCCAGTCAAAGAAAAAACAATCACTAGATACCTGTCCCCAGCACACCAGTTTGTATTTAGATAAGTATGACTTTTTACACTTAAAGCTTACTTTGACTACGTTTAACGACAACTCCTAGCATGTATAAAGTACATTAAAATGTTATTTTAATTATCATACATCTATTTTTTTTGACTATATCGTAAATCGAGCCCAGGATTTATAAGTGTACGTTCAATTGACAAACATACCTGTCACAACCATGTATTTACCAAAATGCATGTAATATATGTAAATGATCAAAATTGAATTTAGGTACTTACATTGATTCAGGGGTACGGACAAAAGCCCCCCCCCCCCGGACAAAAAAGCCCCTCTTAGGGACATAAACCCCTAGGACAAAAGCCCCTCGAAAAAAGCCCCTACATACAAAAAGAGGACTAACAATTTTTCAAAAATAGAAAAAATTAAGAAAATAGTAATAAAAATTATTTTCATTTTTAAATAATTTTATTTTTCAAATAAAGTTAAAAACAAAAATATAGAAATTAACTGGATTATTGGGATTTTTATTAAATTTTGATAAATTGATTTAATGATTTATAGAAGAAGAAAAAAGGTAAAAAATTTATTTTGATGTTACACCAAGGATTTGACACTATATGATAAAAATATTTTGGAATTAAACATACTTTCCTAATTATCTGCATAATCCTATGCATGCAAACATCAAGCTGTAAACCTGGTACTATGTAGGTGTGTTATTATAAAGAAAACATTAATGGCTTCTTGTATATATAACATTCAAATGTGTATATACACATATGTGTACATGTTTTGTTAATCTCTCTTTGATATCTATAACTCAAAAATGAAAAGAATTCAAATGATCACATCATAATTATGTATTAATAACATCAAAATGTACCAAATAGCAGATAAATATTTTTTAAACAAATAAAAATAAAATAAATTATTTTATAAAGAAGGGGCTTTTGTCCGGAGGGGCTTTTGTCCGGAGGGGCTTTTATTCTAAGGGGCTTTTGTCCGGAGGGGCTTTTGTCCTATAGGGGCTTTTTGTCCTAGGGGCTGGCTTTTGTACTAGGGGCTGGCTTTTGTCCTAGGGGCTTATGTCCCAAGTGGCTTTTGTCCGGGGGGGGGGGGGGGGGGTGCTTTTGTCCTACACTCACTTATTCAACATCATTATTTGGTATTTTATATAAATAATCAGAATAATCAGGTTTCTGATATATTTATAAAGCCATGCAGTGTCAAAAAGATAATAATAATAAAATTAATAAAGAGCAATTGGGTGAAATTTAGATGTTCCAATAATCTAGAAACAAATATTTTTGTTAATTATACACCAGGTATTTTGATTTTTTTAAATTGTAGTATACAAAGCTTCATTATCAAATTAATTAAAATGAAATAACCAGTTAAAATAACATATCCCTATTGACTTGCGTTGTTGCTTATTGTACGTTATTTGTGTGATGAGTACAATGTACATGTAGAGAGGTTGCTGGACCTCCTGGGTATATGTACGTGAACTCAATGAAATTTGTGAACCGTGATGAGTGTACTCATCGCGTTTTGTAATGGCGAGGTCAGAGATCGAGATATTGTCAAATTTATCAGAGTTTCCTAAAATAATAATTACTGCGACAAATACTGAATCGTAATCAACATAACTATATATGTTTCTACTGTTTCAAATGGCAAGATTTTATTTTGATGATCAGTTAAATTTCCCGACATCAGCGATCGGTCCTTGATCAGTGTGTGATGCTCGCGAGCAACCCACATGCCCAGATACTAAATTATTTCTTGCTTATCCTACCTAGTGCGTAGGAGGTTCCCTCAATCGGTTTGACACTATAAATGTGTGCAATCTATGGATCGATTTCTCAAGTTTCCATTGCTTTGCATTCGCGCCAAATAGGTTCCACGTAGCAAATAGTATACATTTGACAGCTTAAAACTAACTCACCACCTGCCGGTTTTTGAAAACTGTATATGCCATACATACATAGTTAAAACATTTTAATTAAGCTCTGAATCTGTTTATGGTTATATTGACCTTATGATTTTAACATAATGCAATTTTTATGCCTATCATTATCCCTTGAATTAAAAAACAGATTTTGCTGATCAAAAAATATCTCTTGCGAACAAGAATTTCATCGATGTGCACAATGTTATCCTTTTAAGTCTACTACCAACTGTAGCTACATCTACGGACATTAAAGAATATGTCTCGTGTCAGGGCCAGATCGCGTACACTCGAAATCCTGCTGAAAAATAAAACATTCAAAAGATACAACATGTATGGTAAATTACTGATAATTTTTGGACCTCAAATATACTTAAAATTCACAACATAATCCGTGTAATGTGTCTTATTATGATATGGACTTAACGGCTGTCCGTCTACGTCCATAATTTTTCTTTTACATTGTAAAGATTAAAAGTTCAGTTCCAATTCCCTGCCGAATCCAGGTACCCCACTTTCCTGCAAATTATGAATATTATAAATCCTTTCTCACGCCTTTGTACATGTCTGTACTAATTTACAACAATAGAGAACGTCATAATAACGCTAACGTATGTTAGTACATCACGTGACAAAATACTGGATTCTGATTGGCTACACACATGGCTACTATTTGCAATAGTGCCCGGGCAAGCGAGCACTATTGAAGTGGCGCGAAATTGAACGTAAATGTATTGTGACGTCACCATTACATGACGTCATTATAACGCTGCGCTTCGTCCAAGACGTCAAGATGGCGGACAGGCTGTTGTGTACGGGGATGGATATGAGGCAATATAGTCCGCTAAACCTGCCTATATTATTAGGTGTTTTTTTTTGTTTTTTTTTTGCCTAATATATATTAGGCAAAAAAAAAGCCTAATAATATAGGCAGGTTTAGCGGACTAGAGGCAATAGTGCCCTCTCAAACAGGCCATAATAGATAAATATATACAGTAGGATATACAGCATTTTGGCATCACATGAAGATCACATCGATACGGTGGCTGATTAATGTCATGCGCATACTTAAATTTAATTATATCCCTAGGGATCTAGCATACATGTATCGTACTAAGTATATTAATTAAATATTTATCTGCAAACAAACAAAAAATAAGGCTTAACATTACATGATAAACTGCAGTTCTTGTTGATGATCCGTCGCTGACAAATGGTATTTTTACTCTATCAAAAACAGGAGCTGGCGAATCAGTATCTTACACCCTTAACACATTTAAAAAGTTTGAGCTTCTCATTTTACTTCAAGATAAAATATTAAGAATAATTAATTGAATCCCTAGAAAAAAATCCGTGGCACAATGTCCTATATGGAAATGAAATACTAAATGCCCATGCAATAAAATGCAAAAAAATGTTATGTTTTTTTGTGTTAATTATACATTTATATACACTAGTTGTTGTTTTTTTCTTATTATTATTAATTTTGCTTTGATCTTTGATTTTTTGCTTTTTTGAAGAAAATGGAGAAAAGAAAACCATGTTTTTCATTCAACTAGCGCGCTAAACCTGCTTTTTTTATTGGACATTTTCTTCTATTTTTTTATCTTTTTTATTTATATTTATTTTGCAAAATATGTATTACGAAAAAAAAGCTGAATAATGTAGGCAAGTTTGCCTACCAGTCATTTTATATGAGAGTTGTCTCTCTTGATTGGTTATTTGAACTATTGTTCGGAAGGTTTCTAATCTTTCGCTTCCACAAGACCAATATCCCCGAGGCGCTCTATTTCTGGTAAACAAATATACCTGTAGGTACATAGTGATTGGCATGCTACAGCAGAAGCCACGTCTAACTGAGCTGATAAAGATGGACTATATATCGTTAGAGTGGTGAACTTAAACACACACCAAATGAGACAAAATGTGTGGAAACTAAAAATGGGATGTGCGAGTTCAAGACAGATATTTCCTTCAGGTAAGAAAAGTGAAACCACTCAAGCATGATCTTTAGTAACGACATTGTTGTTTGTTACCGCACCTTATTCTGATGTATCGTGGTATGTTTATAAATTGAAACACATTTATCTAAGGCTGAGAGATCAAAGGAGTTCAATATTGGTTTAGTGTTTGTGTGTTTCATTATTAAAACTTGGTGGTGTTTCAAGTTTCTCCTACAGTGATATACATACCTGTCCTGTTTACAAACTGTGACTGTTATTTGCTTAACACAATGTTTATTGTACATAATTACAGACTCCTAGTGACAATACACATTATAGGCAGGGCAAGTTACTTTAATGTGTAATAGTTATGGTTATAATTTACGTGTATCTACGTATATGAAAAGGAGTGCTGTAAAAATCTTAACTTTAAACCAGAAACATGTACAATGTATATTTGTTCATGCACTGTATAATGTTTCTGACTACATTGTATTACATATATTTTTTGTATGATATAAAAGGTACTCTTTTCTTTTACTTTTTTAGGTATTCTTTTCTGATAAATTGTATTTGTCACAATACATATATGTACCTAAATCCACAGTTGTGTATTATTATTTATATAGGCAGTTTCTGACCCCCCCTATAAAGTCATAGAGGGTCAGTAAGATTTATAGGGCCCAGCAAGGACTAGTAACAAATTTATCGCATCAAGGACCATTGAATGGTTTCATGGGGTCTTTGATTACTACTTATTTTATCAAGAATTTGAAAATCATGTTATGATGTTGGTGAATGATACAAACAATAGCCGCTTTTAAAATCATTCAAAAGTGGCTTATATTAATCATACCTACATATTTATTTCCATATTTCTTTCCGGAATTTGCAAACATACTGTATAAGGAAACCTGCTGCATAAGAACTGAATAGGCCTAATTCATAAGTACTGGTAATTCAACAATAGTTTGGACATTCCTAGTGCACAGTAGGCCTATACCTTAAAGTGAATAGTCGGGCAAAGAAAACCAGTCTCAATGTGTTCATTGGCCTTCCAAAAGTTCTCACATATTAATAAGACGGCCAAGTTCTGCTTACGTTTCCCAGTTCTGACCATTAAAGTTGTATGGTCTATCACTTTCGCTCTTTTTGTCGTAGTGAAAACTGTTTAAGTGTTATACACATTTTTTCCCGTCTGTCCGAGGTTTAAACTTTCTACTTTTACCACTTTTTATAAAGTTGTAGCACTGGAAGTATTTTTAATTATAGAAGTAAAAAATCTTTTTAACGTTTACATGTCAAAAATAAGCTCGAAAGATGCCGAATCATTCCGATTTGGTTTGTTTAGTTTTACGTCCTATTAACAGCCAGGGTCATGTAAGGACGTGCCAGGTTTGTTGGTGGAGGAAAGCCGGAGTACCCGGAGAAAAACCACCGACAAGCGGTCAGTACCTGGCAACTGCCCCACATAGGATTCGAACCCGCATCCCAGAGGTGGAGGGCTTGTGGTAATATGTCGGGACATCTTAACACAAGCCCTCATTCCGAACTCTTCCGAACATAGTCGCGACAATCCCGAAGTAACACGAGAGATGTGAAACCAAATGTCAACAATTTTTCTCATAAACAAAACATGCGGTCGACCTCAGCAGACCGGATTTACAAAGAAAATAATGCTTGCACATTACGATATTTGATACACACAATATTGAATTACGGCAATGTGTGAGTTAGATGTTTTCAAATACTCGCTCTGTGGACATATACCAGCACGATTTGCTCATATTAGCCAGAAGGAAAACGTAAATAAACACATGTGCGCTTACGCTAGTAACCTGGATCACCACGTGCAGGACGTGTGGACATAAGTCACGTGGTACGATTCGGAATGCCGACAAAAGCCGAAGGTACTGAACATGGCGGTGTTTGAAGGCGCTGTATTCAAAACCAGGAATATATGATCCCTAGATTTCGGCGCTCTTATAGGCTGACATATTCTTTTTGGGAGCTTAATCAATAAGTTACATGTACATGTTCAAATATCAAATGTTTAAGCAATATATCGTTACAGTGAAAATTATCAGAAATACAACTTTAAAGTAAAGGAAAGTTGAAAGCATTGAAAGCGAGGCTGCGTGTAAATGTAACCACGGACATAGTCAGCCAGGAGGACGTTTTAGGATTCCTATAATTTAAATTAATTTCTTCGTGCGCAGACAGATTTTGACTAGAGATTTTATTTTTCTATTTCATAAGAAATTATACTGGATACATTCACATCATTTTTACCAACTTTAGCCATCCTTGCCCGACTGTTCACTTTAATACATCATCAGAGTCGGTGCCAGCCAGGGTTCTCGTTAAAAGCCAGTTGGCGGCAAAAAAAGACGTCTATTTCCTTGTTTACCACCGGCTTTTTTTGTCAGCAATAAGTATTGGCCATCATAAGGGCCAGCAACCCCCAACCACCTATTAATAATTTTCAACCATCTATTAAAAAACTTAGCGAGAACCCTGGGTGTGTATTGAAAACATCACAAACAAGCAGAGTGACACAAACATCCATCCAACATTTAAAGTGATATCTCCTTGATCATCGCTAGCTGCTTTCTTTCTGGTATAATCACTTAAAAGTTATGCTGATAAGTTGATTGTAGTGTGATGATTTATCTATATGTTCGAACCCCTCCATTTGTTTTCAGTCATGCACATTCGAGAAAACGCTTGAATTGTTACGTTTGACTTTCACCGCATCATCAACTTTCAGACTGGTGTAGGGGAAGCAACTTGTATTTTTAAAGCATTTAACATATTAATTTGACGTATTAAAAGGGTTAAAGTTAATTTTACACAAAAAGTAAGCAAGTAATGTATAGTTTTACGGTAAGGAAATTGTATATTTACTTGAAGAGAATCTGTTTAAATTTTGAAGCGAGGGCGACAGCCGCCATATTGCACCATAATAAAATTTCTTTCATACCTACGGGTGTAATTCTGGCTGGTCTAGGGCAATACACTCATGCTGCCTGAGGCTGTATTGCATGGCTACCCACGTCACATCGTCAACAAAATTTCTATTTCCTCGTAAAATTTAAACTTTTTTTTCCACAAACTTGACTGGTTTTACTATAAAAGATACAAACAATGGAATTTTTGTTGAAAATATCACACAATTTTTCATGTAAGAAAAATTGACTCTCAGCCGTGGATTTCCTCGAATTCATTTCAAAATGGCGGATATTATAGTTGTAAAATTGCAATTAAATGTCGAGGCATGAAATTAAAGAAAAATACTCTTTCGTAAGTGGATATGAAGGATAGGGATATTCTACCCTCGGGATCACAAAATGTTACAAAACCCTTGGTAAGCCTCTGGTTTTACTACATTTTGTGACCCTCGGGTAGAATATCCCTATCCTACATTTAATCCACATATGAAAGAGTCTTATATTATATACTGACCTCCTCAGTGTTTTTCCTGCCTATATATTTTGGGCCAAATTTCTGCCCCATTCCTGATTTTCTTGTTATTTTTTTCCAAATTTACGTTCAAAATTCCCAAATCAGTGACTCTGATGCACATTTTGTGTTATGAAACAAAAAAAACTGGATCGCAATTGCAAACATACATATGTAATATAAAATAATTTATTTTGCTTTTGGTGCGTGCGCAGTCAGAACTTCATTCTATATAGAACATATATAAAGTGGCATGGATTTTTTTCGGGATGCAATTAATAATTTCTTTTATTTTTATCTTAAAGTAAAATTAGAAGCTCAAACTTTCAAATGGTGGTATAGTAATGGTGTAAAAAGTAAGTAACTTTTGTAACTGAAGATAAATACCATATCATCTGATCCTGTTTTTGATAGTGAAAAATTACCATTTGTCAGCAGTGGAGCATCTTTAAATCAAATCATATAACAATTAAAAGTCATATCATCGACTGATAATAAAAACAAAATGTTAATTCACTAGTGTACAATTTGTATATTTTTTTGAAAATCTTATTGAAATCAACATTTGAGATATTTGAGATTTACTTATCGCATACAATGTATACACCTTTATATACACCAAAAGGGTGATATCAGTAGGAAACAAAGTTACATATATGGTAATGATAAAATATTTATGTTTACTATACATGTGATAATTAATACAGCTAGGCACAGTAATTGATTAACATGTACAATTAGTTATTGTATTTTTGAGATAATAATGTGTATAAGTGCAAAAGCCTCTTTTACATTTTTTTTGCTAGTTTTCGTGCACGAACCTAAAAGTTATATATAGAGGCCCATGTACCTAGCTACGTAACCCTCTGTGTATCAATCAACCTCGAACTCAAATGCAGTATAGTATTGATTACTGATCGATTAGAGTAATTAAACTTGTACTGTAAATAAATAACAATGAACACTCACACACTGTGATGTGATTTAATTGATTGTATGTACACAAATGCAACATTACAACGCTACCACGCACCCTTTCCATACAATTGAAGTCTCAATTCATACATCTATGTAGTTCGATCTGTGATCATTTAAGTACCACTTTGCGTCCAACATTAAAATGTTTTTACGAGTATACTTTGGTTTGTTAATTATCTCATTACTTAATGTACCACCCATAAAGGCCCCCTTAAAAAATACTGTGCAGCTATATAGCTATTTTACGACGGTCTTGTTCTTTGACTGGTGCGACTGTTGATCAATACAGTTGTACATGTACATAATGTATATGCTATAATATTGCAGGATAAGATTGGAATGTGGCCCTAATCTGGGTCAGATGACTAAAATTGCCTTTATAATGCTTAAAGCTTTAAATGTTTAAAAGGTGCCCATCAAAGTTTATTGTGTGCCATCGTTACATGTATAGTGTCTATTCAGGTTTAAGCCTGGTAGATTTATTGAGGCAAAATAATTAAAAACTGTTGAAACATTTTATCCACAGGATTTATTTTGGATTAAAGATATACCATTAAGTCAATGTTATGTTAACTTATATATATAAGGACCTGAATTGTTAGATACATATGTATGATGTATGATGTTGTCAGAAAAGTGTGACCTTTATAAGGCTACACAAATTCTCATTCCATGAATTTTTTTATTGAAGGGTATATCTCTGTCACTCATTGTAGTTATTTTCAAAGATTTACGTACAAAATTAAGATGTTTGAATTAGATGTTTTCAACAATTACAAAAAAAAAAAAAAAATAGATGTTTCCTTTCATTGTGAAAAAAGAAATGCTTACACGATACAAAACATTAATTCATAACATAATAAATAATGTTTATTGATGTAACCATTTGATTGAAGATGAAAGACAGGTAAATAAAGACCATCGTGTTCTGTATTTGCATATTACAGATCTAGAGTTATCTGCCCTTGCGGGTACGTATTGATTGTGATGTTGTGTATTTGCAAGTGTAACATCATACTTTTTGGAGAAAATGGTGTGAAATACTCTCACAAAATAATGACGTACATAAGATACCTATCCGCAAAGGCAGATAACTCAGTAATATGCAAAGATGGAATATATTTGAATGTATTTCCTGCTAATATCCATTTTATGGTGCTCTTTTCATGCAGGTAATTTGTAATGTAATTAGTCACAAAACAAATGTAGGATAGTCAGTAGATAACTTAATTAGTATATTTATTCCATTTATTTTCCAGACTCCACCAGTGATGAGGAAAGGCCTGCAAAGAACCCTCGGATTTTGGTTGGAGATGTTACGACAAAAAAAGAAAAGAAGAAGGAAAGAGAGATGAAAATGAAAGAAAAACAGGAAATGCGCAACTCCAAGGCTTTGGTAAATTTATTAGCATCAATCATTTTTTTTCTAAAGAGCATACACTGGTAACCCCAAATGTGTTAATCGTGCCGAAAGTTGCTAAAATAACAGCAGAAGTGTTAATTTTTAACAAGTTTCGGCAGGATAAGTATATGCTTTTTTATTCAGTGTTAATCCTTAAAATTAATAGTTTTCCCCAGAATTCCAATTCGATCACTAAAATTAACACTTTCTGACGTAAAATTAAGAGTTTTTCTGTCTGTCGTCGGCGCCGTGTTGACCGATGGTTGATGAGGTTTGTCACAGCTAGACTTATTTGTAACAAGATTTAAACTTGATAATTAATATCGGCACTCAAATTGCTTCTGAATCTGATTGTACCAGATTTTTGATCAACAATATATTAATATAACCAAAGGATGGTAAAATATGTCTTAGAACTCACCTCAGAATTAAAAGTATCAAAACAACTTCCTTGTGATCTGAAATGGCAAGTTGACTTGTGTATTAAGACATCATAGCACTATAAAATCATTTTAAGCTCGCCTATTCGAAGAATAGGGGGAGCTAATGTTATCACCCCAGCGTCGGCATCGGCGTCAGCGTTGGCGTCCCATTTCACGTTAAAGTTTTTGAGCAAGTTTCTGTTTCGTCAATTGTTTAAGCTTAAATCATCATAAATGTTTATGATTTTATTTTCCTAATGTGTATGGATGCTGAACGTGATAATACAACCAATTTGGGGCCCTTTAGGGTTTTTTTTGAGTCTGTTAAAATGTCATATTTCCATGTTAAAGTTTTTGAGGAAGTTTCTATTTTGTCTATTGTTGAAGCTTAAGTCATCATAAATGTTTATGATTTTATTTTCCTAATGTGTATGGATGCTGAACGTGATAATACAACCAATTTGGGGCCCTTTAGGGTTTTTTTTGAGTCTGTTAATTTGTCATATTTCCATGTTTAAGTTTTTGAGCAAGGTTCTATATATATTTTGTCAATTGTTTAAGCTTAAGTCATCATAAATGTTTATGATTTTATTTTCTGAATCAACTTCTTCTGAACAGGCGAGCTTTGCTGTTCTCCAACAGCTCTTGTTTGTCCCTGAAGTGGTCTTTATTGACAGATTTGTAATTAAGATTATAACAAACTTCCACTAAAGTCAAAAGCATATATATATTGTATTGCAGGAAATGTCAGGAAGAATAATGGAGGAAAAAGAGCGTTTGTCTCTAGGAGAAAGATCTCGCGGAACTTCTCGTGCTACCTCAAGGGCAGGCTCCCCTACACCTACCTCTCATAGTAAGTGTATTACATTTATCTCCCTTTGTGTGTACCTCAGGGGCAAAGTCCCCTAAACCTACCTCCCATAGTAAGTGTATAACAACTGCATTTGTGAAATTATGCCTGAAAAATATCTAACTCTATTTATTGGTATAAAATTTTGTTATGTATATATTTTTTCAGAACAAGTCCATTTTAGGCCAGATGAGGTGAAAATGATGAACAGTTCCATAGATAGCAACAGTAGTTATCGATTTCCTCCTGTCACCAAACCTGTCAAGTCTTCGTTAAAAAATCAAAATGACATTCACATTCAAATAGTGACTGATGAGAATGGTCAAATTGAAAAATCAAGAGAAAAGAACTTTTCCTATTCAAATGGTAGCGACAAGTTGGATTCTGGGACTCCAACTTCTGTTACAGAAGAGAACAATGGACAAGGAGACAACAGAGGAGACATGGAAAGAAAGAATGAGAAAGGGAAGAAGAGTATTAAATTAAGTACAATTGAAGAGCGAGCAAACAGCAGATGTAGTACAAAGTCAGAGGATGTGAAGAAAGGGTGATAAATCTGAGAATTTCTCGAAGTCCCATTTTGCTATCTCAGAGTTACTTCCCTTTGTTTCGCTCTTTTCAGTACTGATGGAGAGAAACGAAGGGACGTAACTCTTATAAAGATCAGAATATTGGAGTCCTAGATTCATGTATAAGTACATGTAAACATATCATAGGCAGGTCCTATTGGAAAGAGGGGTATTGTTAACTGTTATCAACCTAAGAATTCATTATACTGGTCATTCCATGTCTATTTTGCACCAAGTAGACTAACTTTTCATTTTATTTTCATAACAATTTAATAGAATTTTCATGCTAAATCTGGCTTTCTGATCGGCCAATTCATTTTTTCATTCCACAATGTAAAAAAAATCCGAGAATGGCATGGAAACCCAGTGTTATCGTGACGTCACAATAAATAGATAGACGTTGCATATTAATTTGTAGAAATAATCCCTTAAAAAATCAGTGGAATTGTATGTGTTAACATATTTTATTTTATCAAGTAGTCTCAAAAATTAATTATAAGCATTGATGTCTCTATTGGGATACTGAAACATTTAAGTATAATGTCACAATCTTTTAATGTTATCGGGTTATGAAACAAATTTTGTTTGCAAAATTTTGTGAGAATCTGCTGAGCAGATTTACGAAGTTAATTTTAATTTGCAAACAAAATTTCTTTCATACCCCGATAGCATTAAAAGATAGTGACATTATGCTTCAATGTTTCAGTTTACCAAACACTGTTGGTATTGAAAACTAGTTATATATTTGAGTTACCTCCCTTACAAATTTACGGTACATAGCCTTTGTCGAGGAAACACTCTGCAGCTTTAATAATTCTTCAAGTCACATTCTTGTTTAATGACGTCATACATTTAGTTAAGGTGTTTCAAAAGCATTATGGTGACTTCAAGAGAAAGAGAATTTTGAATTATGATTTTAGGTATACCCTGATCACAAAAACCGCATAAAAATCATATGTCACCGGGTAAATTTTTCTTTCAGGGTTGCTTAAAGATATGTACAAATGACTTAATAATCCGGATTTTAAGGATTTTTAAATAAATAATATTTCCTCCCTGTAGCCTCCATTAACATATAAATAATATGCCTGTAACATGCTCATACCTTCAGTAGGTGATATAGAATTCATTACTTTATCAAATAAGCTGGGTTTTCCACAACAAAACGAAATATCGTTATTTTGAAATTAATTCCGGACCCAATTTTAGTGAAAACTTGCATCAAAATAGTCATGTTTTCTTTTTTTTTCTGAAAAAATGATCTCAAGAAAAATCGATTTTTTAGAAATTTCCATGAAGATTGGCTTATTTGCAATACGAAAAGCCAATAAAAAGTATACCTCACCGCATTAGTTTTCAAATTATGACCGATTTGCTTCCTAAAACCCCTTAAATTTGGCATGAATATGTTAAAAAATGGGCGAATCCGTAGCACTTTTCAACGTTTTTATGTTATTCATTTACCCTTGTTAGTTTTTGCCGATTGGCACACCTTTAGAGTGATACACTTCAAGTAAACACTCGAAAAGGTTCTAGACGAATTACTTGCTCGAATGTCGATTTCAGAAGCAAGTTGTAATAGATGAGTACGGAGAAATAAAATACGTTTGCCGGGATTCGGCTAGCGACGTAACAAACGTATGACGTCACAGAAGGGACGGTCTACGTTAAGGTGTTTTCAAAAGCATTATGGTGACTTCAAGAGAAAGAGAATTTTGAATTATGAGTATGAGTGTTTTGAATTCTTCAACAAAGGCTATATAGAAGAGAATTTCGAATGGAGACTAAAAGATTTTTTTTATGTTACAAAAGAAATAAAAAATTGTGTTTCCTTTTAAACAATTACGGCAAGGTTAAATGTAGAGTCTGTGATGTTTTTTGTTTCACTTTGGCGAAAATTTTGGCGTCAAATTTTCAAAAGCTGGTGTGAACCCTTAGAGATCCCTGGCCTGTAAGTTGTAATTTTAATATTTTCAAACTAAAATTTATATTTATATCTTATGTATCTTTTAAGTTCATATTATGAAGCTAGATGCAATACCAAGAAACTACATTGATCAGTCCTTACTTTGCCAAAGGTTGCTGATCATTCTTCAACATCAAAACACAATCATCAGCTAATACGCTGAAAATTAAACTTTGTTATAAATTTGTACCAAAGAAAATACAGTATGCATTTTTTATAATATATTTGACTAATTGTAATGCAAAATTATTGTCCGGTGTTATTATATTAATATTGGTTAATCTATTTACTTTTAGTTAAAATTAGTAATTTATTTAGAGTGCTTTTAGAAGACAATAAAATTATCATAGTGAGTAAGGATCAATTAAAAGTAGACAGCTTTCTCTGCTAACAAAGGTGAATAACTCCAAAATACCAAAGGTAGCTACATATAATGCTCTATGTACTACCAAAGATATATATTGATATTAATGAAGGTAGATAACTCCATAATCTCAAAAGTGGATAACTCTCTCCATACTAGCAAAGGTAGATAACTGCATAATCCAAAAGGTAGATAACTCTCTCCATACTAGCAGATGTAGAGAACTCCATAATCCCAAAGGTAGATAACTCTCTCTATACTAGCAAAGGTAGATAACTCCATGATTCCAAGGTAGACAACTCTCTCAAAACTAGCAGAGGTAGATAACTCTCTCCATACTAGCAAAGGTAGATAACTCTCGATCTCCATACTAGCAAAGTTAGATAACTCCATAATTCCAAAGGTTGATTACTCTATCAATACTATTAAACTGCATGAAATTATACAATCCCCATGTAACTCTGATTATATGAATCTACTGCATGAAATTATTCCCCTTTGATGAAATGAATCTCTGTACAATGTCATATATTAAAAAAAATCTAATCTAAATATAAAAGCATAGGCTATTCCATGATCTTTCTATATGCATGCTTTCTGTTTAAGGAAGGTTTTTGTTTACATCAATTCTCGCGCGCTGGCTGCCATTACAAATTTTAGTTGTAGTAATAAGATTTGTCACTTTTCAACTTATTCACAAAAAACATCTATCTTGGCACATTTCAACCCTTCAAGGATTCCATGATCTCTGAATTCTTTACATAAAGGACCTTTAGCACCTCCCTGTTCTTTTGTTTTTCTACGTTATCTAGTGATCACGAATTTAATAGTACCTCAGTATTATTGTTGAACAAGTCATAAAAAGGATAAAATAATGCTAATTAAAAATAAACCAAGCTTCTATATTATCATTGAAACATCTCTTTTATTTTTGTTTTGGCATTTTCTAATTCAGAAAATTTGCTGTTTTCCATAATATATATTATATTCAGGTACCTGTGTCAGCACATATATATGTACATGTATTCCATACACTATACATTATAAAATCAACAAATGGGGTATAATCGAGGAATGTAAGTCATATTGTATATTATTTAACTATATAATGGAAATGTGCATTTCTTCTTTCATCATGATTACTCAATATGGCTTTCCAATAACTGTTGTAATGATACCATTTTGTGTTTTTGATCATTTTGAAGATACGTGACACATAGATATTGTTCCTGTCTATGAAATGTTTGAGCCAGTACAGAGTCGAGTACATAGTTTGCCACATGTACAGTGATTGTAGATGTGTGTACCATCTTATTTAACAAAACGTGATCTAACTGTGGAATTTTTGTTTGTGTGCATTTATTATATTACTGATATTACCTAATCAAAATTATTTTAAATTAATCATGATATGAATTTTGATTACTAATTGTGACATGTAATTGATTTGTAATTTAATTGACAGTATTCTAATTGTATTTTCAAAAGGTCTCAAACATCATTATGAATTATGTAAAGTACATGATGTAATTCCAATGCTTAAAATAGGGTTGGGACATATGTCTGATGATCGAAGCTTTGATTGTTTTGGACATTTGTCTGATGACCAAAGCTTTAATTGTTTTGGACATTTGTCTGATGAACAAAGCTTTAATTGTTTTGGACATTTGTCTGATGACCAAAGCTTTAATTGTTTTGGACATTTGTCTGATGAACAAAGCTTTAATTGTTGTGGACATCTGTCTGATGACCGAAGCTTTTATTGTTTTGGACATTTGTCTGATCACTGAAGGACCAAAGCATGGAACAATTTATTATGAATTTTCAGAGTCGAATGAGTTAACCCTACATGTATTCTAACTGGAAAATAATATCCAGAAGCATTGAATTTTACTAACTCATTTAATTGCACATCAAGTTTCATAATAGACTGTTCCAATCTTTGAACATCAAGTGATAATAGACTGTTCCAATCTTTGAACTAGGGGTGATTATAAAGTTCAACATCATTTCCCTGTTGTACTTTTGTGATACATATGGCAGCACATGTGGTTGTAGTCACATCTGACTTAATCATTGAATGACTTGGCTAAATGGTATGTTATTAATGATGCATTATGATATTTGATAATTATCTTGTGAAACTGGAAAAAGTATTTTCCATCACTGTTTTTGTATGAACTAATCTGTGATAATTTTATATACATGCACATCTGCACTTTTAATCTTTAGTTTGAAGTTTTGATTCGCTTATTAATCCACATTTCTGACAAATATATGGCATAATTGCTTGTCATACGTACTACATTCTTATCTATTAGAGTTACTTCCCTTCATTTCACTCCGTCAGTTCTATCCTTTGTTTCACTCCGTAGTACTGACAGATCAGAGTAAATAAAGAAACATAATTCAAACTTTGATAGTTCAAAATGTACATACCAATGATAGAGTGGTGAATGAAATCTTCATCCTTTGTTACCAAAGTGTTAAAACTGCACATTGAAAGGTTGTTATATTACATATAGTGTAGTGTTGAGTTTGTTATTTTGAGAACAATAAATAAGTCTTCTCTTTATTATATCACAGGTGTTTGTTTGGCTCTCTATATATTTTCTTTCTACAGTGTGTGTAATGCTGTCATTATTATATAATTATATAGAGTTAAAGACAAATATCTGTCGAACGCCTATAATTGTATGCAGCGTGATAGATAGTCTTTTCGCTCATGGTAAGAGTAAATCTGTTTAGTAATTTTGACTTGGCGTTTGGTAGATCTTGGAATATATTTGCATCTTTATATGTTGATGCTGATGTTTAGGTGACGTTGGCAACATTTTTGAAATAGATAAGCTATTGAAAAAACATACATTGAGTACAGATGATGCTAATTGATGTGATACCCAGATATATTAGGAGATTTGTAAAGAGCTTCTTCCAGGAGGATTCATGTAGAGTGCTTAAAGAATGTTTTATCTGAAAGATTTACAATGCATGCTGGCATGCAAACATATACTCATTGAATATTTTGTCAGATACATACATGTTTTTGCTGTAAATTCATCAGATTTGATAAGATTTGTTGAAACTTTGAATCTGCCATTGTTTTGCCATACTGTTGTTAAGTCAATGTAACCTATTGTTTTCCGATATTTACCGTCCAAAGAAAGTTTTGCTCGAATGAAGTGTTTGCCGTCCAAAGAAAGTTTTTTTAAAACTCAATTAAGCATGTTAGTGTCTAGATATTGTTGTTACTGAAGTAAATATATAAGGTGTAAGTGAATTTAAATATATAAGGTGTAACTGAATTACCTGCCGTCTAATAAGTTTGTGAATCATTTCATGATCAATTTGCCCGGTATCATCGATTTTTTTTTAAATTTTTCTGTTTGCTGTCCAAAAGAAATTGATGACTTTTAATTAATTTTTAGCACAACAATTTACCTCTTTGTGATACGTTTTGTGATACTAGGTAGATACCCTGATCAATGACAGCTAATTAACTTCTGCTACTGCAATTAATATATATTTATAGTGACACTATAATTAGTATACATTTATAGTAATACTATAATTAGTATACATATATAGTAATACTAAAATTAGTATACATTTCTATTGTCTGTGAGCTGGTATGTTTAGGTCCCAAGGGTGGAAAACAAACACAAATATTTTTTTGGAACCAACCAAGTAAAAGACAGATGCAACAAGAAAAAGCAATTGATTCTATGACTAAAAATTCATCTAAAGAAAACTCTGCTCTAAATTGATCAATTACAATGTACTAACATGTTGCATTTGGAAAGCCTGAAAAACATCTTTTGGAGGATATAGTGTTGATTTGTTTGTGTTTAGTTTTCAACGCCTTGTTGGCTAGTATGTTTTCAAAGAATCAAAAGGATGCAAACCATGAAAAATTATGACACAATTCTGCTATAATGTCTGTATACATTTAATTAGAAGTGTTACTTATTCTGTGATAGTTATTGTATTTTCCACTAAAATTTTGTAACGTTTACACGGTTAATGTACTAAAATTATTTGTTTCTTGTACAGAGTTAGTTTATATTGAAGCTGCCGTTCACGTAACTACTAACTTAAAAAAAAGTTTTTGTAGAGGTCACAGTATTATTGTAAATGTTGTGATCATGAAAGATCAAATGTGATTCTAATAAATGAATAAAAATAAAATTCATAAAAAAAAATCTTAAAAGCTCTTGACTCTTCTATTCGAAAATATAGCAGATGATGTATCAATAGTACTCGATTCCCGACAATTTAATTCGTTGAGCTTTTTAGTTTTCACTAACTTAGGAACGCAAGTAAGATGAAGCTGCAGTAAAGTGTTCATAATATTACATTTGTACATTACCATCAAAAGTGTACATACAATAAAGAAGTAAAAAACTGTTTCCTTAATTTTATATATAGGTAATTTGTGTCAAAAATAGAAGTTTTAATTAAAGATACTCCACCGCCGACAGAGCATAAATGATCATCTGAACAATAATTGGTGTTCAGTCTTGTATATGTATGTCTAATTAACACAAGAAAATAATATAAAATCATTTATTTCGCTTTTGGTGCATACGCAATCAGCACTTCATTCTATATAGGATATAGTGCGACGGAATGTTTTCGGGATGCAATTAATTATTTTTTTTATATATTTTTAACTTGTAGTAAAATTAGAAGCTTAACATTTTCAATGGTGGTAATGGTGTAAAGCACATGGAAGTAACTTTTGTAACTGATGAAAAATGCTAAATCGTCAGACGTCTGCACCTGTTTTTGAAAGTGAAAAAAACAAACCATTTGTTATCAGTGGTCTGGAGCATCTTTGATTGTTATTTCTAAGCTTAACGCATCATCACTTCCTAAACAAATAAAATTATATTTACAGTAAAACACGTTTAAAACAAACATGTTTACAGCGTATACGTGGTTATAACCTAGTAATTTTCATTCCCGCTTTAAGATTGCTGTAGGATGTATTACGAAGTGAGTCGTTGGTTCCCAGAGGTTCGAATTTGCTATATAAAAATTCTAGTAAAGAGTTTAATTATTTAATTGCTAATATCGTAATCTCCCGTTTGTTTTGTGGTATGATTTCATTTTGTATCGATGCAAATCGTTGTATGGATGATCAGATTTCTTGATATTTGCGATTTCAAAATATAACACAAACATATATGATTTTATCTTTTTATTGGATTCAAGATTGAATTTTAACCCAGGGTGTCAGTGCTATATATATATTCTTCGCCATACACTGACATGATTTAAAATAATTATAATTATACATTTTTAACACCCATGTTCGTTCGCCCTGTCTCCTCTCCCATACAATAAAAATATTTCTAAGCTAATATGATCTACACTTAAATTATAACATGTATTTTAAAAGCTGAAAAATATGCTTTTCGTGACTCTTTCAATAAAAACAAAATATCCCAGTTCGATAACTATCACTGTCTTAGCCATGTTAACATATTTATAGCAAATTTTCAATTACCTTTGCAGGCTACAATGTAAGAAAAATGTGTCTAATATCCATCCAGTGAATGTAATGTATTTTTTGAAGGTGTTATGTAATATGGTTCAAATTCTCAATTTTCAAGTTTTAACATGGCGTTGAGGTTTATTTATTCCGTCTTTGCATACTACAAAGTTAGGTCCATTATGGATAGGTATCGATTGTCGCGTCATTATTTTGTGAGCGAAATTGACGTTGTTTTCTATGAAAAGAATGACGTTACGTTCGTAAACACATGACGTCACAATCAATACCTACCCGCAAGGGCAGATAACTTTATAATATGCAAATACGGAATATGGTGTTTAAAATCATTGTCAGTTATTTTTTTTTAAAAACATTACATTAATGTAGTATAATTTAGTGTATCGGGTATACAGATGTTGATCAGAGAGCTTTCAACCGTCGGACCGTTTGACATGATATGTGAACACATGACGTAATATACATGTTTACAAGCATTAAAATGACATAATTCATAGCCCACACCAAGTTACGGTATAATTATGATAACTGGCCTTTAATAATTGACATGGTTATAATTTACAGCCCAAACCTAATTAAGGTATTATCGTTATAACTAATATTTAATATCTGACATGGTGAGCATTTAAACGTTAGCTTAACGTGAGTTACGCGATCATTCACGCCAACAATGTCGATACTAAAACGTCCCAGTTAACCAATCACTGCTATTAGCTCTTAAAATACTCAAAAGATTATCGTTAACTAGATGGATTATTATTAACTAGATGGACTTAATGGATTATACGATGGATTATCAGTAACCTCTTCATCTACATTGGATCTATTAACTTGTTAGGTTACCATTACGTTGCCGGTTTAACCAGTTTAATTTACTACTGACATTAGCAAAGGGAACACTGACTTCGTTGAAACAAACACTCAAGATATATTAAATGTTTTACAAAATGATAATTACACACTGACTTGGTCGCACAACGTATGAGATAGGATTTAAACGCCATTTGCTACCAACAGAAGCTTTACATATTTGATATCGAATTTAATATTATGTTGGTAGTATATAAACATAAATTAAATGTAGTCGTATACTTAGTACACACCTATTTACCGAATGGAAAAATACACAGACATACATGAAATATGAATAAGATGTGCGCATTAATTTATCAGTATTGATGGTATTTTCTAGAAACTATGGTAGTCAAGATACGAATGTTTATACAATTAAAATGTTTTCTCTATGGACAAACACACTGGCTGATCACTTACACTTACATAAAAATATTTCAAAACAATATAGGATTCCCTGCTTGTACGCACACATTTATAACTATAAAACAATTTTTGCGGTGACTTAATTTCGCATTTCCACGCGATCGGGAACCTTCGGCACTTCCTTAAACGAGATTACGCTTATTTTCTCGTTTACGGAAAGTGCCGAAGGTGACCGATTGCGTTTCCGTGAATTACATCCAGAATGTATTGCAATATAATTGAGGTTAAATCTGGTCTTAAAATTTGATCATTGGTGTGAAATACGTTAATAATATGTGCATTAATTATGTTTGATTTTACGATCAAAGTCTGATGAGAAATATAAACAAAAAGAAAATAGTAGAAGCCAAATAATATTGACATACACGAAAGTATTCGATCAAGTGAATACACGCATTTCCTCATTTATATGTTTTTTTTCATAATTGGAATGTATTTCACTTAAGTATACAGAATAGTAAATACATAATATAGGAATGGTCAAACAATGAAGAGTCGAATGTCGTTGAAGACGTTTGGTGGTGATGGGCGATAACAACAAAGAAGTTAGGCACTGGGTACTACTAATTAATGATGGTAAGATAGACTATATCAACTTATATACAAACTACATTCAAGGTAACAATAACATACAATATTAATATTGAATGATGTAAATCTTAAAATTATAAAATATGAGAAAACAAAAATAACAATCACAGTCGAGAAGTAATAAAAACCCAAAGCTGTTTTTCCGGATTAAAGGGATGTTTTCCGAACACCCGTTAGTCCGAAAATTAATTTTATATGTGTACAATATAAAGAAACATAAACAACTGACCATTTAATCAGATCGTCATCAGTCATATTTCAACATGATTTGACTCTGATTTCACATGTTTTTCAATTGATTATATAAATCTGGAAATGTCCTACACTTTCTGATTATAGCTCAGTCTGTATCAGGAGAGTTGCATAAAAGAAAGATATTTTTCCTATACACACGTTAAGATAATTATCCAGTCTCAGCCCAAATACACCAAATAGGGGTTAATTACAGATAATTTGCTAGAGTATGGTCATACATAAAATCTTTTATTTGCCAGCATTCCTCCTTTCTAAAATATATTTGCTACCATAAGTTTATCACACAGTGTTTTTCGTTTTTTCAGAGGCTATTGTTGACATCCTCATTCTTCGTTTTGACTTTATGTATTCAGTTGCGCCTCAAACCATGCATATTTATACATTGACAAGGTATACATAGAAAAAATAGTATACGTAATGCAGATATTAGAATGTATTTAATGACATCGGTGTCGCTGACAATTTTACAGAATCTCTGATATCCTAACATCGGGGTATATTAAGCTTGGTAGCATTAACACAAACGCTATGTCACCATATCGTTTTGTTCTCGAACTTACTACCGAAACACCATCTCTGATTTCTTATAAAATGAAAATTCCATTCCCAAAAATAAATCTGTAATGCCAATAAAGTGCACGTCTTACATCATTGTAGTATAAAAAGGTATCGCGGAGAAGATTAAGACTTTAAGAATTTATCTACAGGGTGTGTTTCGCTAACGAAAGGCACTCTTCAATCGTACTTAATTGTACCTTTGCCCAAATTATCTCTTCAAGCTTTTTAATTTGTATACTTTCTAATTAAGGCAAGGCGCCTGTACACAGGATAGATAATAATAGACAACTGTATATATTTTCTATTATTGTGTCATAAATCTTGTTCAATGAAAACCTGTTTGTGGTGTGCAGAGACAAATAAATACACCCGTACATCACCACAGAGGATTTCTTAGATACGAAAACAAACGAATATAAATGCTTTATTAACTGAAACGATGTATATATATAATTGTTATAAAGGCTAGTATGTATACTTCAGTAAATACCGTAAACAGGTAGGAACCGTCACCGCACTTTGATCTTCATTTAACTGCGCATACGGCAGTATGAATACAAAGCGCAACGTATTCTATATATGGAGCACATAAATGAGTTCATACTGTCGTATACGCAGTCAGAGTGAAGATATATACAAATATTTACATCCCTAATAAGGTTTTAGGCAGAATAAAGATGGTAGTAGCTGCTAGGCTGAACAGCCTACGTATAAGCTAATGAATAAGTAATCCGGATTTACAAAGCCGAAACAGAGAAAGATGTAAATATATATCAGCTATATACGATTTACTGCCCCAACAAATACCTTATCAATAAAAAATAAGATTTATGTTTTATATTACAACCCATTATGTAAATAGTTAAATAATGTCATCATATTTTCAAACATCATGGCTCAACAGTTAAGATGCGCAGCGTATTGATTCGGCTACTGAACTTATGTTTTTTCCGTAACAACAGGAGGAAATGTATCGGTCAAACCGGGATACGGACACTGGATCTTTGAATATTAGATGAAGACTATATTTGTTGAAACACCTGGTCACTGATGATCGACCCAGTCTAGTTCAGTCAAACCTCTCCCTCCTTTCTCAATGCTCTCGAACATACACGGAGACCTATACATGTATCACCAATGTCGGCATATACTACGTATTTGGGCGCCAATTCTGTAGCAGGAAAGGGAAAGTGTATCGGTCAGACTCGAACTTAAGAACCTCTAGATACTAGATAAAGGCTCTTCCAATTCAGTTACCTGTTCAGCGATACCAGATATATCAGCTCCCTATACTTTCTCGGATTTCGTAGAAATGTTGGTCTTGTAGTTGCAACAAAACTACAGGGAATGATGTATGGTTCATCACATTGTGACAAAAGCATCGAACGCTGTTGTGAATGTATTGCGTAACTAGGAACGTTGGTGACACATCACTAAGGTACAAAACACATACACAATATAATTATGTGTAACATAACGACTGGTGAACACTAGTAACGAACCATTAATCACAATAGTATCCACAGCTGTGAACGTTTGTGGCGATCGGTTTCCATTAACTGGGACTTCTTTGTTGAGTCTAGTTGTAACTATGTATCACATATCATTAATACGATTGGTGAAATAAATAAATAAGAATTCAACAAGCCTTGTTCATTCAAATATCCTGTATCATGATATATGTTTCATCGTCTTAAATTGTCTTGAGCCTGGGATAACTATACATTTGTACATCCACTCGCACATCTGATGTCACATCAATTTGTTTCAACTATCACTGAGATTAGCATGACGCTGTGCCCTATATACCGTAGAATAATGAGTCTGTCTGCGCGTCATTCTGAGTTGATGAATAAATTGGAGACTTATTCCTTGTCTGTATCATAGTATATCTTGGCCTGTAAAGTCTATCTGTCCCACAGATTTCTGGTAAGGACTTTGGGGTGGGCTACTCGTACCGTCCATCGGCTTGAGTATGTTAATTCCAGAGTCCGAGCTTGATGAGTCATGGCGATCCTTTTCCTATGATAATTAAATTATAAAATCAATATATGGGATACATAGCAATAAAAGAACATGTATAGCATTATTTTGTATTTCAATATTGCAGAGTTATCTGCCCTTGCGGGTAGATATGGATTGTGACGTCATGTAATGGCCAGCGAAACGTCACAGAGTAAGCCATGCGGATTTCGCTGATAAAATTATGACGTCACAAGGGATACCTACCTATAACGGTAAGAAAGGTTACTCTGCATATACGATATATACTCGTATTGACGACACAAACAGATCGTCTGTTCATTTACATATCAGTACACTTCAGTCTGCTCATTGACAAGACAGAGATTAAAGTGAATGGTTTTTCTAAAGCTGACAATGCGTATCTACCTTTTCATTGGTGTTGACACATTTCGTCCGGAGAAGAGGACTCCGTTTTGATTGTAACGGAGATTTGTCACCGTTATTGAGGATAGGGGCTAGTAGTGTGGCACACTGTGGTGAGGGAGATCCATGGGGCGATTTATCAGTGTGCATCTGCCCAGCAAGGCACGACAGAGGAATCTTAAAGATACATTGTGAATTCGTCCGGGTTTTACCTGAAAGAGATACGCTTTTGTTACTAACGGATAATTGATAAAACTTTACATCTGGTTGTAATAAAATACATTGTGAATTCATCCGACTTTGACCTGAATCAGACATTCTAATGTTACGTATGGATGGTTATATTACTTTACATCTGATTGTAACTTTCATTATTTTAAATACATGTAATGAAAACGAACAATACTGCAACAACTTTGCTGATATTGTTATGTACGAACGTTTGAGACTTGCATAAGAAGAACTGACTCACAACCCCGATGTTGCAGAATTGTATTCTTATGGTAGATAGTATATCAACCAGTGATTTCTATTGATTCAATTTATTGACATCGCCAAAATATGATGATCGAAATATCAATTCTAACAATAACACTGAAACATGAATGATACACAATGTATATATATGACAATATAAATAAATGATATGCATATCACAATGATATACGATACACACGATATGATTTACCTGATGGTGAGGGTGGCGGTGAGTACGAGGCACTATCTCTTTCCCCTCTGGTTTTCTCCGTGGGAGACACCCCAGGTCCGACATTTGCAGCAAAATATATATCGCACTGCATAAAAATAATGAATTATTATAATCATACCCATATCTATACATTTGTATTATACAGTTGTATGTTGTTAGGTTTGTTTTAGTATTATTTAGAAATTGAAATTATCATGACAACAATTAATATGCTCATAATGGTTCAAATATTTGCAAAATATATATGTATGTAGTTCATCTACCGCTTCACTGGTAGCAATATCCGGTGTACGGTATACACAGTAACTATTACAGGACAGGATACAAACCTTTGCTGTGAGTAGCCTAAGATCAGGCACAGTCATGGTGTGGACTAGATTTCCGTTAATTATCAGTCGAATTTCTATCGTATCCTGTGTAAACGCCATGACATACGGGAAGGCACAAACTACGAACACAAAATAAACACTTTCAAAGAGATATCGTAATTTTACATGCATACTTCAAGAACAACTAAAACGAGCAGTCAGATATTTAGCGCACAAATGCTACTGGTTATTAGAAACCACATACCGGACAAAGAAAGATTTTGGAAATCGATCATAGTTTTTTTTTTTTTTTTTTTTTTTTTTTAATTTTTTGTTTTGCCCAGTTTTCTTAACTAATAATTAAAAAACTGAGTGTGCAAAACAAAAGGTAACAATACACATGCCCCGGGGAGGTTTTACTCACGATTTTTATAGTATAAATAGAATTACATGTATAATGAAAAAGTTAGTTAAATAATATAAATTTAGAATTTGTTACGAGATATGATTTACAAACCGATAGCCTGTGGTTCGCTGTTCCAATGAAAATCGAAATCATGTGACGTCTCCTCACTCAACTTCTGAAAATGGCTCACATCTGTTCAGGTGAAAAGAAAAATATATTTAAATCATTCATTGACTACTACATTATAGTCAGTAATCCGTACAATGTAGAATGAATACATCGTTATGCTGATATTGTAAACCTATACATTTCCGTTTTGCGTATTTTGCGAACGATTATACTTAAGAGTCCGCAAAAATAATAACCATGAATTATGAGAACAGCAGAACCATATCGTAATCTTAATAGCAACATTTAATCGACATGAACTTGTTGTTTCGCATAGAAATGTGAAAATAATTGGGCGCAAACTTATGTCGGTTTACAGTAAAAAAAAACCAGACAGAAGTAACACTAATACTAGACGGTTGTAAATATTTTCTATTAAAACCCTTAGTGGAATATAATCTTCGTTCACAACAAGGTCGCACTTACGATTGTAACACAGGAGTAGTTCTGCCTCTTCGTCTTCATATATATCCAAAGCAGACACCAACTTAACCTAAAGCGCAGCATAAACCACAAGATCATTGAACACAAAAGGTAACATCTAAAACCATTTTACGTTTACATATTTCACAAAAAAACTTAATTTAACATGGGTAAAAAGAAGATTAAAAATGCTACAAATGTATACCCATTAAGGTAGATTTGTCAATTTCTCAAAGAACAGAGCGGTAATGAGAGAGACAGGGATAGTAAACAGTACTGGTTTGAATCGTTAAGCCATCCTATTTTTACAAAATAAGTATATCGATCAGTATTGCAACAAAATTATTTAGTAAAATTACGATTACATAGGATACGAAATGACATGTTACCTTGTTGGTTTCGACATGATACAACTGTAACGTATCGCCATTCTTCTCATTGATGAGGTCGAACTGATTTTTATATCCCACACATATTTGATTATCTTCCTTGTTTCCGTCTATAAGTGTGATAATAGACGGTAGCTCATCAGTATGTAGTTCCTGTATGTTTGAAACAAGGGTGAGCACAATGTAAGTAAAGATCATTCATACTCGTTTAAATTCCTGGGTGATTCGCGATTTTCTCATTCAAACTAATTTGCAGGCAGAAATGTTCGCGTTTTGTTAATTTCTGATGTAAATTTGATTATATGTTTACATTTTATTCGTGGCAATTAACTGATCACAAACATGGCGTAATTTAATTCCTCGACAATAACGCAGGTAATTTGGGTTTCCTTACAACCTTTCGGTCAAAATTTTGATTTTGTCCGCGATATCAGCGTCAACATTCTTTCCAATCATACAAAGATTCATGCATATCTGTCACAAATGACAGTAAAATTTGTCTTTGGTATCAGTTTCTTCGAAATATTCACACATACATTGGTACCTGCGCTTACCATCATAGCTTATAAATAATGCTAGATTATCTCCCCTTAGCTTGAAAGCTAGGATAATAGAAATTTTAGCACTCTTGAGAGTCTTGAACGTACATAATACTAGGTTATTTCCCCTTAGCTAGGATAAGACATACCGAAGAGATATAGATTAACAAGTCAATGTTTACTGGTGGCTTGGAGGTCTATACATACCCTAACAAAGCTGAATCCATCTGCAATTTCGAAATCCACGGTTGGACACCAGGCCGACCAAGCGGCCGAGTGTTTCCATGTAAACAACAACAAACGTCTCTGGACCGCTACCACCATACGCAGGTGACTGGTCCCAGGCCTACTCAAGGCGTATATATGGCAACCTGGAATCAGTTGAAAATAAAATGACACAAGCCGTTGTTTTGGCGGTAATTTTCGCGTGGAAGATAGTATCGAGATTTCGCGGTTCATCGACCTGATTGCGTAATTCCATGAAATATTACGAATTGGTTGAAGAGATTATACCATTGAAGCCAAATCGGGAATTTTTCGAAAATTTCGACACGCAAAAATAACCAGTTATACGGTACATCATTTGCCCAGACCGTTGTATGTTTCACATTAGATTACTAACCTTTGGTTCTGTCCAGCCTGTGGTCACGGCAGTCCAGTCTGGTTCGAACTGTGTGCTCGTTATATTCTCCCTCAAAATCCAGAAGTCTAAAGACATGGATCTTACTGTCCTTTCCTGTGGAGTAATTTACCATATCATAATTTACAAGCATAATTGGTATGAAATTGACAACATTCATTCTTACCGTCATCTGGTTGTAATGTTAAGTTTGTCACTGTCATATAACCACGACGCATGACGTTACATTAAACCATTGTTCTATAACATTTATTAAAAGCAACCAAAACCTTTTGATATCTCCCACGGTATTGATAACGACTTCAACTAGTATCGTTAAAATTCATGATCGTATATAGTTATTCGATCAAACAGGTACGATATGTGTACGGTAGCCATACCCGGGCCGGATTCCCGTAAGGAATACAAAAGCATCAAATAGCAACACGAGACCCATCAGCGAGAGATCGTACGCGTGAAAAAGATAAACAAAGCTACTTTAAGAGCGATTTCAGTAGTTCTGGGAATAAAGTCCTTTAATTCACTGGTGCGGGTTCGGGGTCAGGCTACAAGAAGTAGCTATCACTTATTTGTGATGACGGCGAGCGAAGTATTCTTCGCATTGCACACAGTAGACATAAGACGTCAGGTTACTGTATATATAATGTAATGTACCAGCAAGTCTAGCTTTATAAGAAATGATTTATTACCGATAAGACATATTTTTGAATGCATTGGTCACACAGAAATCAAAGGCATGTTACTTAAACAACTTTGTGGCGATTAATTTTACCCATGGAATACTAATAAGTACATAATTTCATCCTACAGTTTTAATGTGATTTATCGCTAGTCTAGTTGGATATTAAAACATTGATAAGTCATAATGCTATGACAGTTTGGAAAATGGTTATATAATAAAAGTCGTGTGGAGGCGAGCAAGTGGGTTTATTGGCACATAAACACTGATCAATACTATCCATAGATATATTTAGATAGGATGCTATAATGAAATAGAGACGTTTACGACCTTGGCTGACGGTAAACAGGAATATATCCTCATTAGCCATGCGGAAAGAATTCATTTCCGACTTCTTGTCAGCGACTAATGTGGAAAGGCGCCGCATTATTCCGAAAGCTGTTAGTGAGGGACGAGCATCTATACATGTGACAAAGTCATTAACTATGTGAACTGTTATAATCTATCTGAAACAAATACTCTCATAATAACAAAACTGTAACTTTATCGCAATCCAGAGAAAAAGGGCGAACGTAAGATTGATAACAGGAAATATCTTCCTGTTGATTTTTTTTCTAGACGGCTTCGATGCAGTATGGTAATGTGAAATTGTTTACATCGCAGTCATATCAGTGAATGAAGAAAGCAGATAGAGGCCTGAGGGCATGTTTTGTGCATAAACTCTACTTTCTTTTGAGGCTGGTTAAAGTGTCCTTGAAAAATGGAGCGTACCTTTTTCACTTCGAAGAACAAGGAGACCATGCGCTTCTACAACAGTAAGCTGTTTCACTACAACTGTCTTGTCAAATATTGTCCTTGGCGGCAGGCCCTCTGAATAAATAACGCAATTTATTAACAATACATACCATCTAACGGTTGGTTAATATCTTGATGTAAAGCTGACATTGCAAAGTAAGATTTAACAATTGTCAGCAGTATCATATTTTATTTGATATACTATAGATAGGCTTGGCTCGTTAACGATGTATGGTATATTAAAACAAGTAATACTTCTTTTTTATTATCTTTTTTATTATCTCTTCCGATAATGATTTAAATATCTTGTCCTGAAAATTAATTACACTTATGTTACAAACACTATTTATCGACAACAGCCTTGTTAGGTATGCCTTGATCTTAGGATACATTGAATACGTTATATATAGCTACTACAATACCTTCTAGCACCACTAATAAATCGTTACAATTAGATTAAAAACAGTATATGTCAACTATAGCCTAGGTAAGTATGCCTTAACCTAGGAATATAATTATATAAGATTGTAATAAGCTACTACGATACAATACCTTCTAGCACCACTGTTCCTGCATCAGTTGCTAGCACCAGTTTGTCACCTGCAATCGGAAGAGACAAACATCATTATTAATAGTTTCACTCTTTTCCAAACAACATTTTCCTCATCATACATATGACATACAGGAGAAGTAACTTTTCGATGTTGAACATGAACTATAGCCATTCACCTTATTTATCATTTTGCGTTTTCATGCGTAACAACTTTTCTTAAGTACCGTATAGCCGGCTATTGTCACGGGGAAAATTTAGCGATTTTGCGGCACATTGCTATGATCGCCAAAATCTGATCTGCGAAAAAATGAGAAATGGTTGAATGACATCTACTTTTAAAATCCATATCGCGAAAATTTAAAATCGCTACCATATGATTTTCTCGTTTTTAGATCAAATCGCAAAAATTTTGGTCCGCTAAGATAGCCGGTTATATGGTAGAATACTTTTGAGACTTATAGTTAAACCAAGTCGACTGTGCTTCTAGTGAAACCTATCATTCACGTATTGGAATCGTCTGTGATATCCACGAAAATAAATCTCACACAAAAAAGGTTGATTTCCGGTGTTTGGTTTAAATACTTACCCCATGAATCACCACACTGAATCTGTTGTTGGAAATCCGAATATATTTCCTGTGGCTCCCAGGGCTTTGTATTAAAACAAAGAATAAAGACATTGCATTACTCTCTCAAGTACACAATGATACAAATAAGGGGACATCGAAACTATTATTAGCTGTAGTAAGGAAATAATGAAATAGTGCCCACCTGTGAAAAGTATTTGAAGTTACGGAGGATACAAAGTTGTGGGATATAAACTGCTAGGCCTAATATATACAATGTCATGTACTTTTACTCTCTTTAGCATTTTATAGCGTGTAATTTGGTAAAATACACATTTTTTTTAAAGATGCTTCACCGCTGAGAAATGAAATTTTTTCACTATCAAAAACAGGAGCAGGCGATTTAGTAGTTTTCTTCAGTTACAAAAGTTACTTACTTTATTCCATTACCACCATTGAAAAGTTAGTGCTTCTAATTTTAAAGTTAAAGATATGAAAAATAATTAATTGCATCCCGAAAAAATTCCGTGTCACTATATCCTATATGGAATGAAGTAATGATTGCGCATGCACCAAAGACAAAACGAATTATTTTATATTATTTTTTGTGTTAATTAGACATACATATACACGATTATACACCAATTGTTGTTCAAATGATGAATATCATTTATATGCTCTGTCGGCGGTGGAGCATCTTTAATATTAAGATTCAAAATCACCCTCATTAATATTAAGCTGGACACCAATATTTAAAACGTTATTGACACGCAAGGTTTCTCAAAGACATATCGTTAACCAACATGGGATCTCTCGAATACTCCTTATAATTCGAAGTATTGACCTGGTCCCCTGCACTTCGAGTTAAAGGGGTTCTACGTTATACGGAATGGTGTCTAGTATATCTCTTGATGGATTCTGATCCATGTGCATTTGTATATCAATAACAGCAAATTCGATACTTTTAATACTTTTTGTTGTTGAACACTAGTAAGAGAGAAGAAAACAACGAATGCAGGGCTCGCCACAAGCTAAGAGATATATCTTCATTTTACAATAAAATTGCACTACGTTATATATATTTATGTCTATATACGTCATAAAGATGTTTACATGTTTTAGGTTTTAAACAAACTAATCAAGATAGTAATCTCAATAATAAATTAACTGCTTTGGAAAAAATAACTACAATGTACAAACAATGTTAATGAACTCCATAAACCCTAGAGATAATATGGATATTAAAACAAAACAAAAAATATGAGGTTAAGTGTATGTGTTTTCAACAAACTGTTGTAGAGGTTAAGAAAAACACTTTAAACTTCTGCGGAGGAAGACTTCCAATAAATTCGCAATAATGCCTCTGTATCCTCTTTTTTTGGTCCCGAAGCTAAAATCCAAATTAATGAAAACGTCTGTTCGCTCTCCCAGAGGAGTTTCTGGAGCTATATTACGTTTCTATCTAGTCAGTTTTTAAGATTATATCAACATAAATTATTTTATAGAATCCGTTGATAGGCAATAAACGCATAAACAGACGGGAGAAGCATGGACGGCAGACGCCGCATCAGGTCATTGACTCTTGAGCAAGGGAGTCTGCAATTTAACCAAGTTTCGTTACTATCCCGTCAATCATTATATATATATTGCCAATTCAACTAAATTTTATTCAATATTGATTGTTTTCAAAGTGTGTGTGAACATTATCGTTATTCTTCGTTTGGAATCCCTCGTTTCTAGATCTTTCCCAATTTTCAAGTCTACTTCTCAAGAAGAATCTAATAGAACAGAGTCATTAAATAAATGCTGTTAGACCATAAAGGACTTACTTTGCAAGAAATTTTATTCTGACGAAAGCGGGCGAAAGCCGCACATATGGTTTTATTTACCGGCAAACAACTGATAATTTTATTGAATGAGGCATCAACTGTTACAGGTAGTTATTGATTGGGAAACGAAATAAAAAAAAATGCCAACACTTATAACCTAAAGATGTATTATAAGACCTACCTCTCTTTTCAGGATTCCTGTGGTGATCAAACTCGTTGGGGCATCGCCTTTGATTATTGTCTTGAGCTTAAGCGTCTGCAAATTTATCATTATAAAGATTAATCAATAAATCACAGAAACATATGTCAATGGTCAACTAATACCATGTCACCCCTAATATCAGACCATGAGGACCAAATGTTCCGTCATTATATTTCCATGGCAATTGTTATTGAACTATGTCAAAATTGATCAAAAAGTAATTAGCCATGTTACCGGTTTGTACATATACACATACACCAAAGTAATGTTACCTAACATTGCTGTGAAGGTTCATTGAAATTGACCCAGTAATTAAGAAGTTGTCCAGCCATACTTAGCTGTTTGATGTGTGGTTACATGGTTTGACATTAAACATTTCACTCACGTCAAATAATCAAAAGTGTGTTTAGGGCGTCAATTACAAACAAGCCGAGGATTTTTTTTCGCGTCTAAGCCATTTTGTTTCATTTCATTATTATACTCACCTGCCCAACTCGGACAAACTCGACCCGTCTGGCATCTTCTTTATGTCGTGTGCTGTGCGAGTCTTGTATGACGTCACTAAATGCTCTCCTGTATAACTAGATAAATTAATAAGGTCGATACAATATAGTCGTTTATCATCTTCACAGCTGTCTGCTTTATTGACAAGATTATTAAGATTATATGGGAAATAAAGCCGTTTCGCAAAATATTTTATGAATCAAACAATCCACTGATGTGTATTTCCTATTAACAAGGACTGAAAACTCGGTATGTCAAAAAGGATTGTTCTACATCACTACATCATCAATGCAATAGAAGTTACATCATATTTATCGGCATTCTTTCTTATGACATTTGGACACGAAGATCACTTTTCATAGAATGGCTTTTTAATGTCTAACATCACAAGCATACTGTCTTAATATACTGATCTTTTCGTGAGACTACATGTATGTTTTGTGGGTCTGTGAAATCCTACAAGTAATATGAGATATTGTATCATACACTCAGCTACTTTCTTTTAAAAGTACAATAACAAGCAAAAATTAATGTTTTTGAATTCGCTGCAACTCCCGAAGACATAAAACCTGAAAATACTATGATGAACATGAAACTACTGTGTTTGTTAGTATGGTAATTATAGTCCATGCATATGAATGGAATATAATGTCCATTGCCTGTTCATTATGTCTTTTATCATATAATCCGCCTGAAAATCAGCGACTTCGCCATGTATTTGTTTTTTAGCTTATGTAACTTGTATAATATAACCTAAATTGCTTTTCATTGGTCGGAAATTCATTGTGACGTCATGACTTAACGTCTGCAAACTAAGACGTCACTTCAGGATTGGAAAACGTCGTGAACAATGACAGCATCTACTAGATTTAGTTTGATGTTGAGATTCTTCGAAAATAAGGTTATTGCAATTCTGTGATTAAAAGTATCTTTTTTTTTGTGCCGTTTCATATGAATTTTTAGGAAAGTCATCTAAAATTTAAAAAAAAAACTTCTGTAATCATGTAAAATGAACACACAGTTAAGATCATTTATATGTTGTGACTATGCATTAATAATACCGACTGCCAATACTTTGTCGACTCTTACCATGCTGCAAGTTCATCGAAGGTAGATTTGATATTTGTTCAGAATGAGTTTAAATAAGTATCTGAGTGAAATAGATTAGAATCAACACGTGCATATGAGTCATTCAAGTAGAAGCGCGAGTTAAATATATTTTGTATAATTTTTGTTTCAATACAAATTTTATAAAATGCCAATTTAATTAGAGAAGAAAATCGACATAGTCATGGTTTTGAAATTAATAAAAAACGGACGATTACAATATACCAATACCAGTGATGTGAACAATTACTGAACACGTAATACTCCAATAGTATAGAAACATTTCTAATTCTATATTCATCGGCCTGCCTTTGTTATTTCTTTTCTGTCAGTGATCGACATGTGGCAGTTCACGAAAATAATGACAAGAGCAATTTTTGAAAATCGATTGGAAATGAACTTTAAAAATATCGTAGGAAGTGTATATCGAGGAGAATGGTATTGGATTATTGGGTTTCTGCTAATTTCATCACGCCTTGACTAGTCAACAACCCACCTCTACAGAACCATTGACGAGTCCATCAAGAATCATACAGCTTTATTTGGCCCTACCATAACTCACTTAATTTAGAAGGTTTACATGTATTGTGTTGTACATGATGAGCTATGTATCTGACAAGAACAAGACTGCCTGCACGACAACGATACCATGACATCAAGGAAACAATCAAATCAACCTTGTCTCGTATCGATATAGCATCAATGCATATATGCGAACATAGAAACAATATATCCCCTTCGGAATGAGATTTCCTTTCGGAATTTGATTCCTAATCTCTACGTCTAAAACGCTCGGTAGGTCGCATGTTTATTACCTCTTACACGTTTGATTGAACTTTGTTTCGCCCTAAGGGTTCACCGATGATATGATGTGATTATACTTTTTACCTTTTATTTACTTTTTTATTTAGTATTTTAGATTTACTTTGTTGTTTTATCAATACATTCTTAAGTGTTATTCTTGTTTATTTCATTGTGGATAGAATTAAACGTAAAATCAAATATATCACTTACTACAAGACTACTGCTTGTACTGGCCACGAAAGCAACAGAGATTTAGACTTCAAAATAAAAAACTTGTTTCCACTCCGAAAATACAAATGAACAATCTAGATAAACTTAAAACAAGTACGTATTATTGAAAATCGACTTTATCGAGCTGAAATAGAAAAACAAGATGGAAATAAATATGTCTTCTTTCGGTCAATTGTATCATGTTAAAGAATATTTGATTTGTCTCAGTGTTGATTCCGGTTTTACTGATAATAGTTAAAATGGTCACATATAACATCATAATGTATTTGATTAGGCTTGGCGCATCCTCGATACTCCATGGGTTCCGATCACTTGCGATCCCTATACCCCTGGACTATCTCAAAATAAAATTGGAGGCAACAGAATAGGTAACATAGTCGTTTGATGTATACCAAAAGAGCCGTATGTTGGCTATGTTGCTTTGATGTTGGCGTCACTCTCTCTGTAGTCTTATAAGGAGGTCTTAGCAGGTCTGTGATTAATTCAGATGTTTTCCGCTGAGTTGCCTCCAAATTTACTATGAGATAGTCCTGGGGTGTGGAGAACGTAAGTGATCGGAACCCCTGGAGTATTGACGATGGGCTAGGCGAAGTTCGTCTAATTTTGCGTGAGACACGCCATGGTGGGGGAATGGCTAATGAGTCTTCCGCGAAAATCGTGAGAGTCTCAGAGTGGGTATCCCTGTATTTAATACAATTAACCATGTTCAATGTATCACATTCACGAGTACGCATGTCATAATTATATGAGAGAAGTGAAGGGCATTCTGGGTAGTTAATAAAATAACGAACTATACCTACCCTATAACTAGGAGGAGTTAACTACAAAAAATAGTCCTGGTGTTAATCAAAGTACTGCAAGTACTAAATCGGTAAAACTTCTGGGTGATAAAAACCTGTCTTAACAATGGAACTTAAGTATATCGATATTAATAACACTGTATATAAAGTTATAATATCCAAATGTTGATTAATCATTATGAAGTATAACACAGTGCCATCGAAGACTTTCGTAGCTCGTTCATGCATAATGCACTTCAAAAACACGTCTTTCTGGTGATCATAATCAAAGTTAACTTATTAACAGTAGCTTCCTGCTCAGGTAATCAGAAGTGTTTCTTTTACATACTGTAATGATAATCAGTTTCTTTGTATTTTGCCGATATAATGGCGAAGAATTAAAAAACCATAATGTCTAAAAATAGAAGTATGTGAAACAATTTGGATTACCTTGCTACATTCTGTCATATAGTCCTGATATATGTTTTTGATTAGCATTTCGAGGGTCCTCTCTCTCTTCTGAGCGAAAAGTGGATTATTTACAGCGGCCTTTTCTCCATTGATGACTGGAATTCAAAGCAAAACAATCATTAATACATTTATACTACATTGTAACAATAACATTTATTTTTGTAATATAATTGTTACAATAATTGTATATATAATTGTAACATATACTATTTGAAGTGGAGTTTTTCACAAAGTGGAAATCTTTGTAGTTACATTATAATAATTAAAAACATTAAATAACAGCACAACTGTATTTGACGGATATACTAATGACGTATGAAAAACATCACATTTATAATTTTACTGATTAAAAGATGATTTGTTAATCATAGTGCCATTACTTACGTTTAACGAGGAGAAAATCTCTGAATTCCTGATGATCATAAAACACGGGCGGTGAAGGTAGAGGGGGTCCGAATAGCGGTACAGATTCTTCGGAGTACACATTCAAGCTGTAATGGTTACACAAAAACAAAAACAAAATATCTAGCATTTTAACTGATCACATGTGATTTGTAATAAACATTCTGTGTTAAATGAATGACATGGCGTTATAATTTCACCTTCTGGTGTTTAAGGAAGGAAATGGCGTTATTTTCAGGGTATGGATACTTCCATTTAAAAATGTAACCTTTTCTTCAGTTTCATTTATCTTATGATTGTAACTGACTCCGTGAAGCCATGTGTTTAGTTGACAATGTCAAATCAACCAATGAATGTCAAAAACAACTAAAAACAACATTCATATTCAGTTTCAAGACTATGTTCGGTTTCACGAACGTGGATAATACTTATATCTGTATCGAATAAAATAGGCATATAATACATTATATTTTAAGATTCATATAAGTCCTATCATGCGTTATACCTTGCCACGAAATACAGATTTTGTAGTTTTCGACAAACAAATACAATAGCCAGCTACAAAAGGTACCAAAATCCTTAGAACGGAGCTGTTGTTTTTTTGCATTTACATTATTGTACCTCGATTCTTCTTTATCTTGCCAAAAAACAGAATACCTTGACACATTAAAACAACTTACAACAATGCCTCCTTACAAGCTCTATCTGAGATATAGTTATACGACGAGATATTCCATATTATGAGGAAAAATGATACAAGGGGGTGACTGACTTGAGGATATTTCTACAGGTGATGTCAATGTCCGTGTTAGTTCAGCAGCAGTGCGGAAATTACCACACAAGATCAATACACCTCATTAGTTCTCTGATAATTGCAATGTAATAAGTGATGGGGACCTACATTAATGTCGATGAAAATGTGACTTAGTTTTCCTAATGCTTTTCTATGCTGTTTACGTTACGTTATGATTAAAAGTTAGAATTCATAGAAAAAAAATAAAAGTTATTTTTGGGTAAAAGATAAATATTTGAAACGAACCCACGCTGATAGTCTGAAAGGAATTGGTCTTATAGAATAGGGATAGTTGTTTACAACAGGCTGAGCAGAGAGATCCGACAACATAGCGCGGTGAAGAATCTACCATAGTAATCTCCTAGAAGAAATCGATAAAGAGCACGAGAAAACAGTAGTAGTCAGTACCTCTAAAAGGGATGTTTACTTACCGATAGGTATTATCATCCTTAAAGTAGGTCACTAAAGCAAATATGTCTGATTAAAGTGTCAAGGGTGATATCCAAACTACATAATGGTACGTCTTTTTATCCCCTTAGAACCATTAATTGAACAATAGATACTACATTTTCAGAGCATTTTTTGGACAGCCAACGTATAGTATTCCACTGAGAGGCAATATTGTCACGGATACAAACAATATTGTTCATACAAAGAAACAATTTCATGAATACCAGAGTAAAAAAAACCCACATTTTTTTCCAAATAAAAACAATAAAAACATGTATCAACCTTCCATTTCCACACGGCGAAAGTTGAAAACTTAATGATTTAAAGATTGTTATTATTTTTATATCGTCATTTTGAAAATCCTTCTAAAAATGATTTGCTTACGCATATAGACAGAATGTGCCACACAAGCTCGGGATTTATAAGGTATTTCCTCGTCTTAGTTACAAGCCTGACAAAAAAATTCTGAAAGTATATTTGACTGTTCAACAGTTCCTAACAACAGGCAGCAGAAAAAGGATACGTGTAAATCGAGTTTTCATCATTGATGGTTTGAAACTCGGTGGTGATGAAGATGACTCACATTCGTAGAATATAATATTTACAATATCGTTCCCAATGTGACGTTTTCTCTCCACCTGTAAACAATAAACGTCAATCAAATATGAAGCATGATTTAAATGTCTTACATCGATTACATTTTATCACAGATAGATAAATGTTTGGCGATACATCACAAGTTTAGCCTGTTTTGTATTCATCATATAAAGAATGAGAAAATGTTAAAATCCTTTCAGACTGTTTGTGAAACTGCTGTCAAAAAATGATCGAGTACATACCATTCTAATGTGTTTTAGTATTGATATGTTTTCCTAAATGTTTTGGTTTTTTTTCAAATCATTGATTTTGTCTCTCTGATTGTAAGTTATTGCTACCCAATCTTACACTGACAGTTATGCGCATCAAAATGGCTTGACTATATTTTATTCTCTTTCGCCTCTATGAATGGCTTTAGGCATCTACGATATTAAGCATATATCACGGCAATACTCGGTATAGTAACCATCGAATACGCAGCAATGTATCATCCATTTCATATAATGATACCATGAATTCTCGTACAATAACATAGTGTTGTACTATCACATGATTCTAGCAAATTAATGCGTCGCTGTTCATTGTTTATTTTTGAATACTTGCCTGCTGTTTATTTTCCTTGGAATGTGGAAGTAGTGTGGATGCATGAAACATGATTTCGTGCCCTTCGTAGACAGTATAAACCGATTCATCGCCAGTAGAATCAGCTGTTTAAATGATAAAATAACACAGTATAAACAAATTATCGCCAGTAGAATCAGCTGTTTAGGACAAAAATGGACAGTATAAACAAATTCATTGCCGGTAGAGTCAGCTGTACAGGACAAAAATGGACAGTATAAACAGATTCATTGCCAGTAGAATCAGCTGTTTAGGACAAAAATGGACAGTATAAACAGATTCATTGCCAGTAGAATCAGCTGCCAATCACAGAAATAGACAGTATAAACAAATTGCTTTGTTTCGTTTTTGTCACTCAAACAATATTTTAACTTCTTAAAAAGAAAGATATCAAACGGGGAAACATGACAAAATAATGAACTCTCTCTCACTCTGTTTATATAAAACCAGTGTGTAAGAACAATACTGTTCACATTGGCATGCCCATGTTGACAGTCAACACACAAATCGATATGACGTTCCACCAGGTAATTAATTGCTAATAGTCACTCTGTTGATTCGGTTCATCTTAAATTTATAGGGCATAGACAAGCATATGACCTACATGCAATTATCACTTAAACTTAAAACGATAGGTTTAAAGATATACATGTATTTAGATATTAGATGTAACCGTGGTGCAAATGACATCTTCAATATTTTACCACTTAGTTAATACTTACGTTACAATTCATTTCAGTCGTGTAAAAATACTCGACTTTAGTTAGTGAAATGTGGAAATATATTAAAAACAAAACAAGCAAACTAACAAACAAAACGACTACGATTAGCATCATCCGGTTTGTGATTAATTGAACCTCTGACAGATGTGTGTGGTAATAATTAAATTGACATCCAGTTCCATTTTCAGAAGCGAAGATGCATTTGGTCAACATATTTAGGCTCTAAGCATTTCTTAACAGGAATTCATTCCTGCACGACAGTCACTGAACTTTATTCTAACCTAATATCAAACCTAATACCCAGTCACTTAATTGTATCCTAACCTAATATTAAACTTATTACCCAGTCACATAACCTTATTCTAACCTAATATCAAACTTAATACCCAGTCACATAACCTTATTCTAACCTGATATAAAACTTAATACGCAGTCACTTAATCTAATTCTAACCTAATATCAAACATAATACCCAGTCACATAACCTTATCCTAACCTAATTTCAAAATTAATACACAGTCACTTAAATGTATCCTAACCATAATATCCTAACCTAATACACAGTCACTTAAATGTATCCTAACCTAATATTAAACCTAATACCCAGTCACTTAAATGTATCCTGAACTAATATCAGACTTAATACCCAGTCACTTAACTGTATCCTAACCTAATATTAAACCTAATACCCAGTCACTTAAATGTATCCTAACCTAATATTAAAACTAATACCCAGTCATTTAAGTGTATTCTAACCTAATATTAAAACTAATACCCAGTCACTTAAATGTATTCTAACCTAATATTAAAACTAATACCCAGTCACTTAACTGTATCCTAACCTAATATTAAAACTAATACCCAGTCACTTAACTGTATCCTAACCTAATATTAAAACTAATACCTAGTCATTTGAGTGTATTCTAAGGTAATATTGTTGTGTTAAATTTAACACGCCTGAACTGATATTTTAAAATGCAAAATATTTAATTATACTAATATTTCAGTATCATTTATCATAGTATATTTCGATTATAAACAAATAACGTTGCAGTATAAAATAAAAGCATTACGCCACGAGGACAAAACACATAGCAACAGCTTGAGGTGGAAACAATTAAAAAAATTAATATTATTGTCGGTATGATCTTTTGAACCTTAACAACTTTTGTTTATTTCCTAGATGATATGGAGATACATTTTTCTAATACTTACACGTGTAATACTGGCTGATTTAGGGCAATACACTCATGTCGCCTGAAGCTGTATTGCATGGCTACCCATGCAATAAAGCATCGTGTCGTCATGACGTCAACAAAATTACTATTTTCTGGGTAAATTTTTAACATTACTTTAAAAATACAAACAACGGAATCTGCGTTGAAAATATCACGCAATTTTCATGTATGGAGAATTGACTTGCAGTCGCGTTTTTTATTATTCATTTCAAAATGCCGAAATATCAAAGTAGTAAAATTGCAATAAAACGTCGAGGTATGAAAAAAAAACCTCTTTCTTACGTTAATATGAAGGATAGGGATAATCTACCCTCGGGATCACAAAATGTTGTAAAACTCTCTGCTTCTTATAGTATTAACTCACATTTCACGTCTAATCCAGCCTTGAATTTACCCCATCCTTTTAACTTCACTCTTTCTCCGAGAAGTCGAAGAAACTTTTCAAATGCTACATTGCCTTGTTCTGTAACCGAAACACCAAAACAACAAACAATAAAAATACATGGAAGTGTTTCATTGATAAATATGTACTGATGCCATTCTCCACAGTCAATTCCATAAACCATGTAAACTGGCTAATGGTGTGACGCCCTAATCCACGTCGAATGACGTTTGAATGGTAAGCTTATTTCACAAACTCATAAAACATTTAATGTATTTTGAATTGGCATTGTTTCATGCAGATGAACTCACGCCATACTGCTTCCTAATAGCAAATGAACAAGCTCGTATAAAATGTTCGTATTGCGAGGGAAAAATTTTCTGATTTCTAGGCTTAATCCTGCTCATTAAGGTATACATGTACTGTTGATATTGGAAGTGGTTACCGTAGTTAAATTACCTACTGGTGTTATAACATTTACCATCACATACACTAGTGTATTGAAAACACAAATTGTTACTAAAGAATACATCGTCACAATATGTTTATCACATAACTAGCCCGTCTAGCCATGACATATGACCATATCATAAATATCGTAAGATACATGTGTAATTACACTATTATGACGTCACAGGTGGTTTTGACGTAATAATCGTTATATGACGTCGCATGATTATTTCGTCTTAGCAGACGGAAAAGTTACATCCGAGCCGGATTTCTACTGTTTTGTTTCGAAACAAAATTAAAATTTTTTACTTATATTTCTATTAATAAAAGGTATGTGATGAATAAATCTTACACTCGTGATAAGGTAATATAAAATTTATCAAACTCGTTAAATAAATTGATATATAAGGCTCGTGGCATTTCAAATATTTGAACTCGTTTGATAAATTTTATAAAGTATATTACATAGCCACTCATGTAAGATCCTTTGTTGCTACTGAAATACATGGGGATAGTTACAACACCTACCGTTACTATAGAATTCATCGTCACAAGATTGCCCCTCCTTGGCATACACCACGCCGAATTTGAAATTTACTGATCCCTGAATTTAAAAAAAAAATCATTAGTCAATTAAGCATTCAAAATATTGTGAAAACTCTAGAGAGTTGACTAAAGTTACACATTGATTCGTCTATGTAGCTAAAATATTATTCGGTTTTTCAGGTATCATTATGCGATCGTTCGATGGTTTGAAAGTTGTTTCATTAAACTCTTCGAATGCAACATTGATTGTTCAATTGTCTCCATTATGAGCTTGGAAAACAATCTAAATGTTTCAAATGAAGGCCTTGAAATAATTCAAACGTTTTCAAATGCAGTGCTATCAACAATGCGAATGTCTCAAATACAATTTTCTCAACCTCAACTAGTTATTTGCGTTAGAGAGATAGCCCAACAGACTTTACATATGTCTCAATTACTGATCTGCCAGGTGGTTTTCCTTTCCGTAAATAATATTGTAGTTTTTAACTCAAGGCTTTCATAACACTCCTTTAATTTTAGCAATTGATTAACTTAAATTCTCTATAGGAAAATATCAAAGATTTTTTGACGGCTTCTTAACTTAAGATTTCCCTTAACTTCTGTATTATTGCTTTCTATTTCGAATGTTGTTAAGAAATTCCTTAATGTTATGGAGTGTTCGTGAAAATGGGCCCAGAGCCTGAATGCAAAACAGACATTTCAAATGAATGCGATGCAAATTTGAAACAAAAAACTCAAAACCTAGAGTATCGTAAATGCTGCTATCATATATGTGTGTGTTGATCGATATTCAGGTTAATATGTATATCCTCTGATTTTACTGTCCTTAATATTTATCAATTAGCTTGTTGGCGAAATGTTAAATTCGGTCAATCGCAAAGATTGCTTCCTCATCGAGATACAAAAAATCATATCTTAATTTTTAGCGCAAAACATTGACACGAAAATAAGTGTACTGGAAAAATATGAAGGTACTTGCATATGTTAGATAAAATATTCAAAAAACAAAAAAACAATTGAACTGTTAATGTATTCTTGTTTGTTTTTCTTTGGAACGTTGACTTTAACTCAAAGTGCGTTTAATGAATTACGCCAGGGAAATTGCACACCAGTAAGATGGGAAATTATTCTGACCTTCGGAGTGGCATCGTTAATTAAAGTGTATTTGTAGATAATGTACAAAGTCAAGCTGACAGAATTGTCATGATTATATCTTATCGAAGATTTTGTTATGTATATATATAGATTTAAAATGACAGGTAACACATTCATACCTAAAATTTAGCCTAGCAGTATTGTGGAACACGTGATTATTGTTTGTGCAATTCAATGTAAGCAATATGTGGCATCTAGTCTAAATTTGATCACATAGATCAACGATGATGTTTATCAGACATATGACATCATCAGATGAAATTAGAACGGTTTACTGGGCAACAAATAGGCTGCCAAACGTGGGTAGCTAAGTGTTGGTAACAGCCATCATCTGCTGTATATAGCGGGGATCTGAGGAAATTGAACTGTGAAATGCTTGCGGTGCGGCGGATAAGGACCTAAAGAGGGCGCGATAACAACAGTGCTTTTGTGTGCTATATATGTTTTGTATATTAAAATCGATGTCGCAGGAAATACAGCAATTACTCCTCCAGGATATCACCATCTGCTTCAAACCTCGTCTGGGGCATCGGGTATGGCGCGTTAAACAGCAGACCAATGTGTCCAGGCGGGCATGATATATGATTTGGGGGTTAGGCTAGGTGTTTAAGCACAATACATGTCAGAACAATAAAGTACAAGAGGTCAGACACATCTAATGAGTTACAATAGCTCAGACATCATAAATACACAGGTCAAACTTACTTTACATAGTGCAATTGCTAGGCATGTTTTGCCGATCTGTTATAATAAAGCTATAGGTTAGATCAGTTGAAGATGGCGTACATACCTCTTGTTCCTCTAACACAAGTAACTCTTTCTGAATATCTGGATCAAATAGTTCTTTTGGCACCTTGTCTATCCGCGAAATATCAAAGTGACTGGATTGAAAAAAAAAACAATGCAATATAAGTATATGTTCAAAATTGAATAGAGAAGTCGCCATTGTGCATTTTCGCAGTATTTTAATATTGGGTGTTCCAGTTTTTTTTTATTCCAAATTTTACTTCTTTAACCAGCATTCTTTGTTCTGTATGTTTGAAGTACCCCTTGCATTGGATAACCTTGTCTTGTAATCATCGCATGAATATTAATGCATTTTTCAAGAGTTTTCGTGATTTTAATTCATAGGAATCAAACATACCTGATAATCCCCTTCACGGTTTGCGGTTTATTTGGATTGTACGGGAGACAGATTCTTTTCGCCCCCTGAAACGACAGATTGAACATTTATTGATCAATATTTCGTTCATATTTATCAATTATGAAGGAGAAATTAGTGCTTTTCAACATCAAACTCAAAAATATAAAAATGACTATATGTATGGTCGAATTTTATTTAGGAGTTTAATTTAACAGTACGAGGAAGTCTCTCCTTATAAATCATTCATTCGTGACATCATGGATACAGATAATGTATATGTAGCATCACCAAAAGTGTATAATACCGTTGGTCAAAGCCATGAGTAGACAAATACCAGAGAAAGTGTCAATCTATATGGATTTTGGATGGAGCGCGGTCTTTCGCAGCTAAATTAATGGCAGCTTACTGATTTCAGTCAGAAACTGCCTGTACAATATATTTACCAACTTTTACCAAATATCTGTCTGGCAATGAAATACTCACCGACTTTTGTCAGAGAACTGTCCAGTACTGAGATACTCACCGATTTCTGTCAAAGATCTGCCCAGTACTGAGATACTTGCCGACTTCTGCCAGAGAACTGCCCGGTACTGATATACTTGCCAACTTCTGCCAGAGAACTGCCCGGTACTGAGATACTCACCAACTTCTGCCAGAGAACTGCCCGGTAATAACATACCGACTTCTGCCAGAGAACTGCCCGGTACTGAGATACTCACCGACTTCTGCCAGAGAACTGCCCGGTAATAATATACTCACCGACTTCTGCCAGAGAACTGCCCGGTACTGAGATACTCACCGACTTCTGCCAGAGAACTGCTCGGTATTGAGATACTCACCGACTTCTGCCAGAGAACTGCTCGGTATTGAGGTACGTTGTGATTGTTCGCATCTGTAACAATGACGGACAATAGGTACGGTTCTTTATCGGAGTCCATGCCTGCATAATTCTGGTGTACTGCAAGACAAAATAAAGGAACACAACAATTAAGTAAATGCAAGGACAGACAAAGCGAGGAGTGTGCGTCACATTCCGTTTAAGCTAATGTTAAGTTTTATTAGTACATTTGAAGTGTTGTTATGCTTAGCATACGTTACTATCAATGTGAGGACATGTAGATCTAGTATTTAATTGAAAATGAAAAGCTTCAGGTGAAGACCTTTCGTTTCTTATATGTTGTTACAGATACATGAATGTAAATACAACGAAACTCAATTACATACATTTATTGCTCTCCTTATTCGATATACAACCATATACAATCTACCCTTCAAAAAAATGACGTCACAATCGAATTTTAACATCGCACGATTGTTTTTTTGCTAGACGGGAACGTGACATTCTAACTAATTTGATTTCGCCTCTTATAGAGAAACGAAATTGGAAGTTGTTTTCTCTACAAATTTATTTCCATTTATACTACATGCAGTTATGTGATAAATACAATCTTACAATCGTGGCTATATTATATGAACTTAACTACACTCCGTTAAATAATTTAATATACAAATCGCCTAGATCGTCGAGGGACATCAAATCGTTGAACTCGGTATTTTTTTTTTATTTTCTATATTATATAGTCATACAAGATCTCCAATTTGTCTATTGCGTTACCTAAGGTACTTACATTTTCCAAGGAAGTATTTAAAGTACCATCGTGTGTGAAATTCTGGGTTCTCCAGGTGAATCGGGCTGTTGAGTGGGCTGGATACTGGCTATTAACACGAGAAATATCAAAATAAAAATGTAGCATTGCAATCTGAAATCAATAAGTGCAACAGGCTCTAATTATTTTTTCTCCTTTCTATAAAAAATGATTTATTGAAAACGGAAACAAATATAAAACGAATGCGAAAATCTCATATCAAGCCCACAATTCAAACGATAATTGAGCACAGAGTGTCAATGAAAAAGAAGTTAATTACAAAAACCAGCATGTCAGGCGATCTCTAATATCAATGTGACCGTAACTTAAGTAACCGGGGTTAAGGTTGGAATAAATGAGAATTTATGGATCAAGTCGCTACAGTTTCCGCATTGAACAATATATAACGGAATCAAAGACAGGACGCTTCGAATTCTGTTACAAAATCAATGTCTGTATTGCATAAAGGAATGATCTCTTGAAATAGCCATGGGATTATTGTAAATCTTGCAATACCTTAAAGTATTGGGTTACCAGCCCTGCCTGTGGCAAACTCGATAGTTTTCTAATCTTTGAGCAATCAATATTTGATAACTTTTATCATTATCATTATATGTAAGTCGTTTAGTTTAGGTGGTCATATATCATTTCATTTTTTATGTATTTCATCTGCGAATACAGCAGAGATAACGATCGTGACACAAAGAACAAAGCTTAAAGATAAGGATCTAATAGCATTTGTTAACATCATTTGATCGGATAGTTTCCAAAGAAATTGATTTTTGTAACATAGGTGTAATCAGATTTAAGCGCAAAACGATAATGGAAAATGCAGAACAATGTAATAATCGTATTATGACAAGTGCAGAAAGAACTTGTATAAGATCACTTCTGTAGAGTGTGTTTAACTGATATGATAGCTACCTCTTCTCCGTCTCTCTCCCCAGACTCGAGCCGGAACCTGCCTGCGCATTGGTTCGTCGGATCTCCATCTACTGTGCTTAACTGCAATGTGATCAAACATTTTTTTATTTGCATTTTACAGAATATATAGAGATATTGTTATCAAATCAAACGCGTATTAATACAATATTTTGCTACTTTTCACTTAAGCTTGGTTTAGGTTTAAATGGATTTAACGGTTCGGTATATATTAAGGTCATTTACTGATACCCCCTCTGCATAATACAATGTATATGATGAATGTGATGAGTACATGTAGTATTGTTAAGACTGGTATTATCAAAATACAATATCACTGAATCATACTGTTAAATACACCGAATAACACAAACCCCATCTGGTCATTATACTGACAACGGGCAAACCAGTCGTCCCACTCCCTTAATGATGAGTGCTAAACAGCTAACTGCTTTATAGACAATGGTGTGTCTAGGTAAGATGGAATTGCCCAAAGTCTTCCTTAGAGAAGTGAACGTTTTACTCAACGTAAAATATGACATGTGATCGTGGGACATATAAGAAGGATATTATCAAGTAATTTAGAAAACAGAAAAGAAACATTTCCCTTTTCCACAGTATATGTTGTATTTGAGAGAATGTGCACCATTCAATCAAATTCTTTGTAAAGAAGAAAATGACTACCAACAAAACCAAAAAATTCGACAATCTTAATGGGTTAAGTAAGACGAAGTGTTCACCGAAAAAGATGGACAGAATAGCTTATAACAAATAATCGTGAACGATAGAACCATGTGTTCTGGAAGAATATATGTTCTCGGCTTCAAACAAAGGACCGGACTCTAAGTTCCTGCGTAATGCTTGCGGGCTATACTATTTATTTACAAAAGCTATTTGACCTAAAGACATATTGCCTGTGTACGTAAAATCATGGTAAAGCAAATCCGCATAAAGTTAGAATTCCAAGCGAGAGTCGCGATTCATAGTGTGATATTCGTGTCAGCATTTTACGTGATTTTATTTTATTTTTCTAATGGCTAAATCAAACTACTTAGATGACCAATTATATCTGTCTAATTCAATATATGTTCTGTATAAACACATGACAAAGTTAACATGCCACTAGTGGGATAAGACCGATAACGCGACAGCAAACAAACATTTTCTATATCGAACCTATACTGCATCTCGTTAACTAGAAACACCAGATCGAATCTTCTACATCCTACTGACGTGCTTTTGGAATCAGTGTTTAAATCACTATTACACCTGATCATATATTTCACCTTGACGAAATAATTTGGATTGTACCATGATAGCACACAATGAGTAAGTCGAAATAATGCCGAGACGTATAGCCCGGCCAGACGAAGGTCTAGGTAAAGCACCACAAATGATGTATAACGTTAATAAAGATTAGATGTGTTCCCCATCAGCGGAGATCTGATGGTGATTGCTTCCGTTACAATACAGACCCACTCTTAGATTACTGGTTGCCCACTCATGTTGCCTGACAAATCGCGACCCTGAGCTAAAACCAAACATCAATTTAACACAATCAGACAGTTTCCATCTTAATGAGAACTAATAGGAGTCAGGTTTGGCGAAAGCAGCAAAAACAGAAGTCGTCAAATAAATGAGGCGCTTAATAAAAACGAGTGATGGACTGTGTTCAGAACAGAATCTTTAACTAGATTGGAAATTGATCGTTTACAAACAATTGCAACATTTACAAGACGTACCCAGACTGACATGTATCATGTTATACTGGGTACAGCTTTTCTGAAAAACTAATCAGATATACGACGTGTTCATATATAGATAAGGCATACAAAGTCGATAATATTGTGATGAATTCAAATTTACTGCGGATTTTTGCAGACATTGAGTATCCTCGTTTATTTGACAGATAGAGTCACGTGTATGGTTACAAGCACTGGACAAGGAACTTTGACACTTTCTATGCTTATATAACGTTAATGGTTGATAGGACATAAACTTGGCCAGCCGAACAGTGATAAATGTTTTCTCACATGCCTTCGGTTGCTGTATTAATCGATATTGATGGTAGTACAATAGAAACGTGTTTCTTACCAGTTCTACGGATCCGTAATGTCGACGACTGAATACATCTCTTCTCACAGATAGGTCGGAAGCCGGGGTACTGAAACAAACAAAAAAATATATTCATTACCTCAAAGTCGTCTCAAAAAGGTCCAAAAAGTGTTCTGTATAATTATTAATATTCGCGGGGCTTTGATTTCGCTAAATTCGTGGATTCATTCAACTTCCTAAAAGTTTATACCTCGCAATCTTCATTAAAATCATGATTTTGTATATCATATCCTGTCGGTACAGTGGTAATTTAAGAAAATAACCCAGATTGAGCGAGTTCCAAATAATAAATCGCGAAATTTTACGTCCGCGAAATATAACAACTATAAAGTACTGAAACAGCAGAAATTTATTTCAAAACCAAAGGCTCCAAATAACCATGTCTAATGACTGGTTATTGTAAACCAACTAATGTTCACGGCGACTTAATCTCGCGTTTTCATGGAGATTTAATTTTGCGGTTAAGACTTCTTGGACTCTACTGTACCTTATTTAAAACAGTATCGCAGAGGAGAATTGTTTCTGCGATTTTTGATTCTCCGTGAAATATGAGAAATTGAATCGCACGCGAAAAATTAGTTGGTTTACAGTAATAGAAACATGTGCAACTAATTCATACGTATCTGTACATCAATCTACAACAAATTATACCAATTTTGAGATACAGATAAGATAGAAATCGTATTTATTTTTCTTAATAACAAAAGACGAGTTTTAATATGGGGGCTGTATTTTTTCCCATTCTATTTCTCATCAAAGACAAACACGATTGATATCAGGTCACTGACGCGATGAAATTTCTTTTTTTTTAAACTCTAGTGATCACATTTAACTGATCCACGCATTTGTCATTAAATTGATAAAAATTACTTTTGATTCCTAAGATATGTCAAAAAAACCCACATCAAAATAAAAGATATATTAACTCTTCGATTACCATTTCATGATACTGTTGCAAATCAAGCGAATAAAATGAATTATTTCAGCAAATTGTAAAATATTTGTTATACCGCCCACATGCATAATTCATTGTATTTGAGCAACGTTTAAAATAGTCACCCACGTATTTGCTCGCAAAATTCGTGTTTCACAAACACACTGTAAACTCTCATTCTTGGCTACTGAATTTCGCTATCTTCGTTTCAAAATTTTGCGGATATCAAGCTTCGCGAAATTAAAGTAGAATGGAAATACCTTTAAATTTAATTGTGCAAAATTGGGGAAAATATCAATTCACGGAGATAAACTTTTAAGAGTTTACCTTGATCGCGAAATTCGCGAAAACAAATCGCACGCGAAAGAAGGTTGTTTTACAGTATGTCATCTTTTGTTATTTTTGCTGAGTTGTATAAGTTTTATCTCACCGAATTTATCAACAGAGTATGCTATTTATGAGGTAGGTCAGAGCCAGACACGTACCGAGGAAGGATGTCCTTTACAAAGGAAACAAAACGCTAGTTAAACCGGATACCTGCGCATTAAGTACATACTTACAACATACGTAAACATATACCACAATCACTGTAGTTCGCAGAAATAACAAAAGTTTTCGATATTTAAAGATTCCGTGCCTCGCCTTGCATATCCATACAAAAACACCCAGGAGGTTTAAAACGTAAGAAAATAAAAGTATTTTGGTCCAAAACGGACATGCTTTATTTTTATCAATAAGAATCACAATTTAAGGGAGTGTTTACTACTGAAAAATGCTATGATAATGTAAAAGTGCTACTAATGTGCTTTATAACCTTTGTTAAAATTTGAGAATAGCGATTAGGATCAACGAGGAAAAGTAGTTAATACGGAGCAATTGCAATGTTGAAGATCTTACCAGAAGCACTTTTCATGAGCGATTGACACAATAAACGCATTTTTATTCTGAATCTTCTGAAACTATCTCTATATATAACCCTAGCAACGGGAACCAGACTACATTTGTGGGAATCAGGCGATATGTGTGAGAATCACTCGACATGTGTGGGGAATCAGCCGACATGCGTGAGAATCAGACGACATGTGTGGGGAATCAGACGACATGTGTGGGGAATCAGCCGACATGCGTGAGAATCAGACGACATGTATGGGAATCAGACGACATGTGTGGGGAATCAGACGACATGTGTGGGGAATCAGCCGACATGTGTGGGAATCAGACGACATGTGTGGGGAATCAGCCGACATGCGTGAGAATCACTCGACATGTGTGGGGAATCAGACGACATGTGTGGGGAATCAGACGACATGTGTGGGGAATCAGCCGACATGCGTGAGAATCAGACGACATGTATGGGGAATCAGCCGACATGTGTGGGGAATCAGCCGACATGTTTGGTAATCAGTCTACATGTGTGGGAATCAGACGACATGCATGGGAATCAGACTACAGGTATGGTAATCAGACGACATGTATGGGAATCAGACGACATGTATGGGAATCAGACGACATGTATGGGAATCAGACTACATGTGTTGGAATCAGACGACATGTTGGAATGACATGTATGGGAATCAAACGACATGTATGGGAATCAGACTACATGTGTGGGAATCAGACTACAGGTATGGTAATCAGACGACATGTATGGGAATCAGACGACATGTATGGGAATCAGACGACATGTATGGGAATCAGACTACATGTGTTGGAATCAGACGCCATGTGTTGGAATCAAACGACATGTATGGGAATCAGACTACATGTGTTGGAATCAGACGACATGTATGGGAATCAGACGACATGTATGGGAATCAGACTACATGTATGGGAATCAGACGACATGTATGGGAATCAGACGACATGTATGGGAATCAGACGACATGTATGGGAATCAGACTACATGTGTTGGAATCAGACGGCATGTATGGGAATCAGACTACATGTGTTGGAATCAGACGACATGTATGGGAATCAGACGACATGTATGGGAATCAGACGACATGTATGGGAATCAGACGCCATGTGTTGGAATCAGACGACATGTATGGGAATCAGACGACATGTATGGGAATCAGACGCCATGTGTTGGAATCAGACGACATGTATGGGAATCAGACGACATTTCGTCAACAAAGTGGGAGATTGTCCTTGTATACCAACATATAATGATAGATACACAGGAAACTTTGATAAGCTGTAACAATACCCTGATAGAGCATTTATCCTGTGATACTAGAGCGGAATAGCTATTGAGCGCATCGCTGCATTAAATGTTAAACGAGCTTTATCCAATTATATTTTTCACATAACCTTTATATAATAATGAATAATGTTTTAATAACTAAAGTATTTATCTTTTAATACCAAAAGATTATATCAGTTAGATAATGGTCAAAAATTACTTTTGTAATTTCTGTGGTTACCAGGCATTTAGCCTAATAAATATATCCCGTCGCTGTTCAGATGTATTCCTACACAATTGCTTGAACTATTCAAGGTCTCCTTGGCAGCTCATAAAATTTCAGGAGAGGTATGCTATTTTCCTACCAATTTAGGATTGACTCTTTGACCATGCTGTGCCCAAATAACATATTTAGATATAGCGTCTTTGTAAAGTTAATTTTCTGATCAATCTCGGAACCCACGTATTTTACAGCATTTTTGCATCTTGAAAATCAAAGCCGACATTGTATGTTAAAAGCATGTAATTACAATTGAAGCAATAATGATGACAGAAACAGGATTTTTGACATTCCCCATTTATGACACTCTCGTATACAATAATATGAAAGACAGGCAATAAAACCAAAATCTGTATTTCAAATTGTGAATTTATCTCAAATGTACTTTTCCGTTAATGGGAAACTGCAGCGTTGCAATGAAATAATAAAAAAAACACTGAAAATTAGACCAAAATCTGTATTTCAATTCTTTTTTCTTAAATGCACTTTTCAGTTAATGGAAAAGTGTAGCATTTTCGTTTAGTGTGGTTGAAATCGATACAGTCGATAGATAAATGTGATATGTGCATCAGGACCTGACGTCAGACACGATGTAGTGTACAGGGACTTTGGCGTTTATTCCCGGTGTCATCCGGTGTGCGTACTTGACCCAGACACTATTACAGGAACTCCGGAGATATAATAGGGACTAGCCGGAAACTTTTTGTGGCGAAAGGTCTGACGTTTCACGACTCAACGCACGTTTATAACTTAACGGAGATTAAACATTTGTTTTAAGTGTTATACACATTCATTAACAACTTTGTCTTGTCACAGTAAGTACGGTCAATGCCCATAGCCTGTCTTCAATGTTCGTCTAAAGACATTCCTAGTTACAGTAATTGCGTTTCCCTAAATTCAGTAACACTGGTTGCGATATCTTGTTACAAAATGGTCTTAAATGTTGATTTAGCAAATCACTGAAGATAATAGACTTGGATTTGACCTTAATTCGAATGGCGTAGTATTTGACCTACATTTGAATGACGCATGTCGCTACCGGTATAATATGCTAACTAGTTCTAATTGCAAACGTCAGAATTTGCGAATGCAACACAGTGCCAACAGGCAATAAATGCTGAAGTTCAGTGGCAGACATTATTAAAAAATAATGAGCATTCGTCTTCATTATCAGACAATATAAAACAATAAACAGCATTATTCATTAAATCTAATAGACGAAAAATCATAGCAGGCTGTGTATGTAGCTTCGTTTGATGTGCTCATTAAAAGCGGACTTTCATTATTTGTGAACGCACAATACGAATGAACGTTCAGAATTAATGAACTTCTCGTGATTTCTTTAATGATTATACTATTGCCCTCTCGAAATGTTTTCATTGTCAACGCTAATTGTTTACTTTCAATACGAAGTTTCTTTAAAAAGCAAGGAGCTACAAGTATATGTTATTCATAGCTATATAATACTGATAGATTATTCAATATTTGGTGGCAGCGGTGGGATGATGTGATGTGGTTGTAGATCTGTGTGGATATTGTACTCAATATTCATTGCATTGATTTCCCTATAATATAACACCACCTATATTCGGTATACGTTTACATTTTTGTAAATATAATATTATACTCTATAATACTTGTTTTGGTTTAATGCTGAACTGGAAAAGATGGTCTGATCAAAATCTTGTGGTTTTATACACAAAAACAACTTATTCAATGTGTTTAAAAGCAATTACAAAGATGTTTGCGTATCAAATATAGTCTTAACGTCGTTGATAAAATGGTCACAATGGTTTTTTTTTTTCAATTCTGAATTTCACAACTGTGTTTTTGCAATTTAAGCAGCTATTAGCATCAATAATAGACACCCTTTATTGTGAAAGATCAACAGTTATTCATCCTGGTTCATTTACCTCGAAGAAGCGAAGTATTAATTACTTGAAGAATTATGACCTTTTTCTAGTTTCAAATCCTTCATTATAGAGGGCGCTCGAAAATCGACAGACGCCTTCAAAGAATCAACGAGGAACGGTAAGGTACACTTGAAGATATTCAGGATATATCAATGTTTATCAAATTTGATGTTTTTATTTCAAAAGATTTTTTCTCTACCACCCATCCCTTTTACTGTCGAGTTTCTATGAGTTTCTGCTGCTTTGGGTTTTGATGTATTTTGCAGATTGCATTGGGTGAAAAGAATGTAAGTATTATCAATTCTACTGGAAGCTGATGGAATCTTTTATCTTCAAAGGCCTCGATTTGATGCTAACTCTGCTCTGAAAGATTCTGTGGATCAATTGAACTCGACTTGGATTTGCTTGAATAATCTAGTGTTACAGATATGGACAAAAATTGTTGCCACATCAAGTTACAATAATTTAAAAGACTTTAACTTGTACCTTGAGTCTACGGAAAGATCCAAGATAATAACCTTTTTATGTGCTTTAGTAAATATGATTTGCTGTTTCTTCTTTAGAATACAGTAATTTCATCTGGCATTAAACATTTATTTTTCTAGCATCGGCACGACTTGTGTGGTTTCATTTTTAAACTTTTCATCTCCATAGCGGCGTTTGGCGGCAATTCTTATTGTTGATTCTTCAATCATTAGGAATATCAGTTATATCAATGCACAAATGATGATGCATTCAAAAATGATGAATTTAATTATCAATGTAATCAATGATGAATTGATGAATGCTTAATGAAGAGGGATTTTAATGCATGATGATTTCAATTACAATTCGTATTAATATCCACTAATTCAGAACTGATAAAGAAATTATGAAGGTGTTATAAGATAATAAGTGATGGTTGATTTTAAATATCCAGAAACGAAGATGAAGGAAATATCAAATGTAATGATTAATGCAATGATGAATGTTATATGAAATGATGAATTATATTGGTGCGCATGCCCCGCTGGCGCCCAACTAAGGGATTTTATTTGAAACAAAAATTATATGAAAATGTCCAATTTATTCCGATCCTTAAAACTAAAATAATAAAATATAAATCTTGATCAATTTAGTTGTTCAACATCTTTTTATTAATAATACACAAATGTACATCTTTCACCCTATTGTTACGATTTTTACATCTACATCTAACTATAGTCATATTGCCGGAATTTCAGTGACGTTTGTTAATCAATAGAAATAAATTTAACGACTGATCGATTCAATATTACATATTGTGTTTGACCATAGGTTGTTGTCGCCATCATCAGTATTGGGATATCCCTCTTTGCAAACTGAATTGAGAGGAAGGGACGATTGATGTGTGTTCATATACCATTGCTTGTTCGGTAGTCAGTATAATGTTCAGTCAAGATGGCCTCCAATCTGGCCATGACCTTAAAGGTGTGATGATGTTATCTAAGAATTATTCTAATTTTGTTGACATTATTATAAGGTCTCTGGTTCATCTAGGACATGCAAAATAGAATCTAGCATTAGTTTCTCTAGCTTCCAACATTTAGAGCGACAAACAACATACCCATATATCGAAACAACTGCATGAATTTTCTCTTAAAATATATCCAGTTTTATTCTTCCAAATCCTCGTAAAACAAAACCTTTTTTTGTCCAAGACAATGATAGTTTTTTTTATTTGTGTTTGTTTGTTTGCTTATTTTGTTTGTCTGCTTGTTTGTTTGTTTGTTTGTTTGTTTGTTTGGTTTTTTTTTCTATACGGGCCTTGGTAAGTGATATAAATGTTATCTTATCGGATTTCTATAGTAGTATTCTAGTGTAGATTCTCTATTTCGGGTCTTTTGGCAGTCAATTTCGACCTTGGCTTGGAGCGACAATTGCGTGTCAACGGCCGCCTGTTTTCGTGAACTTAAAACAATAGAATAAAACACCAATGCTTAGCGGCCTAACCACGTGATAATTGCCCTATTGAGCGCCGCTGATAATTATAACTAATATCGACCACGAGGGCCGATTGTAGTAAACATATTTGCTTTGGGGTTCCCATAGGATTGAACAGGAATCACAGATCGACCAACACCGTTATTACTCGATATGTACTATATGGAACGGTCCGGTATCAAGTTGTGGTATCATTTACGATCGGTCGGGGCTGATAACGAGCTAATGAAATCCAGTATCGCAATCACTAGACCCGCTAATAGGTATATACTAGCACTCAAAGGACATTTGTATGGAGGTGTTAACGCTGCTTCCTATATCATGGATATAGGATATCGGCATCAGTGTACTGTCGTAACAGCACTCTAGAGAACATCTGGTACAATTCTTTTCTGCGAGGATAAGTAATAAATAATAATAAAAACAATCGTCAAGTCTATAAACAGACACGGAAAGGAGATAACCTTATATGGACAAAAGGCGGAAGTGGGTAGCAGGGATGGGCAGATCGCATTTACAGCTAAAACTCAACACGTGATAACACGGGGATCGTCAATTTCTACAACTAAAATAGTTAAAGTTACATATATATGTGCCGTTATAACTGGGCGAAAATATTTGACATGTTAATTTTTCTTCGGTAATGGTTTAATTAATTAAAAAAATCATTCAAATGTCAAACAAACACTCATGATGCCTTATAAAAGTTAGTTACAACACAACAATTATGCATTTTAAAATTCTTGTTTTTTTATGCCTTATGTCTGTTTAGATATGGAAAGATACCTGCAGTTATTACTTTACAATTACTAATAATACTGTAAAAATGTTAAATCTAATTGTTGACCACAATCTGACTAATTTCACTACCCTCTAAATATTGATATGATAAGTTCTAGAAGTACTGCCAAAAATAAGTTTCAGCACTTTTTTAACTTGTAAAATTAAAACATATGCTTTGAAAGTATTGTAATACTAAATTAAAAAATGTTGGTAAGTTTTGGTGATGAATAACAAAACAAATACCGCACAGATAACATTAAGGACGCCAATGCTTTTTAAACAGATACGGAGTCAACATAAATGGTGCATTTTCATATGTTAAGTGGTGGAACGGAGAAAAAAATGTTCTCCATAGATTTTTCATACCCAACATATAAAGAGGGAAAGTCAAGGGACAGATTCCACAATATTCTTATTCTAGAAGTATTAGTTACTTTGTAGACGTCTCACAAAGGCTTTTTTCTGTTAACATGATTTGCTTTTTTACTGCGGTCCATTATAAACAACAGATATTCCGGAGGGAATTCATAATAACATCTTTTAGAACAATGTATTCTAACTTGGCGTTCGTCCCACTACGACCGTTTGATTTGATTTCTGGGACATATATCTAGATATCATCTATGAATAAACCAGAGGAGTGCTTCCAAAACAACGTCATTATAACAAAACCCCAACATAAGCTACAAATCGATAAACACGGACAAAAATATAGAATAATTCGCGGAGAAAAAAGGCAGAGAATTCAGTTGCCACCTGCCAAATAACGAAGGGAGAGAAACCCTTTACTCATCCCGTGTAAATTCTTGACATAAAACATAAGCTCTGAGGAAAGTTTGCTTCGGAGAAGCCAGGAAACATATGTTGTGTTGGATACGAAAAATGGTCACAAGGGATTTCCAAAGTGCCGTTAAATGGACCCAACACACATCATTCCTTGGCGAATGCGCCTCTCGTACTCATCTTTAAGATAGAGGTTATACGCTTGCGCAAACTTTTATTGGTACTGTTACTGTAGAGTTTTAAATATTAAACAAAAACCGGATTCTTATTTATATCATACATTTACTGCACTTGCTGACATGTGAACATATAGTTTTATCAGCAAATATGTTATGCTTTATTTACATACGATTCACGTCAATTTGTTCCACGTATGAAAGGACTGCTTTCAATTTGATCGTGAACTTTGATCTGAAATTGCATTGTAACATTTTGTATATTGAAAAAAACTTGCCAAATTTTAAAATTAAAATTTATACCCTTATGCTGTTTGAGGATAACATTTACATTATAATACACAATGTTTGTGATAAAGATGGACCCCTCTCCACTCTCAGGAGAAATCCTTTGCATGCATATGTATCACAAACTGACGTAAGTTATACTGTACAGAAGCCTAACATACGTTTTATTGATATATATTTACATATGCCCCTATATAGTCAACGGGAGGGGAGTTGCGTTCAAATTAGCGTAAACGCAATGACGTATGAATACAAACGCAGTGCAGGTTCGGACTACTTCTAGTTCACGCTTCGATAAGATTTTGCGTCATAAGTTGACGGATTTTAAAATAACAATAAAGGGTTTTTATTAGATCCAATTAAATATGTATTTGACATCAAAACAAAACATGTGTTCAAGCATTGTAACGGTAATAAACTACAAAATGAATCGCTGGTCGGGACTACAACCGGGGGCTTTCCTCAGGAATGTTCGGGGAATCCCATAGTTACGTCAGATGTACATGTGTGTACGGTCACTCATCTCACCTAAATATACAGAACATCTGATTGACGGTGAACAATTCTGGAAGCGTCTAAGCGAACAATAGGTTAACAGATCATATACAGGTTTCCAGAAAAAAAACCCATTACAGGTAGCCTATCCGAAACAGTATCAACAGCTTAAATGGCCCCGTCTTGGCATTCAAAATAGGCCTACACACAGGCAAACACTTGTCTATCCTCGGTACAATAAAATAAAAGTCATGACTATGAAGAATTTAGTCTAAATCGCGTTCTTAGACCGATACATACATGACAAATATTCAGCAGCTCAACGGTCATACCATCAATAGGCTATATCACAGTCACTTTCCTCGGTTGAAAATCAAATATGGCGGCTCGCTCCACTTCGGACCGCATCACTACCCTGACAACGATACATACCGGTAGTCGTTCCACCTTGGCTATCTCAATTTTTATTCGAAATGGACATTATTGATATATTATCAAATTTGAAAAAAATATATGTTGAAAATAATTGAAAAATAATTGAAAAGTTTCATTGATGTATTTCAAACCAAACTGCAGCTATAACTTTCAACAATCGGAACTATATCTTCGGTCATCCTGACTACCGTAGTTACCCAACTTAGCAACCATCACCGTTTTAAATTTTACGTAAAAGTAGATTTATTTATGTAAATATAAAGATTGAACAGTGTTTTGATTGCGTTAAAGGTGGTATGAACGCAATGGGATACATACATATTCTACATGTAGCGCTAACGCGCTACATTGAATATGTCTGTATCCCATTGCGTTCATACCACCTTTAACGCAATCAAAACACTGTTCAATCTCTATTTGACCCCAGATACCCTAGCAGTTGATGGAAGGTAGCGCAATGAGTTCATGACTGTCAATATCGAAATCACTTGAAATCTTTATATCCTTTTCAAATCATAAATGCATTTGTCGTACGAAAATAAAAAGCAAATTTCATATAATAAATCTATTTCCTGTATATGTATCTGTATTAACAATCTAAAATACGTTAGTACACGTGTCTGATGTAGAGGCATCTAAGGGAATTTCTAATTATTTATATACGACCGGGTTTAGTTTATATATTGCCTAAAACTACATGTAAAAATTGTCAGAATGTTGTCAGAAAAAGTTTTGCCGAAGTATATACATATCAATATTTAGAATAGAGCTCTGTTATAAGGATGTTTGTTTAGTTTTACGTCCTATTAACAGCCAGGGTCATGTAAGGACGTACCAGGTTTGTTGGTGGAGGAAAGCGGAGTACCCGGAAAAAACCACCGGCCAGCGGTCAGTACCTGGCAACTGCCCCACATGGGATTCGAACCCGCATCCCAGAGGTGGAGGGCTTGTGGTAATATGTCGGGACATCTTAACCACTCGGCCACCCTGTTATAAGGATGTATCTTATAAAATATCGAATACATCATAACATTATCAAAACTACTCTCTGCTGTCGGCCTAAATTACCTTTCTGCTCTCAGGGGACCTGCAGTCACAAGATATTCACCTGACAATTTTTGTGGAACTTACTATATTTCAGACAAAATAATTAAGGGGATATCTTCATTAGGACTATTGGTGTTCTGTTCCCAGACCCTCCGGTTTTGCCGTAAACAACCGCTTCAGTTCTGTATGCAATGTTCTTCTAAGGAGAATCGAATTGCTTTGTTACTTTAGAAAAAAACATATTGTAAGCAAGTCCTGAAAATCTCTTCGTGTGTGTTATCGTGGTCATTTGATCATGTTTGTTAACGATCGTAGACTGACCGATGGAGCGTCATTACCGCGGCTGTCGTTGTTCATTGAATTCTTAAACTTTATATAGATTTGTCTCTAAAATGTTGTGGGATTGACTTTTTTATGTGCATCACTATGAACATTTAGCTGTATGATGTCAACCGTATTTTTACCTTTATTGAATTTTATATGGCCATGCACTTCTAATATGTAGGATTTAATGATCGAGAAAAGTTGGAGTGACCGGAGTTAATTATTTACACCCCTCGCCTCCCGCTGGCCGAAGACTTGCAAGATAACACCTACATTAGGTCCCAAGATCACGAAACAATAATAATTAAGTCTTAAACAATCCTATGTTTATACATAGACAATTAAAAATGGCGTTACAAAATGCTACGGCAAATTTGATTGGCTAAACTGAAGTCTAAAATTGTTTCATGATCCTGAAGCCAGGTATACTAAGACTGGAGTAACAACAGCATAACCACTTCGAGTTTTTGGAAGCAATAACAAGTCTGACCTAGTAACGTGAAAGGAAACAAATTACATCCCAAAGAATCCATGCCATCAATCTGTCACTTTTCTTAAATCTCCATATTGCCCTTACATCCGACAGTAGCTGGCACTTTCCCGGATTTCATCCGGACAGGCATACGGAATGCAGGTTATTAAAATATAGAAATTGTAGTCAAATGGCTGCAAAAATTGAAATTGTTGTCACTCGTATGGCATTTAAAGTAACATTAAACGGTCGATATTTAAAAGTAATAGACGGTCTTGAAGTCCTTCAGAATAGGACTAATTGGTATGATCGATAATGTGTTTTAGAACTAAAAGACATAAATAAGCCAAACATGCATATGGTCACCGTAATTGTTCCAGCAATAAGGCAATCCAACTTGTCAGTCATTAACGGAGCAATTTTCAAATAGTATTTTAGCTTATTATATAAAGTTATTTTAATCATATCGCTTTCTTCGGTGGATTATTGGAAAATATTGCTCCATGAATAAATGGGAACTTGTTTGGTGCATTGCAAGGTCTTCTTCATTAGTTCTGGTCTACTATACACACGCATGCAAACAAATCGAGTAAGCTTAGACCACAAGAATTTATATCATCTGATTTCAACAGAGTACGAGGGATTTCATGTAAATACATCTGATCAATCTACAGAATGAATAATGTCGGGATTAACCAGTGACTTAAGTAGTCTATATTTATTCTTATAAACATATAAACAATTTCGTTAAATTCGTTTTTCTTTTTAGAAGTCATTGAATATATAGCTGATAACAGCTAATTCTGACTAAATTATAACGACTGGTTACCATAGCATCAGCAGATTTCATCTGAAATCCACCAGAAAAAAAAGTCTTATTTTTTTATTATTTCTATTTTTTCATATATTGTTTATATTATATGCTGGTGAACCTAAAATATAGTAATTTATATCATTATTGTCGACGGCGGTACATAAACCAAGGAAAGAAGAGTTTGTATATGGATCTAAGGCAAAATAAGGGTTTGGTAAAGGGGTTTAATGTCTCATAACATGATTGTTTTATGATATTTGCCAGGCAATTCTAGCTAAAGGTACACGATAAATATTGACAGAACATTTAAAAGATTAGACTACTTCAGCAATTTACGATGCAATCTCTACGGGCGAAAGCGGCATTTCTAATTAACTCCTTCACACCCCTGAAGACACGTTTGAACTCTTCGATTTCTAATAATAGACCAGTTCATTATGGGATATTAGGGCTGGATGAGTAAACATAGTAACGTACATTACAACGGCAGTTGTACTGTATCTACATCATCGTTGATAACCCATCCAAACCTGAAGACACAGTTAGACTCTTCTTAATCAAAGACTAGAACAGTTCATTATATAATGTCGGGGGTGAATGCATACCACACATAAATGTCATGTCTAACACCTTAATTTACTAACCGAAGGAAAATTTGGACTCCATTAATTCTACAGACAGAACAGTTCATTATTGAACTACAAGGATGAATAGGTTAACACTATTGCCATTCCTTGGCTGACAATGATGGACATTAGAACAGACAATGTTGCACCTTTAGTCGATCCACTGTTCTCGTGTCACAGGTAATAAGTTTCCGTGCATGGATTATATTGTACAAGCGTATAGCGGTACAAAAAGGCCTATACCGAACCTCGAGTCCCAAAGGTGTCGTAAAGGCGATTAACACACCTGCAATCACTTTATTTATTTACAACAAAGTTCGACACCTCGCGGAGGCCCTGACATCATTTCTACAAACCGGTGTGGACGGCAGCGTCCCAGATCTCCGGAGAAATGTGTGTTGAGGATCTAGCCTGTATATTGAATGCAATTGAATCGCCATTGATTAATTTGATTACAATTCCCAGCCGGATATTTACAGAATCACTACCAAGGTTGTACCCGGTATATGTGACAGAAACATACGGTAATTTAAAGAGAGAAATCAATGCAAACATATGTTACATGGCAGTGTATATATGCATAGATATCACAAACTTCAAAATGAGTTTCAGGAACGAATATAATAGCGAGCGACCTTTACGAGGACGGAAGATGAAAGGGAAACATACGATTACAATGCAAATACGGGGTTCTATAGTAAAAACGCTATCACTTTGGCACAACAGCCTTTGTAAAGAACAACCCGTTTAACTGTTGCATTTTTTTTTTGCAACGGCCTATTCCATGTTAAAGATGAAGGAAGTAGGTACAAACCATAAGCCCTTTAAACACAGACTTGTATCATTAATGTAAATACTGACTTGTATCTTTGATGTAAACACAGAATTTTATAATTGATGATTGTTTTGTAGGGTTATGTAGATATGTACTATCACCATTAATATCAGTACAAATTCGCATCACTATAATCATAAACAGTTTGCATTGATGTAAATATAGACCCGTTCCACTAATTACAATCGAAACCCTCGCCACCCTGATGAACACCTAGCCTGTTTCATCGATATAAGCATGGCATACAGACTAGTACATGACTAGTACATTGACCTTTATTAGACTCATGTCATTGATGTAAACATCATACTATTTAAATATATAAACAATATTTCGTATATGTCAGTGGAGCTAAGCATCATTGTTGTTTGTAATAAAACTCCAGAACTATCGAGACTAATGAAATACAGGTGCATTAATTTTCAGTGCAATATTTTTTAATATTAACGTTTACTGTGATAAATGTCATTATAATGTAGTGCTACATGTATAATTACAGTAGAAAATCATAATGATTAAATTACATTATCAAAGTATTATTGATGCATCGCTGTAATTACAAACAGGTATTTGGTAATCCAATATCACGATTGAAATAAACCTCAGATTTAATGCATTTAATTTCAATCTAAAATTATTAATGTGTTTGTCGTACTGATGTAATTACACCCTAAATGAAAAATAGTAATTATAACGAAGTTTTAATAATGAGAAAATAATGTTATTAGAGTGCTTTTAATTGATGTCATTTAAGCCTGTATCGATTGAGCTGAATTAAGTCTAGTTATATGAATTACAATACAGTATAGTACATGTTTTGACGATAGGACTGTCTGTTAATGCTTTAACATTGGTTATCAAAGAGTATAGTACTACCTTAAACAGCGCCGGCGGAAGTCATCTTTCCAACTTATTTTGATACACTCCTTTTGGGGACTTTTTTTACTTGTTTCCCGTCTTCTAAACGCAAATGACTTGGACCTGAATCTCATTACAACATCCTCCATGTCTGTTAAAGTGTTGACGAACTACGACGATCCACGAGGAATGCCACATACTCAGTACATGTATCTACTGTCATGCTGTCCACACACAGGGACGTGTAAAGCACATCTCCTGTCAGATAACAGCTGATCAAAACGCGAATGGGCATCGCTGTCACTTAAACAATTCACAGCAAATTAACTCGTGTGACGTAGACATCACCTCAAGTGCCCTCTGACCTTTGACATGCCCGCACGCCGGTGGATCAATGATGCCGAGAAGTATCGTGTAAACGTTCAATAGAATGAGATTCACATCCAATACGAGAATGGCGAGACACTGGCAAGGAATAACATGACATGATAGACAAATAGCATGACACTCGATAAATTGCACTCGAGATAAGCAAGTACAAACAACCGTGTACGCAAGTCAACTTGTCCTGTGTCTAACCCTAACGGATATTGCCACTATCAGATACACAATCGCGGTGGATCGAGATAGATACAACACCACATACACAATGGCTAATACAGAGGCAAGGATGTGTGATGCATTCTCTTTACGCAACAGTAACGTATGGTGGGTGCATAACTTCCGTGTTTGCGTAAATGTTTTAAGTCTTTAAAATCGGTTAATAGGATTTGAAGCTGTCAATGCGCGTCACAAGTATTAAATTGATGATATTGATTTACTGGGGATTCAGTGTTACAAGTAAATATGTTAAAGGTTTCTTTATACATTGAAGCATCTGAAACGACAGTGCAAGTCAACAAGCATTCTACTGAAAAATAAAGCTAGGTGTTCTCTAGAGCCTTTACAGTCACACGACTTATTTTAAGATGTGGAGCTAACGTCTAGCTAGTTCCCATTAACGTAATTGCTTAACATGGTAGTTTGTCAGCATAGTTCGATGTAAGGCATATTGGATGTAATCAATCCATTGGTTTAGCATTTAAACATAATGTTACAGCCGCCAAATTCCAGCAACTTTCTCCTTTTTAGTCTATTGTCTCCAGAGGTTGGACCAACCTCAGTTTTTATAAACAGATGATAGACTTTTCTAAATAATGTTTCATTCCAACTTTTATCTTGATGGTTTGATAGTGTAATTAATTTAATAAAAATCTGAGGACCCCATGCCTATGTTCCCGGGGCTGAACAATCGTCATTATTTATATAAAACAATTACTGTCCTCGCAAAATAATATTTCACACAATGTTTGGCGTTAATCCAATTTAATATCAAGTTGATATAGGGTTGAAAAGCTGAGTAAATTAAATTAAAAACATCCCCGCCTGTGTCACCATTGGTACAAATGTAACCAAACCTCATTTACATAAACCAAAACTGTGCTCTCCCAGTGATGCTTTTCATCTAATTTTGTTGTTATCTATTCATGCGTTAAGGAAAATAGGCTTTTAAAGCAGCGATTCAGGCAAGCACTCTGATTTGGTGCCCCGGACATGTATCTCTAGTAGGCGAGGAAGCTTCATTTATACAAGATACCAAGATCTGTACTTCCTTGGATACGACACTGTTCAATTTGGGACTGTCTCAAAAATCGTTCGCGAAAGATGGAGCAATACTTTCCAATTTGTCTTACATTTACACCAATTGATTTTATCGGACAGATGGACAATGGAGCTTCTTATTAGCGTATATCCCACTGAACTTAAGGCAAGGGTGTGCATTGTTACTGTACCGGTGGCCTCCGTGGTTGCTAAGTCCATCGGACAGTCTATTTCAGACAAACTGACAAAACACAATGAACAGTATAAAGACAATGTATATTATATCGATTATCAATCAGATGGCTACAACATGATTTAGCGACTGTGAATATGTAACGAGCTCTTTGATTTCAAAATATTTCAAATAGTTACCAAAACTGCATATCAGATAGTCTACTAACATAATAAAACCACTGCAATTGCCAGTCGACGGACAAATGGCACTGTACTGCTATCATAAACTGTTTCATAAACAAAAATATTGGCGTTATATGGTATGATATTGGCATGCGTAACACTTCATCAACTTATACACAAAAATAAAGTCGAGGCGATTCATCATTTTGTTGGAATCAGTCAAATTACACTTACTATAAAGTATTGAAATCACTCATGAGTTTAATCATTTTGATAATTCAACAGGTACCGGTTATTATTGTTTTTCTTTTCTGATAAAACAATCGTTATTAGAGGTGAAACGGGACATTGGGGTGTGTGATCTAGAGTAATTACTTATTCGGCAAAAAATACGTCCAGACACTTCCAAATGAGGAAAATAATCTATCAGGTGGTTTTATCCCACTTAAGTTTCTGAGGCAGGGAATAGTACAATGTGTGATACGATATAATTCGGGTATTGGTGTACTTAGATACGAGCTGGCAAACGTAGATTGCTTCTAAGCCCCAGTAATGGTGTTCTAGTCGATGGGTGGTGTTTATTCGGCTTATTCGGGAGTATAGTTGTTACTGTATGACAAGTTATCCGTATTACTAGCTTATGTAAGACATAAGACACAAGTATTTACCAATTTACCACAGTCTCTTCCCACACTATACATTCACGATATAGATTGACATGATATTCTGACTATAGTTGTACGAATGGAATTAATCATAATGCCGTTTAAAGATACTCCACCGCTGACAAATGGTATTCTTTTCACCATCAAAAACAGGAGCAGACGATTTAGTATTTTTCTTCAGTTACAAAAGTTACTTACTTTACACCATTACCACAATTGAAAAGTTTTAGCTTCTAATTTTACTTAAAGTTAAAAATATGAAAAATAATTTAATTGCATCCCGGAAAAAATTCCGTTGCACTATATCCTATATGGATTGAAGTAATGATTGCGCATGCACCAAAGGCGAAATAAATTATTTCATGTTATTTTTTTGTGTTAATAAGGCATATATATACATGACTAAACACCAATTATTGTTCAAATGATGAATATCATTTATGCTCTGTCGGCGGTGGAATATCTTTAAAGTAATCATTAACTGTGTAATGCTTTACATACGCAAAAAAAGGTTTATTTTTTTTACAATATTTGAAACAATTCAATCATAAATGTATAATTGACGTCAAAATATTGTGATTGTTAGTATATATATTTTACACTAGGACACCTTTTGGCTATGTATTTTAAATATCCATAGGTACTTTCAAGATTTATTTGCCAAAATATATCCTATCGATACATTGCAACACCACAATTTTCCATCATTATTAAGCCACATGAAAGCATGTGTTATGAACTCAATGATTTGGATACGGTATATATCAAGTCTAAAGGACAGATCCCTAGTCTGCCATCACACAGTGAAGACGACTCAACACAATAGCAAGGTAACAAGGGAAACGCGACAGGAAGAAAAAAGATGAGGAAAAGAAAATTAACGTAATTATACTCAAGTTAATTCACTTATTTCGATCGATCATGAAATGCGGAGACTTGGTGCAACTATGTCGGCCTTCCTGCTCCTGACAAACAGGCAATGGGACCGGCTGTAAAAGGTCACTCGTGTAAAAAAAAGTCGATCTGTTGCAAGATTTGAATGTCACCAAACCTATTTCAGGAGCTCACTACTCAGGTAAGGAGTAATATTATAATATGATCGTTTGAAGACCTGTTATGTTTCGACAGTATAAAAGAACATTCTACAAACTTCAGATACATTCAAGGTATTTTTCCATCTTAATTACAAACCTGATTAATTATTGTATTTTTCATTACTAAGTTATTGATATCGTCATTTGGTTATCAATTCAATAAGTGGATAATGTTGTTTTTTCGTTTTTATACAAATATTTCAAAAGATATAATGGGGCTTTATATGTATCATTTGTTAATTCCTCAAACAATTTGTTATTTAGACAAATGCATAATATTAAACACCAGTTGAAGTCATATGGTTAGCGACACAAAAGTTGAAGACATGATGGTTACTGTATGAAGAGGAGATTAATACTTGTGAGGGGTCGGGAAATGAGCCTTTCGTGTAAAAGTATCATTTCTTTCCAATATATCGAAGTATGTATATTTATCGACCATCTGAAGCTTAAAACTGAATCACATCGAGTCATCCTTCTTCACTTGTGAAACGTATTCATGAATAACCTATCTATTAAAACATCACTAAAATTTGGCTTGATTATTTTTGTCTCTAAAACATGTCCGATTCTAGCTGATACAAACTGGGGGAAGCTAATCTAATATTAGAATTCTGCTGATAAAGTCTTATCGAGTGGCTTGTCTAGATCTACATTTCCATCTCAATAGATATGGTTTTAATTTGAACTTGCTTGAGTATAAAATGCACAATACAATGTCGTCTGCTTTATCATAATATATATAATATAATATGATATCATATTAAACTATATTATAACTATAACCATATAACTATATTTATCGACCATCTGAAGCTTACAACTGAATCACATCGAGTTATCCGTCTTCACTTGTGAAACGTATTCATGAATAACCTATCTATTAAAACATCACTAAAATTTGGCTTGATTATTTTGTCTCTAATACATGTCTGATTCTAGCTGATACAAACTAGGGGAAGATAATCTAATATTAGAATTCTGCTGATAAAGTCTTATCGAGTGGCTAGTCTAGACCTACATTTTCATCTCAATAGATATGGTTTTAATTTGAACTTGCTTGAGTATAAAATGCACAATACAATGTCGTCTGCTATATCATAATATATATAATATAATATGATATAATATTAAATTATATTATAACTATATCATATTATATTATAACTTATCAAATCATATTGTTTTAGTTCTATTCTAAGATTCATCTTCTGGAATGGACGCTGTCAAATAGTCCATTTCAGACATACACACTATGTTTTAAACTCAATATCGACCCGCTATAAATGCGCCGATAAGACAAACCCAGTTGTCCTTCTTCGTCAGTAAAATGCATTCCTTTATTCAAACGAGTTACCTCGCTTTAACAGACAGGATTTTGTCATCTCTTACCACACATCATGCTCATTCGAAGTCTTTACTCTATTCGTACATTTCAGCTACTTAAAAGCGCACAATCTATTCTCAACAAAAACTTAAAGCTTCTTGAAAACATAGGAAAATTAAACTAAACACGTTGTAAAATAATCCTTGCCGATCTTTTGATTTCAATAATTTTGTATTGGGTATTGTACTGAAATGTTCCTTGCGGCCATCATTCGCTCATCCCCTAAACGAGATGAAAGTTATTTCTAACATCGGGATGTTAACACGCATAAATTTCGGCAAATAAGGTCAGATAAATCAGAATATTTACATCACGATATTTGGCTGTCCATTTTAGTCATTTAGTTGTTGCCAATGAGAAGAAGTAAAAATGCATTATTATCTAAATCCCATAATGTTTTTGAAAGCAAAAGTTAAAGTTCTTATTTGGAACGAAACATCCATATCTCTAATACTAGTACCTTAATTTCTGTTCAAATCGACACAGTTTCTAAAATACCTAAAATTGCACATAACCCGATGGTAACCATGTCGACAGCAGAGGGGCTGGAACATTGTCTGAATTATTCGATCTTTTATAATAAAAATTATGTCTTTACCTTAAAACAGGCAGAATGAAAATACACTACTTTTGCAGAAATATGTACTCCATTGATACGAGTTTAAACAAAGATGTGCACGCATTAAAAAAAACAACAATAAAATAGCTAAATAAAAGTAAAACGATAACCCCTTCAGATGCCCATGAAACAGGCGCGTATATTTACTAGCGGCACTGAACATTACCAGTGTAGTATGCAATGTGTGGTTGCGTGCAAAACATTTACTAATTTCATTGGCTTCCCATTTTATTAGGTGAATCTAACGCTCATACAATCGACCAATGGAAGGTTCTCTCTAGCAGAAGGTAGTTTAATGTTGTAGCCATCATTTAGTAATAGACTACATTATAGGCTATGCATAGTAAATTGTCTAATGTATCATGAACTTTTTAAAATGCCAACCCATTGCTACATGATGGATGATGTATTGTTTACAAAACCTTGCCATCTGTTGCCATTATGACATCAGCAACAAAATCTACATTGTAAGAAAAAAACTGTAATGCGAAATAAATCAATTCCTTTAGGGTAGTTTTATCTGTTTAGAAATACAACTCGTCAGTGTTTACTAACCTGAGTAAAATTTCAATAAAGAAACAAGATCTCTGAGGGGATCTTGGTGGTCACTGTAGGGTGATTTTTATCAGTCAAAAGATAGAAGGATCATTTCCCCGCTTTTACACCTTCTTTCCCCGTTTCTTTAAAGCATTAACACACACGGGGACACTGTTTAACTTGTTTTCTAATCAGTCCAAGATTCTGATATCCATTACAACGTACTACTGCATAGGTGAACCTGCATTGGAAACTTATTTGAACAAGGTATTCTAAGAAATTTTATACTAAATATCCTTTTTTGAGAAACTTCAATTCTCTTTTCGGCTATCTTGTTTTAGGAACAGTCCTAAAGTGATATATGCATAAATGGACACAAAGAGGAACCGATAAATGAAATTTGAAAAAAGAAAAATACTCTCTGACAGTGATCTTTTTTTTTTTTTTTTGTTTTGGAAATCCAAGATGGCTGTCTCTCAGTCAACTTGTTGTCCAGTCCCAAAATGCAATATGTACAAACAGGCACTAACATGAACCTATCCAGAGAAGACTCTGTATTCAATACAGCTTTCCATACAATCGTGATGCAGAAGGGATTTTTCATTAACACTACTTTTTTTTCATTTTGCAAATATCAGTTTTCAATCGTAACCAATAAGCTAATCTAAGTATATAACCTTACGGTACATTTCTATTGGCAGCACGTCTGTGGATACGAAGGGAAACCAACTACCAGTATTGATGCGATAACTACATGAAGCTCTCATTCACTTACGTAAAACCATCTTACCACAAATTCATTTATGTACAGCACAAGACTTCCTTCATACATCATGTTTATCTTTATTTAAACCAATCATGTTATTCCCAATAGAATGTTAACGTTAAAACATTCCAGAAATTGTTTTCTAATTGTAAACAGCTTATTACTTATATGCTCCATGTACTTGTTTAAGTAAGTAAGTATTTTTATACTCTAAATCCTGATATTCAGCTGATTAAGTTATAAGATAAAGGCAAATTATCGTATTAATTACCACATCATTGCTTTACTGAACGAACTCTTTCAATTGAAGATAGTCACAACGTAGTTCTCGTCTCCATGGCAACGATACTTTCTCTAATTTGCGGCGAATGACCTTTAGGGACTAATTACGTTAAAAAACGCAATACATCGTGTCTGACCGCGGTCCCAGTAGATCAATAGGGACACATGTAGGCTAGCACAGTGACTGTGACTTTAGTACTGTGGTCTGGAGTATCCCACTGGTCAGAGATGGCCAGAAAACGGCTGTAATTTAAACATAGTCCATATAACAGTCTTACATATTCAGACTCTCAACATTTATCTCAAACAAGTTGGAATCGATCTCTGTTGCTTTCGAAGTAACATCCATTGTTTGTCTCTAACAGTGTTGCCCTTGATCAAGAAGTGCTGCTCCTACATTTGCTGCAGACAAAGACTGCACTGTGTTTTATTTTCTCTAATGAAGAAGAAACCAGTTAATCTTTGACTGTAATGATTATTTATATGAATACTTCTTGTCAATAACACATTTGAGATCGTTCTTAAATCCCACTAACGATGTTATATGAATGCTATTTTGTAAGTTATCTGTTAAGAGGCAGTATAACACAAAGACAAATCATTTCCATCTTATCTAAATCAATATCACAAAATAATACTGAAGGTAATCCATATCTCAACAGTAAACGATATTTCTCACGTTTTTGCGATTTTTCTCCTTGACAAGTAAAAAATGTAGACTTCACTTTAGTAAATTCATATCATTTACCCAACGTTCCCTGATGCTACAGGTTTCAAACAAACTCAAATTATCCTTAAATTAAAAAAAAGTGACATTTTTCGATCGATATGTTTTTCGCTACTGCTACTTTAGCGCGAGATAAGCTCATTATATGATTAGCTTTTGGCAAGAGCTTCTTATCTTATGTCTATCGATCTTGATTTCGACGATATTGGATAATTCTGACCGAGCGTTTAACGACGAACGATAAGATCGCTTTTAGAAGGAATTGAACGGATTGGTATTGGAATTACCAGAAGGATGGTGCATGTAAAAATGAGACGTTAGCACGTCAACATTTTTTTATAATCCTATTTTAAAAAAAATTACGACATGTCCGACCGTTGTAAATACATTATGTATATCCCGTTGCCGTGTTGAGCGTTTTTCTTCGCGTCTTCTGAGGTATTATTCAGCAAGACAGCATTTAACGAATGCAAAAATTTCCACGATCAAATGAGATAAACAAGACAACATCACGCTCAACCCACAAATGCAAACCAAAGCCTTCTGCGATAACTTAGTTTCGCGATTTTCGGTTCAGAACGAGTTTGCAGAGACAAAACTTTCGCGGATCAAATATCGAATTAAACTACATTTCAATAGAATTCAGACAAGATATTTATTCACGGAAAAAGTTTCATGAATTAATTTAATCGAGAAATTCCCGAAAGCAAATCGCACACGAAAGTTCATGAAATACCGATAACATTTTTATCTGAGCAATTGAACGAATGTTAAGCAAAGCCAAAAAGAAGCCTAAAAAATATCAAACTGATGAGTTACAAGTTGTCTTGGTTAATATGGCACATATATGTTTAAATACGTAATATTCCCAAAGAATTGGGATAACACGTGTAAAACGTACTGTTCGCAAAGAATTGGGATGCTGGGGATTAAACGTGTGAAACGCACTGTTCGCAAAGAATTGGCATGCTGGGGATTACACGTGTAAAACGTACTGTTCGCAAAGAATTGGCATGCTGGGGATTAAACCTGTTCGCAAAGAATTGGCATGCTGGGGATTACACGTGTAAAACGTACTGTTCGCAAAGAATTGGCATGCTGGGGATTAAACGTGTGAAACGCACTGTTCGCAAAGAATTGGCATGCTGGGGATTACACGTGTAAAACGTACTGTTCGCAAAGAATTGGGATGCTGGGGATTACACGTGTAAAACGTACTGTTCGCAAAGAATTGGGATGCTGGGGATTACACGTGTAAAACGCACTGTTCGCAAAGAATTGGCATGCTGGGGATTACACGTGTAAAACGCACTGTTCGCAAAGAATTGGGATGCTGGGGATTACACGTGTAAAACGTACTGTTCGCAAAGAATTGGGATGCTGGGGATTACACGTGTAAAACGTAGTGTTCGCAAAGAATTGGGATGATGGGGATTACACGTGTAAAACGCACTGTTCGCAAAGAATTGGGATGCTGGGGATTACACGTGTTAAACGCACTGTTCGCAAAGAATTGGGATGATGGGGATTACACGTGTAAAACGCACTGTTCGCAAAGAATTGGGATGATGGGGATTACACGTGTAAAACGCACTGTTCGCAAAGAATTGGGATGCTGGGGATTAAACGAGTTAAATGTTAAAAGGATTAGTTTAAGAAACACCAAAGGCGAAGAACCGTAACCAATGATTTAAATCCCCCTGTGTAAAGTATAATGTAATTATATTGCCACATTGATTTCATTGTGATTATGTCCATTTTGAAGGTTCCAAGACGGACAAATGATAGACAATAATAGACATTCTGAAAAAGATACAGTATATTGTTATTCACCATGAGCAATGTGTAATAGGATTTTAATGCGTCTAAAGTTGTGACAGGGTAATATCGACCCGTAAATGATACTCTTAAGTTGTCAAACATAAGGATTAGCGAGCTTTTTGTAGCTTAAGAATCTTCACCTAGGATCGATATCTCTAGGATTTTCTTGTACAGGGATGAACCCTTCTCTCCTTTCATTCTATGTATGTACAAATGTGTCCTTGATCACATCTAGTATAAATATCTAAAACAGAATAAGGATATTTCATCATTGCAAGACTTATTGTTTGTTTCCGTAACACGCATGCGTTGTTTTCGTCATCATAATTATACAATGTTGCTATGGCAACAAATGTTTATATGTTATAAATAACAGGTTGATTTTAACTCGTCTTTCGATTAACACAAATAGCACACAGTTCTATTATCTAAACGTTGGACAGTTTGCATATATATATAAAAGTATTAGTATACATTGATTGTTTAATTGTCTCGTTTTACGTGTAACCGTAACAACATATTATTGGGAAGCATCCAATAAATATCAATCAATCACAAAGCATTCCTTTTATGTTTGTTTGTTAGTTGTTGTTTTTTAATTCTTAAACTGTTCTCATTTTTGTACTGCATTTTTTATGGGTTTTTTTATTTGGCCACTTTCTCTCTACAGCTATATGTAATACGTGTGAACAACTTGTTCACGCGATTTCAATTTTAACAGTTGATTATAATAAACAGAGAATGTCTTGCTTGTGTTTCTTTTTATATCATTCGCAAGTGTGTATTTTCGCAGAAATAATATCAACGAAGAATAAAATTGATATCTAAACATGCTTAGTTTTTTCCTGGCCCTTAGTTTAAAACAATTACCATAATTCCTGAAGATATTCACCATAAGAGCATAAAGATATTCATCATTAGAACAATAATTGGTGTTTAATCTTGTATATATAAGTATAATCAACACAAGAAATAATATAAGATGATTTATTTTGCCTTTGGTGCATGCGCAATCAGTACTTCATTCTATAGAGGATATAGCGCCACGGAATTTTTCGGGATGCAATTAATGATTTTTTATATTTTCAACTTACAGTAGTATTAGAAGCTCAAACTTTTCAATGGTGGTAATGGTGTAAAGTAAGTAACTTTTGTAGCTGAAGAAAAATTCTAAATCGTCTGCTTCTGTTTTTGATAGTGAATAAATACCAATTTTCAGCAGTGGAGCATCTTTAATTACTACATTTTGTCGGCAGTATCTAAAATTCCTTGTCCATCCTCATTCAGGTTTACTCCTCGGGTACAGTTGTGTAGACGCATTAACCGGTTCAGAAATGAACTATCAGAATGACTACATCTGTTCCCAATAAGGTCGGCACCATGGCTGAGAAAGAAAGCTACAATTATCTGAAGCTTGATCACATTATCCGCTTCCCTAGGGACGCATAAACCGCGAGAAAAACGACGTCGCCTCCGGCATATTACAAGTATACGTCATTACGAGCAGAGGTGAGAGAGATCCTTGATGCTCTCCGGCAGACATAGATGGTAGGAATTTGAGCATGATATGTCATCTTATAAGAATATCTCCAAGCGAACTCGATTGATTGTTCACTCTCAGACACAGTGTTTCACACAAGTTAGGTGACAAAGAAATCCACTTCTACCATTAATAAACCTAAGGATGCTACAATATAAAGCCAATGGAAAATAATTGAATGTGTAAGATATTTATTTATCTATTTTGTTTTAGGTGAGTTCTTTAGTTGAATTAATGCTACATGTACTCTTATGCAAGATCGCAAATTTATTATAGTATAAGACCAGCGAAACCAGGCAACCAACTACAGTTATTCATATCCCCATTTATCGACATATTAGCGAGATGAAATTAGCGTGTGTTTTTTAATTATTTAATAAGCAGGCTGTCAATAACTGTTAGCAAATGTTGAGATCAATAGCGTTGATTTTTTTCTAGATTGTGATAAACTAGGATTTTTTTTTCTGACGATGGTAGGAAGAACCATTACGATGTCATTATAAATGTACTGATAAAATGGTCGCTATGAATGTCATGTTTGACATTCTGGGAAAACCGCGCAATCAAGGGAGTCAATCGAAATGATGAGCTGGTTCATTTGATGACAGTCAAATTCGCGGGCATGATACAGGTTTAGCAGAGAAGATATTTTGTACATAGCAGATATAATTGTGATCTGGCTACTGTAAACCACTTTGTTATTTTTCGTGAGCGACTTCGAAGGCAAACTGAAAGATTTCGCGAATAATTGTGGAACCGTATTTCATGTCAAGATTGTTGGTAAGAACACTTGATTATCAATTTATGTCGACAATAAAGATGACACAAAACATTTGTTTGTTTGTTTGATTAATTGACGTCCTATTAACAGCATGGGTCATTGAAGGACGGTCTCTCATGTATGTGGTGGGTAGTGTGTATGAAGTGCGTGTGGCGTGTTTTGGGAGACTGCGGTATATACTATGTCATCTTGTATAGTGGAACTGTTGTCCTTTTTATCGTGCTTTATCACTGAAGAATGCCGCGGAAGACTCCAACCAACACACCCACACAAAGAAGTGTATATTTTATAATAGCACATGATATATAATGTATCCAACAGGTCATATTTAGAATATTCACACACGGTTTCAAACAGAAATTTCTCTTCAAAACCAAAATGAATGACTAAACAACAAAAATTCACAACCATGCAATCACGCATGAAGCAAATTAACCAGAAATTGCGGATGGTTAAGTACCGATCTGCCATTGTGTTTGCTTGAACATAAACATTGGATACCTCAGTTAGTGTTACGTAAAACAAAGGTCAATAGCGTCAGATGGAATAACTATACTAAAATCAATGCGCCACAGCTCGTCTAAAGCTCCATAAAGATTTCTAATGTTTTCCTGTAAATAATTGATGTACCGGTACAGTTTTTAATCATTTGATGCGGATGTCGGCAGGTTGCTGTAGTAGTGCTGATAAAATGAATGCATTTGTGTTGGTTTTTTTTTTAATTCAAATGATTACACAGAATCATAAATAAAGATTTTAGTATCTTTAAGGATTGTCAAATATAAAAGCTGATAATGCAAGTTAAAAGCATTCGTGTTGACATAAAACTTTTTTTTTCAAAATGTTTGTAGATTACCCCTATGTATTGGTCATCGTTTGTAAAGTCGGTGGACATTTTGGTTCTAGGTTACTTATAACTACTTTTTGGTGTTGGTATACGTTGGTATATGATATAGAGCAGTCTTTGCGAACCGGTTTTCATTTCAACACTGAACACACCCATATAAATAGCATTACACGAGGCCAACAACTCAACTCAATAAATACATAGTATATAAATTTCAATAACTTGACAAGATCTTATTAATGGCAAAGATTGTCAGTGCTTTGATTTTCTATTTGTCAATTTACATTTGTTATTCATTAGAACTAGAAGCTGAGGATCCTATTTTCCTAGCTGAAGATCACAAAATATTATCTTTATCAAAAACTGAAGATATGAAGCACACTCTGAATTTATGTATAATCTTCATTTATCTATCATTTATTTACATATTTATTTATTTTCTATTTGTCTATATGACAAAATTACTATTACATCGGGAGCTATGTATCTCTTATTATGTAATGTGTCCGCAAGAGTACTGTTTTGGGCATTGCGGTTTTCCTTTGGTCACAAATCAAAAAAAAAAGTTTAATAAAATTAAATCACGGTTAGTGTCATTCGACCATCCTTGATACTCGGGGGTTACTTTCACTGTCACTATATCCACCACTGGACTATCTCATGTTAAAACTGATTGCAGCTCGCTGGAGGGAAATGACCAGTGATAGGCCTGCAAAAACTACCATTGAACATTACAGAGATAGTGAAAGAGAACGACGCCCAAGCCACACAATACACCGTTTTGTTATCTACACCAAAGAACCAAACTAAGTCATCATCAGTCGGCAGTGATAGTAACCACTAAAATCACAAGGATGAACTCCAGACCTTAGTACAGTGTAATATAGAAATTATTCATACAGAAAATGCCTGTCAAGCGGTAATCGAGACAGTGTGTAATCAACGCTTGCCGAGTGTAGCCGGCGGGGCAGTCACTTGCGTTATAGAACAAGGCATGCTTCATTAATATAAGCCATCGTCGTCGGATCCTCGTAGCCATCACCTGAAACCCCTGACATCTTCTCTGCTGTGCTGGAGACCTCATATCCACAATATAGCTTGTACCTGTTTCTACGCATTAAACAAAATTCAAGAGTCATTCTCCACAACATTCAAATTTCTACGTGTCTAAAGTAACCAACATTCCCTTTGACAAATTGCAAAACTGCCAATTGCAAACAAGAAATTGCAGAAGACCAACGCACCTTTCTACATATCCAAGAAGACTAACATCCCTTTCCACGTAGCAGAAAAACTAACATCCCTTTCTACGTATCACAGAAGAACAACAGCCTTTTCTACGTATCACAGAAGACCAACAGCCCTTTCCACGTAGCAGAAAAACTAACATCCCTTTCTACGTATCACATAAGACTAACATCCCTTTCCACGTAGCACGTAAAAAACTACCAGCCCTTTCTACGTATCACAGAAGACCTAACAGCCCTTTCTACGTATTACAGAAGACCTTTCACTAACATCCCTTTTTCTACGTATTACACGTATCACAGAAAACTAACATCCCTTATCCTATCCTTTCTACGTATCACACAGAAGACCAACAACCCTTTCCACGTATCACAGACGAGTAACAACCCTTTCCACGTATCACAGACGACTAACATCCCTTTATACGCATCACAGAAGACCAACAGTCCTTTCAACATATCACAGAAAACTAACATTCCTTTCTAGGTATCATATAAGACTAACATCACTTTCTTCGTATTACAGAAGACTAGCAGCCCTTTCTATGTACCACAGAATTAAGACTAACAGTCCTTTCCACGTATTACAGAAGACCAACAACCCTTTCCACGTATCACAGAAGACCAACAACCCTTTCCACGTATCACAGAAGACTAGCAGCCCTTTCTATGTATCACAGAAGACCAACATCCCTTTTTACAAGCCACCTCTGTTATCAAAAATTACCCAAATCGTCGGAAATTCTGTATATTTTCCTTTTTACAAGTAACGAAATTCCCCATCTCCATTCGCCCGACATGTCTGTGGTATTCCTTTCATGAATATAATTCCTGATATGTTCTGCCATACAGACTGTCGTCCAAGTGTTACTCTAGTGATATTCCTAACCTGGTATCGGTTACCATCTTCCCGTGTTAATGCCTTTACTAAAGACTTAATGTGGTTGTAATGCGATATTATATTATCTTGTCTGTCAATCAAATCAAACCTTTTGATTACGTCATACAAAGACGATCGAATATTCTCCAAAATATAATTCTATATACTATCATTATTTTCAAGCGGTTGCATGGCATGACACTCTCTTAAATATTATATATTGTTGGGGTCGCATAATTAATAAACGACTTCCTTCTCCCTAGTATTAGGAAAAGAGACAATCTTCTTCCTGATATAAGTAGAAAAGTGGCCCCTTGTATTACTAGTATGAGGAAAATGTGCCTTCCTCTTCCAAGCAATAGAAAAGGGCTACGTATTATTACAAGAGGAAACAAGACTTGTTTGAGAACAGCAAAGCTCGCCTCTGGAGCCTTGTTGATTTAGTCAGGTTCTTTGTAATTTACCAGTGTTATAATGTATAGCAATGTCATCATTATTACATAACTTTTCGGCCCGTTGGGCCTTTTGAAATTCTCAATCCAACATTCCCTCCCTTTAAGTGATTTGCATACCCATCACAACAATTATAACCCAAAACTATTGTAGAAATCCATGTCAATTGTTACGGATATATTTTACATAATATGTTCTGCATCATCATTGTGAACAATATTTTTTTCAAATAAAAAGATACTTGCTCTTTCAAACCACATAAACCAATCCTTTATAAATATCAATATCATGACGAGTTTCACGTTTGCCATTATTTCAGCATTTTTGAATAAGCTTATCCATTTGTCATACCTAACCGTATGCTTATTTTATCATCATCATTATCCATGCATACGAAATGCACAACTCCATTTAAATGTGATATAAATTATTCACAAATCAAAACATTCATTCAAAAATCAATTAATATGCGGTCATTTTAAAATTTTTACGTACATGCAATCGGAAGTCTTAGTAAGATATAACCATCAATGCATTTTATTTATCTCAAATTCATTTTGGTGTAGTCTTGTGTAGTCATTGTGACTTTAATATCATAAATATTCCTGGTACACATGCTGCTAGAGCCTTGTCATAGTAACTAGCTTTGTATTATTTTCATGATGATTGCAAGGTCGTCATAACAAAAGGCGCAATATTATTATATAAATATATAACCGTCATATTGCGTTACAAAGAAGATCAATAGCATAATTCCTATTAGTTTAGTTTCATTGCGTTCATCATTCTATTAATACATGCATTTAGTAAGTTCAGCAAGAACATGTATAGGGCGGGTGTTTTGGGAGTCAGACGTATATCCATGTTGTGTCTCCTTGTGCTAGCGAAAACTCTTATCTACGTTATTGTGCTACCCTATTGAAGTATAAAGTCAAAACAGTCCATCTCGGTCATTTTATAATGGCAATATAATCGACGAGCCAGTCGACCCTCTCTCTATATGAGAAGTTAGAACAAGGATTAAAAAATATTTGATATATCTTACCTTGAGGTACCAGGTATAGGATTGGAATGAACCGCCCTTAGGGGCTGGTGACTCCTTAGGGCGCCGACATTGGCTTGTTGGGGCACATCATCATTCCGTCGGCGACGCCTTTTTAGTGAGGAGAATGTTCTCTTAAGCCTGGCTTTTAACGAGTCATCTTCGTCATCAGTCGATGCTAAATTCTGCATCGATGTTGAAAGCAGTGCCTTTGGTGATGATAAAGACATCTTGCAAGTGGTATAATGTTCCTTTATCTTAAAAACTGTTTAAAATTGTTCAAGCCGAATGGCGCACATGTCTTATTTAAGATGTTGTGTAAACACCTGGCCCAAATCGACTGCCAGCGTTCAACGTATTTACCGCAAAGTGGCTGTGTAGTCTTCAGAATACTCCAAAACATTAACATAGAGAACTAACACAACGGTCAGTGTAATCCATAGCATTGCTGTAAATATCAGGTTGACAGATGAACTGGGGACATCAGAAGGCATGGAATGGCCGTGTTCTTAGAAGTTGCCGAGGCACACATCCGTGTTACCGTAACAAGAGCTCCAGTCGTAATTCGTTACCATTAATAGTATGCTGCTTATGGCAGGCGTTTCTATTGATACTCGTAACAGTAGTCTATATTATCTTCATATTACATCACTATCGATCTCTCTACCGTTTATTATATACACCAATGTATACTATCACGCGGATTTCCTGAATACATCACTGCATGCATACATACACGGATATATTCAGGCTCGCTATGCACACCGTAACATTTGACATTACATGTCTTTTGAATACTAAGAAGCAGATGATAAGATTTGGAAATCAGAGAGAGTGCGGCGTATCCACTTTGTAAATCAATAGTACAATGACTCTATATTTGTTTGTATGATAGATGAGCAAGTTGGGCTGCCAACATTTGATGAACAGCCACAGAGGCGCGGTGTAAACACCTGAGTGTGGTAAGAAGGGAAGGATTCTCAGCATGATTAAAAGGCCATCAATCAATTTCCTGATTTGTCGTTTAAGAAAAAACCAATAGATCAACAACCACAGATACAAGAACGATCATATCAAATATCCTAAAACGATAAATACTGATATTAATTACTCCGTAACATAGGCCAACCAATATCTTCCTTGTGAGCAGCTTGGTACCCTAATCCATTCCTAACCCAGTCATACAAGTGGCATCCTAATCCATACCTACCCAAGTCATACATATGATACCCTAATTCATATACCTACCCCAGTTGAACATGTGGTACCCTAATTCATACCTTCTCCTATCATACACGTGGTACCCTAATCCATACCTACTCCAGTCATACATGTGGTACCCTAATCCATACCCACCTCAGTCATACATGTGGTACTCGAATCCATACCTACCCCAGTCGAAAATGTGGTACCCTAATCCATACCTACCCCAGTCATACATGTGGTACCCTAATCCATACCTACCCCAGTCATACATGTGGTACCCTAATCCATACCTACCCCAGTCATACATGTGGTACCCTAATCCATACCTACCCCAGTCATACATGTGGTACCCTAATCCATACCTACCCCAGTCATACATGTGGTACCCTAATCCATACCTACCCCAGTCATACATGTGGTACCCTAATCCATACCTACCCCTGTCATACACGTGGTACCCTAATCCATACCCACCCCAGTCATACACGTGGTACCCTAATCCATACCCACCCCAGTCATACATGTGGTACCCTAATCCATACCTACCCCAGTCATACATGTGGTACCCTAATCCATACCCACCCCAGTCATACATGTGGTACCCTAATCCATACCTACCCCAGTCATACACGTGGTACCCTAATTCATACCTACCCCAGTCATACATGTGGTACCCTAATCCATACCCACCCCAGTCATACATGTGGTACCCATAATCCATATCCCCACCCCAGTCATACATGTGGTACCCTAATCCATACCTACCCCAGTCATACACGTGGTACCCTAATCCATACCTACCCCAGTCATACACGTGGTACCCTAATCCATACCTACCCCAGTCATACCTGTGGTACCCTAATCCATACCTACCCCAGTCATACACTTGGTACCCTAATCCATACCTACCCCAGTCATACACGTGGTACCCTAATCCATACCTACCCCAGTCATACACGTGGTACCCTAATCCATACCTACCCCAGTCATACACGTGGTACCCTAATCCATACCTACCCCAGTCATACACGTGGTACCCTAATCCATACCTACCCCTGTCATACACGTGGTACCCTAATCCATACCTACCCCAGTCATACACGTGGTACCCTAATCCATACCTACCCCAGTCACACACGTGGTACCCTAATCCATACCTATCCCAGTCACACGTGGTACCCTAATCCATACCTACCCCAGTCATACACTGGTACCCTAATCCATACCTCCCCGTCATACATGGTACCCTAATCCATACCTACCCCAGTCATACACGTGGTACCCTAATCCATACCTACCCCAGTCATACACTGGTACCCTAATCCATACCTACCCCAGTCATAACACGTGGTACCCTAATCCATACCTACCCCAGTCATACACGTGGTACCCTAATCCATACCTACCCAGTCATACACGTGGTCCTAATCCCCTAATCATACCGGTACCCAATCCATACACAGTGGTACCCTAATCCATACCTACCCCAGTCATACACGTGGTACCCTAATCCATACCTACCCCAGTCATACACGTGGTACCCTAATCCATACCTACCCCAGTCATACACGTGGTACCCTAATCCATACCTACCCCAGTCATACACGTGGTACCCTAATCCATACCTACCCCAGTCATACACGTGGTACCCTAATCCATACCTACCCCAGTCATACACGTGGTACCCTAATCCATACCTACCCCAGTCATACATGTGGTACCCTAATCCATACCTACCCCAGTCATACACGTGGTACCCTAATCCATACCTACCCCAGTCATACACGTGGTACCCTAATCCATACCTACCCCAGTCATACACGTGGTACCCTAATCCATACCTACCCCAGTCATACACGTGGTACCCTAATCCATACCTACCCCGTCATACACGTGGTACCCTAATCCATACCTACCCCAGTCATACACTGTGGTACCCTAATCCATACCTACCCCAGTCATACACGTGGTACCCTAATCCATACCTACCCCAGTCATACACGTGGTACCCTAATCCATACCTACCCCAGTCATACACGTGGTACCCTAATCCATACCTACCCCAGTCATACACGTGGTACCCTAATCCATACCTACCCCAGTCATACACGTGGTACCCTAATCCATACTACCCTAGTCATACACTGTGGTACCCTAATCCATACCTACCCCTGTCATACACGTGGTACCCTAATCCATACCTACCCCTAGTCATACACGTGGTACCCTAATCCATACCTACCCCTGTCATACACATGGTACCCTAATCCATACCTACCCCAGTCATACACGTGGTACCCTAATCCATACCTACCCCCAGTCATACACGTGGTACCCTAATCCATACCTACCCCCAGTCATACACGTGGTACCCCTAATCCATACCTACCCCAGTCATACACGTGGTACCCTAATCCATACCTACCCCAGTCATACACGTGGTACCCTAATCCATACCTACCCCAGTTATACCTGTGGTACCCTAATCCATACCTACCCCAGTCATACACGTGGTACCCTAATCCATACCTACCCCAGTCATACACGTGGTACCCTAATCCATACCTACCCCAGTCATACACTGTGGTACCCTAATCCATACCTACCCCAGTCATACACTGTGGTACCCTAATCCATACCTACCCCAGTCATACACGTGGTACCCTAATCCATACCTACCCCAGTCATACACGTGGTACCCTAATCCATACCTACCCCTAGTCATACACGTGGTACCCTAATCCATACCTACCCCAGTCATACACGTGGTACCCTAATCCATACCTACCCCAGTCATACACGTGGTACCCTAATCCATACCTATCCCCAGTCATCAACACGTGGTACCCTAATCCATACCTACCCCCAGTCATACACTTGGTACCCTAATCCATACCTACCCCAGTCATACACGTGGTACCCTAATCCATACCTACCCCAGTCATACACGTGGTACCCTAATCCATACCTACCCCAGTCATACACGTGGTACCCTAATCCATACCTACCCAAGTCATACACGTGGTACCCTAATCCATACCTACCCCAGTCATACACGTGGTACCCTAATCCATACCTACCCCAGTCATACACGTGGTACCCTAATCCATACCTACCCCTGTCATACACGTGGTACCCTAATCCATACCTACCCCAGTCATACACATGGTACCCTAATCCATACCTACCCCAGTCATACACGTGGTACCCTAATCCATACCTACCCCAGTCATACACGTGGTACCCTAATCCATACCTACCCCAGTCATACACTGTGGTACCCTAATCCATACCTACCCCAGTCATACACATGTGGTACCCTAATCCATACCTACCCCAGTCATACACGTGGTACCCTAATCCATACCTACCCCAGTCATACAGTGGTACCCTAATCCATACCTACCCCAGTCATACACGTGGTACCCTAATCCATACCTACCCCAGTCATACATGTGGTACCCTAATCCATACCTACCCCAGTCATACACGTGGTACCCTAATCCATACCTACCCCAGTCATACACGTGGTACCCTAATCCATACCTACCCAGTCATACACGTGGTACCCTAATCCATACCTACCCCAGTCATACACGTGGTACCCTAATCCATCCTCCCAGTCATACATGTGGTACCCTAATCCATACCTCCCCAGTCATACAGTGGTACCCTAATCCATACCTCCCCAGTCATACATGTGGTACCCTAATCCATACCTACCTCAGTCATACACGTGGTACCCTAATCCATACCTACCCCAGTCATACCGTGGTACCCTAATATATACCTACCCCAGTCATACACGTGGTACCCTAATCCATACCTACCCCAGTCATACACGTGGTACCCTAATCCATACCTACCCCAGTCATACACGTGGTACCCTAATCCATACCTACCCCAGTCATACACGTGGTACCCTAATCCATACCTACCCCAGTCATACATGTGGTACCCTAATCCATACCTACCCCAGTCATACACGTGGTACCCTAATCCATACCTACCCCAGTCATACACGTGGTACCCTAATCCATACCTACCCCAGTCATACACGTGGTACCCTAATCCATACCTACCCCAGTCATACACGTGGTACCCTAATCCATACCTACCCCAGTCATACACGTGGTACCCTAATCCATACCTACCCCAGTCATACATGTGGTACCCTAATCCATACCTACCCCAGTCATACATGTGGTACCCTAATCCATACCTACCCCAGTCATACACGTGGTACCCTAATCCATACCTACCCCAGTCATACACGTGGTACCCTAATCCATACCTACCCAGTCATACACGTGGTACCCTAATCCATACCTACCCCAGTCATACACGTGGTACCCTAATCCATACCTACCCCAGTCATACACGTGGTACCCTAATCCATACCTACCCCAGTCATACACGTGGTACCCTAATCCATACCTACCCCTGTCATACACGTGGTACCCTAATCCATACCTACCCCAGTCATACACATGGTACCCTAATCCATACCTACCCCAGTCATACACGTGGTACCCTAATCCATACCTACCCCAGTCATACACGTGGTACCCTAATCCATACCTACCCAGTCATACTGTGGTACCCTAATCCATACCTACCCCAGTCATACACGTGGTACCCTAATCCATACCTACCCCAGTCATACACTGGTACCCTAATCCATACCTACCCCAGTCATACACGTGGTACCCTAATCCATACCTACCCCAGTCATACACGTGGTACCCTAATCCATACCTACCCCAGTCATACACGTGGTACCCTAATCCATACCTACCCCAGTCATACACGTGGTACCCTAATCCATACCTACCCTAGTCATACACACTGGTACCCTAATCCATACCTACCCCAGTATACTGTGGTACCCTAATCCATACCTACCCCTGTCATACACATGGTACCCTAATCCATACCTACCCCAGTCATACACGTGGTACCCTAATCCATACCTACCCCAGTCATACACGTGGTACCCTAATCCATACCTACCCCAGTCATACACGTGGTACCCTAATCCATACCTACCCCAGTCAAACACGTGGTACCCTAATCCATACCTACCCCAGTCATACACGTGGTACCCTAATCCATACCTTCCCCAGTCATACACGTGGTACCCTAATCCATACCTACCCCAGTCATACACGTGGTACCCTAATCCATACCTACCCAGTCATACTGTGGTACCCTAATCCATACCTACCCCAGTCATACACGTGGTACCCTAATCCATACTTACCCCAGTCATACACGTGGTACCCTAATCCATACCTACCCCGTCATACACGCGGTACCCTAATCCATAACTACCCCAGTCATACACGTGGTACCCTAATCCATACCTACCCCAGTCATACACGTGGTACCCTAATCCATACCTACCCCTGTCATACACGCGGTACCCTAATCCATACCTACCCCAGTCATACACGGGTACCCTAATCCATACCCCCAGTCATCATACACGTGGTACCCTAATCCATACCTACCCCTGTCATACACTGGTACCCTAATCCATACCTACCCCTGTCATACACATGGTACCCTAATCCATACCTACCCCTGTCATACTTGTGGTACCCTAATCCATACCTACCCCAGTCATACACGTGGTACCCTAATCCATACCTACCCCAGTCATACACGTGGTACCCTAATCCATACCTACCCCAGTCATACACGTGGTACCCTAATCCATACCTACCCCAGTCATACACGTGGTACCCTAATCCATACCTACCCCAGTCATACACGTGGTACCCTAATCCATACCTACCTCAGTCATACCTGTGGAACCCTAATCCATACCTACTCCAGTCATACACGTGGTACCCTAATCCATACCTACCCCAGTCATACACGTGGTACCCTAATCCATACCTACCCCAGTCATACACGTGGTACCCTAATCCATACCTACCCCCAGTCATACACGTGGTACCCTAATCCATACCTACCCCAGTCATACACGTGGTACCCTAATCCATACCTACCCCAGTCATACACGTGGTACCCTAATCCATACCTACCTACCCCTGTCATACACGTGGTACCCTAATCCATACCTACCCCAGTCATACACGTGGTACCCTAATCCATACCTACCCCAGTCATACACGTGGTAACCCTAATCCATACCTACCCCAGTCATACACGTGGTACCCTAATCCATACCTACCCCAGTCATACACGTGGTACCCTAATCCATACCTACCCCAGTCATACACGTGGTACCCTAATCCATACCTACCCCAGTCATACACGTGGTACCCTAATCCATACCTACCCCAGTCATACACGTGGTACCCTAATCCATACCTACCCCAGTCATATACGTGGTACCCTAATCCATACCTACCCCAGTCATACACGTGGTACCCAATCCATATCCTACCTCTATCATACACGTGGTACCCTAATCCATACCTACCCCTGTCATACACATGGTACCCTAATCCATACCTACCCCTAGTTATACACGTGGTACCCTAATCCATACCTACCCCAGTCATACACGTGGTGCCCTAATCCTACTACCCCAGTCATACACAGGGTACCCTAATCCATACCTACCCCAGCCATACTTGTGGTACCCTAATCCATACCTACCCCAGTCATACACGTGGTACCCTAATCCATACCTACCCAGTCATACACGTGGTACCCTAATCCATACCTACCCCTGTCATACACGGGTACCCTAATCCATAACTACCCCAGTCATACACGTGGTACCCTAATCCATACCTACCCCAGTCATACACGTGGTACCCTAATCCATACCTACCCCAGTCATACACGTGGTACCCTTATCCATTCCTACCCCAGTCATACACGTGGTGCCTTAATCCATACCTACCCCAGTCATACACGTGGTACCCTAATCCATACCTACCTCAGTCATACACGTGGTTCTCTAATCCGTACATACATGTGGTACCCTAATCCTTACCTTCCCCAGTCATACATGTGGTACCCTAATCCATACCTTCCCCAGTCATACATGTGGTACCCTAATCCATACCTACCCCAGTCATACATGTGGTACCCTAATCCATACCTACCTCAGTCATACACGTGGTTCTCTAATCCGTATATACATGTGGTACCCTAATCCTTACCTTCCCCAGTCATACATGTGGTACCCTAATCCATACCTTCCCCAGTCATACATGTGGTACCCTAATCCATACCTACCTCAGTCATATGTATACACGTGGTTCCCTAATCCATACCTATTCCAGTAATACATGTGGCATCCTCGATACTCCCGGTGTACCTTCACTGACGTTATATTCACCCCTGCACAATCCTATAGTTAAACTGGAGGCAACAGAAGACACATGTAATTTGTCCTTTGATGTACATCGAAGGATTATTGTGGTTGTCTTTGTGCTTTGAAGTTGGACATTGCTTTCCCTGTAAGGTAACCTGTAAAGGAAGTTTCTGCAGGTTTACGACTGGTCAGGTTTTTCCCTCCTGAATTGCCAACAGTTTCGCTATGAGATAGTCCATGGATGGATATTACGTCAGTGAAAGTAACCCCTGAAGTATTGAGGATACACAAGTGGTACCCTAATCCATACCTACTCCATTCATGGTACATGTACTATTCAAACCTACTTCAATGATCTAGATAGTACTCTTTCATTCCAATCCATCCTTGTGTTTCTGCCTACGGAAATAGTTATTATTCATACAAATCATCAAATGTACCTCTAAAGATCAAGGGCCTACCATACAAACGTCCCACTATGTGTTTCTCCTCATAACCATACTTTCTTCGTCCAGGAATCCATACGCCTAATCACAGCGTGATTTCACCTATCGGTCAGCAGGTGGTTGTCGATGTTCGCATTGGTTACAGTGGAATGGTTCCCCAAACATCTCAACAACTGTAGTCATACGATAGTCCTTCCGTTTTCCAGACAAAAATTATCGCAGTTATTGATTCGTAAAATGCATCGACCAGCACGTGCTCTGGGTCCACAATGGCCATGCATGTCTCTCCAATGGCAGTGAGGGTCTTATCGCAATTTGTGTCAATAAGATGGAAATGTTGAGACACCGTTATTCCTGTAGCCTTCTTAAATAGCCATGCACGCCTTATCAAAAATCAATCGAGTAGGAAATCGAACACTAAATCACACAGGCAATACAGAAACTACAACGAGATAATTGCTTGAACTGTTATTTGTCGTTATCGCACGCATATCAAAGAATTGAATATGATTGTCATATATTCTATTCCATGACATTTCCTTGTTGATCATACATATTACATAACACAATTTTGAATTTAATACAAATGCAGAAGACACAGGACATGTGGATCAGATGAGAAACCATCGACACAGCTGAAGATAGTTACTACATGTTTTCTTCAATTTCAAGTCAGTGAATCGACAACCCAACCCACGTCTATGAAGCTTAGTCATGAGCTAATGATAAACATGTAACAATACCATAAATCTGATAATATTAATTACCATAAATCTGAAGATAGATTGATGTAAGTTGTAATTGTTTGAATTGTTGTGGAGGATGATAAACATGTAACAATACCATAAATCTGAAGATAGATTGATGTAAGTTGTAATTGTTTGAATTGTTGTGGAGGATGATAAACATGTAACAATGATAAAAAATCGACATATCTGGAGACAGCATCACGTGTAAGTGAAGCATTCCATTTGCAGTTTCGATTTTGTCAGAATTTCTGGCAGTACTAGTGAGTCTGGTAAATACACTACTGGTGAGAGGCGGACGTAAAACACATAAAGTCAGAGAGTCTTTGCCGCTTAACTAATCGATACCAAGTTACTGTGCATGTTGTCAGTCACGTATCTCGTAATAGTTCCTGTACAACCAACAGCCAGACAGTTTATATCAAATCGAATTTGGTTAGTTAGTACGCAGATAGGTGGCCAAGCGATACGTTCATCCGTAGACATTTTAAGTACTACAGACAAAATGTAGTTACACCGAAATTAGAATATACGAGCCCATTACACGTTTTGCGTAATATACGTGGTTGAAGACAGTCGGATCCCCAGATGAAAAAGCTTCGAACCACGGCCATTATCACGCCACACGAAATAATGATATATTTCTATAGGATAAAGTTGTATTAGGCGAGAAGAGTCTCTTAATAGGTCTGGATGATAGAGTTATCGTTCTTTGTTCCTCACGTCATCAACAAGAGGATAACACTATATGTTCAGAAATCGGCAACAAAAATTAGTTCTATGATTATTTAACAGAAATTAACCCTGATAACCTACATGAGTCATTTGATAAAGTAAATATTACATTATGGTAAATTTTGTATTATTTCAAATGACGTTCATTGGGATAACTTCATCACGCTGTTTGATAGTTTAATTCGAGAAAATACTCGGTCTCAAAGAAACTTGCAAGGTCACTAAAAACTGTGTAACTAATATTCTCTGGCAGCTGCCATGTGTTGAGGAATTCCCAACACAGAAGTAGATATATAAATGACTACTGCAGGCTTTTATAACACAATTAGATGTCAAACACATGCGACAATTCAATGGAAAGGCAACTGTACATCACAATACAAATCCAAGTTCAGGTAATGGCAACGTACTACCATAGTTACATGGCAATAAATCGCTCCTTAAGATAAAGAATCCTATTTGCACAGTTACTTTTATTGACAAGCAACATGATGTGTGAAAACAATACAAATCACTGACATACCAATAAATATTCTAACATTTGGGTTGGATTATCGAAATACCTCTTAGAATAAGTTTGTATGATTATTTCCCAAAGGTATGAAAACAATACAATTCACCAATAGAAAGAATGGAAAGTACGGCGATTGTTTGGAAACTTTCCACCAACATACCAATATATGTTGTAATTTATCTTTATTTATTTACTATATCTAAATGCCTCTGAGAATCGTTGTGTATGATTACTTCCATTTTGTTTTATTTAAAGGAGCAACACCATTCTAGATCGGTACCACGGTCTGTGCTCGGGAGATAGAACGAATATACGTACCCGGCCTACTATACCTTTCAGCCGGGTACGAATTGGTCCCTATGTGTCGTAGTGGAGCACTGCCTCTGAAAATCACTCGGGCATAGTTATCTATACTTTTTTGTAGGTTTCCAATTATTTTATGCCTATACATGCATTTACATATTATTTTTGTCCAAAACAAACATAACTACCATTCTTAATATCTACCGTACCGCTCACAAGACGTCAAATTCACAATTTGTGGACATGCCGTATAAATTCCCTTCAGAAAGACCTTAATATGTATTATGTAAAAAAAATGCCTCGATGAGAATTTGATGTTTTATGTGGTTCAGTTTTATTGCCTAGTAGGTAAGCGATATCAAACAAGTACGACAAACAAAACTGCAAACAAACGTTTTATAATGGTTTGCATAATCATTACTTTGCTCCATTAGCAGTAATAGGCACCAATTGTAGCTCTAAAGACGACACCATTTTCTGTCAAAAAGTCTTTTGAGCTACAATATTGCAGCTACTCGGGAGATAACGATGACTCATTTACGCTTGGCATACCATTTTAAGTAACATCTTTTTCTCATTGGGTTCTGACAAAAACGTTGTCAGCACCCACGAACGTGTTGGTTTTTGTCAAGTATTCTACAATTCTATACATTTTCTGAGTAAAAACTTTCTTTTGCGGCGAATAAATTTTTGCAATTTCAAACTTAGATAATATTTGCGGAGATCAAGTTTCGCGGATTTGAAATTGAATGGAAATACCTTTCAAAATAAGTTTGGTAGATCTCAGTTCGCGGAGATAAACTTTCACGAACTTACCTTGATCGCGAAATTCACGAAAATAAATAACACACACAAAAGAGAGATGGTTTAAAGTAAACGTTTCGAGCGATTCTTTTGGATAAAACACGACTGATTGATAATGTAGACTTAAATGTTTCCTCGTAGAAAATGCTCCCATGGTTTATTGCGCTGCCTCATCCAAACATTATGGGACCGCAATGAACTCTGGGAAAGATTGACACAATTCTTGGGACCAAATGTGACGTCATATCCGCTCAACTTAATGAACCGCAGACGTCTTCTATGCGCATCTCGTGCTTGTTTGATGAATTTCTAGTCGGTAACTGGTATTGATCGAGTCGTAGTACAGTATATACTACAGTAGTAGGAGACATGATAGTCTACATGTAGGCTGCGTTAATACCACACGTGTTAATTACAATTTGTTGATTACCACCGAGTTCCTAATTATAGGTCAATACTTTTATTAACGCCACATCACGCACGTGGCATTTCCCTCCATTAGCGCCACCTACATTCATGTTTCTCTTTGTCAGTGTATTGTCATACTTATTTACTTATGTATAGGACTGGGAATGTAGCGATAAGTTATTTGCACGACGCTCTATATCAATAATCACAGCTGTGTGATCTGGGTTTATCTTTATATGTATTGATAATGACTTAAAACAACAATTCACATGGATACAAAGACATCTAGCTGCTCATCAGGGTTATTGCCAATTCAACTACACTCGAATGAATAGTTTGACATCATCTATAATCTGTTAGCGAGAAAAGCCAGCTCGAGATCGGGAATCATGCAGGAACTGAACACAAATAAAAGGTGTGATGTTGCAAGGGAGGTAACTCGCATACAATTACAATATTCTTAAATGTTTGGGAGTTTTCTCCCTTGATTCACTCGCATTTCCATGAATTTATCTTAGACGTTTCGAAGATGGCATTCAATTTTTTTCTCCTGTATGTTGTCAACTACATGCCCCTGTATTGATAAACTTTCTTTTGATATGTAATGACTGTGAAAATATATGTACGTATACATACATTTCAAACAAATATTTTTCTCCTGCGTGACTCAAATAGTCTTTTTAATTCATATAATAATTCTATATTAATTGTGATAAATTAATGTAATGTTGGTGAGTGTAAATTTAATATGTGTAATTTGTTAACCGTTGTTTATGGTGACAATAAATGATTGTTGGTAGCTGTGAATTTGTAGTTGTTAGTTAGTGAGGTTGGTTAACGACTAGTGGTTGTGAAACATGTAGCAGTTGGCGGTTGCAAGCTGTGGTCGGTGGTCGTAATTCATAGTACATGACGGTAATGGGTGGTTGAATGCTGAAAGTAGCAGCTGTTGGATTTAATTCAGTAGCGATTGCTATGGAAAGTGGATGATTAGTGTGAAAAATGGTTGGTGGCCGTACGAAATTGTTGATGATTTTAGGTTATGGAAGGTTCGTTAAGTAGTGGTTAGTGTCGCAACAAGTGGTTAGTGGTCGAGATAAGAAGTCGATGACCACGAGGAATGGTTGGAGGCTGCGATAAGTGGTTGGTGTCTTTAAAAACTGGGTTGGTTGGTAGTCGTGAGAAGCAGTAAGTAGGCCCGTTAAAAATGCACCGCCGACAGAGCATAAATGAGGCTCATCAATTGAATAATAATTGGGGTTAAATTGTGTATATATATGTCTAATTACCACAAAAAAAAATATATAAAATAATTTATTGAACTTTAGTTGCATTCGCAATCAGCACTTCATTCCGTATCGGATATACATGTTGTACCATGGATTTTTTTCGAGACGCAATTAGTTATTTTTAATCTTTTTAATTTAAAATAAAATTATAAGTAAAACTTTTCAATCGCAGTATTAGCAAAAAGTACGTAACTTTTGCAACTGAAGAAAAATAACAATTCGTCTTCTCATGTTTTTGATAGAGAAAATACCATTTCCAAGCGGTGAAGCATCTTCAAGTGGTTGGTAAATGCGGAAATTGTAAAGTGGTAATCAGAAATACTCATCGGTCTAAGTAGTTAGAGAATGTCAAAAGTGGTTGGCGGCCATATGAAATGGTTGGTCGTGATGAAAAGTGACAGAGGCTACAAAAAGTAGTTCGTAGTATTGAGAAGTTGTTACTGGTCACAAGAGGTGGATGATGGTCATGCAAAGTGGTTGGTCGAAAAAAGCATTGATGTTGGCTGTGAGAAGTACTTGGTGATTGTTAAGTTGTGATTGGTGAGGGTGAAAAGTGGTACATTTAGAGGCTACGAAATGTTGTTGGTGGAAGTAGTGAGAAGCCATAAGAGGTAGGTGATGGCCATGAGAAGTGGTTGGTCGGATAATAAATCATTGGTTGTTTGCTATGAGAAGTAGTTGATGATTGTAAGCTGTATTTGGTGAGTGTAAGAAGTGGTTTGTGGTTTTGAGAAGTTATTCTTTTTTGTGTTTTTTTATTTTATTGTTTTTGTTGTTGTTGTTGTTGTTTTGTTTTTGTTTGTTTTTTGTGTATTTTTTTTAAAAGTAGCAATTGTTGATTTTAACTGAGTTTCAAATAGTGGTAATTAGTTTAAGGTGTGAGTGATTGGTTGGTGGTTGTAAATAGTGATCGGAACAGTTCGGAGACTTCTGAGATATTTTAAACGTGTACACGTGGGAAATCAATATTTAAATATAATGATTTAATATCTTTGCTAATACGAACTTTACAAAAGTCAGTAAATATGGAAAGTTTAAAACTTCGTGAGGCGGAGAAAAAATTGCAAAACAACGACAGCAAGTCATAGACCAAACAAGTTTTAGTAGTGGTTGGTATAGTTACAAGTTTTAGTGGTGGTTGGTATAGTTACAAGTTTTGAAATAAGAGAAAGCGGCTGATATATTGTTCGTGGCTATAGGAAATGCTTGGTGTCTGCCGCTGGTATAAAGGCAGGCTATATCCTTTATCACACTTCATTTCAGTAGAAAACCTACTTATCATCAGGTTTAGACTGATCAGAGCACAAAACCAAAAGCAGTGTAGGTCAATCTGCAGTTAATTTGACACAGGAAATAAGTGCTTTGGGCTGTGCCGAGTTGATCATCGTAAATCTCTGACTGGTATATCAATCCCAATAATCGGAATGTTATCGATCTCGCCGGAGAGGTACCCTGGGGACCAATGGTCACTGGAAACTGTTCGTTACCATGGAAATCAACTGGGTTTTTTATTCAGATAGACTTGAACACAATAAGGGACGATAAGCGATGTAATTGCATAAGTAAAGCGGACAGCTGATATTCATGTAACATAAAGATGTGGGATTAGTAAAACTCACATATCGATTTATAAATATGTAATCAACTTTATATTAAACAATTCTTTATTCTGTTATATTGATGGGGGCAAACCAATCTCAATGGGTGTGCTGAAATTACATGCACTTATGCATTCGTGAGTGCTATACACTTCATATATTTAAACATCTAATATATATGAAACACGCTTTTTAAAACCAATTCTTAATTACCTTAACTACAAATGTTGATGAATACGTTATGAAATACAACTTGAAATCCAAAATGCCCTACTACTATACTAACACTTTGTAGCGCCACTGTCGTCATGGTCAAACTTGATGCAACAGTATCATTCTTTTTTATCTATGATTTTGATCAACATTGCTGATATCAAACTTTGGGGCGTTCATACAAACGTGTATCAGACAAAATACCAACAAATCTTAACATTAAAAAATTGAAAGCTATCTTACGTTCTTATTTCATCCTATGTTATATCCCGTACCTTTATCAAAATCAATTAAAAATCGGCAAGCAAGTATCTATAAAAAAGATAAAGGAGGATGCAGAACTAGCACCTTTTAAACTTAAGACAATAAGTTTTTGCCATAAGATTCGCATTTCTATCTACATCACGTACATGTTTATATTACAACAAAGTCAGTATATATTTGTAAATAGTTTTATTTTAGTCATAAATAGTTTTATTTTAGTCATAGATAGTTTCATATTAGTCATAAATATTTTTATTTTAGTCACTGATTTATTACGACACCGTACCCACACACCACAGGGTGTGGTCTACGGAAGGAATCATGTGGAATTATAAAGAGAGAAATGTTACTTTAATTGCATCAATACATTTCTTTACCACAATCATTTTCATCAAATCAAAACACCCGCAGTTTTATTCTGAGTCTGTGTTACAAATCAAATCCACTGTCCGCCATCATATTCCTTTGTAATGAACTGTCAACAGATTGATCATTACGTGTTATTGCTTAGTTACATTGGTCAGTCCAGGTAGTGGTCAGAGGTTCACTGTCTAATCCGTAAGTACGTAACATCTTGTATGCACGTTTCGTGGACCTGGGATTCATTTGTCCGGGTTGTCTTGTCAATAACCATACTTTTTCTGAAACAGAAAATAATGGTATATTATAGCAGGGCATGCCATTGGAACGAACCTGTCGCTCAAACCAGAATATGCTATACCATAAAACAGTATGTAAGGCAACGAAATGAAAAGTCTGCCAGATAAACAGAACTGAACCAAGAAATTCATAAGTGCAAGCAAGATTTTATATACAATTTGTACGTCCTTGGTGCAAGCGATCTCATGACCGACAACTATCAAACAAACTATATATCAAATCTGGGACATATGATAGTCTTGTACGAACGACAAAGCCTTAATGTATATTTATAAAGATGTTGGTGTCTGACTTTGAAGACCAAAAGTTACAAAAACATTATATGAAACCTCGATAATCTAGGGTCGTTGCATTCATGGCGATGATAGAAACCCCTGGAGTAATAAGAGTGTTATATAGGTTGACAGTAAAATCTTTTACGCTGCAATCTTTAACGTACATGCACGCGCAGCATGTTGTCGTGGTTAGCATATTCGATTAATTACTTTGAATGGACATTAGGAAGCATTCAAAATTCAAAACTCAAATGGATGTAGGGAAGCTTATGTAGCGTAGTGCCCATCATAAAATCAACATCGAATGGTGCGTGACAGAGATGTGGAGTAAACAAATGTCGTTGTTTCTCGCAACAGCTTTTGTCGGTATGTAATAACTGATCGATACGTCGGGTCGAAGTCATGAATTTTAAAGCATTTAAAATGCTTTAGAAAAAATTGGTAAACCTTACTCTGCTATTGTTGTAAATATTATGCATTACACTAGATAGCAAAGCCACATATTTGTTATTTAGTTTTATTTTGGTAACCGTTTTAAAACGCCAAACAGTTTTAAATAACAGAGGAATGCTTTTTGATCCCAAATGATCAACTTTGAACTTGACTCACCTGACCGGAAGAATCCGTAGTTGGCGCATGCGTAAACTAACGAGAAGGATCTGTAATCTGTAGCGACTACTTGATAATCTTGAGATGACCCTAGAACAACAAAACAGGATAATTTATGGACGAGTCAAATTACTTTGATAAAGGCCATTGTACTCGTACATGTACATAATATTAATGAAAATGTATTTTTGCTCCTTTTTTCTGAAACAATAAGTGCAATTGGTGATTAATATGCACCAAAAATACCGCATATGGCATCAATTAGTTTGTGCGATTAGGGCAATAATAATTAAGCGCGATTAGCTGGAAAACTTCCAAATTAGAATTTGTATATGATGTTTATAATGACGGATGACACTAAAACGATACTATCGCTAAATTGCTATTATATCATGTTCATACAATGATCTGACTCAACATAACCACTTAAATAGAATCTTATATTAATTATACAATTGCTAAATGTTATATCAAATCAACGTTTTAAGACAGGTATACTTCTATACCAAAATCGATGATTAAATATGATTAGCGTTTTAAAAAATCGCTAAGCTTATATTGTCGTTTTCAAACAGTATTGGCGCAAACACATGATAATCGCCAAAGTCAAATCACAAATCTAATTCATTGTTTACATATCAATATTGTTGTTTATATAGTATGTGTTCGGTGTTACCGGATGGTATAAACACGAGTTGTATTACTTACATCTGGAGTAACGCAGCAGAAGTTTGGCCGGTTCATTGGTATCAGGGATCGACGCTGATCCAGTTAGAGTGTAAGATTCGCCAGACCTGAAAGTAAATAAGGAACAGTATGTTATTTCAGTCCAATGGTAATTTATATTCGGTGTATTATACACTAAAAAGGATGACTTATTTTTGTTGATCGGTTGTTATGTTTACGCTCTATTTTACGTTTTAATTAGAATTTTGGTGGTTTTTTTTTACTATTTATTTTGTATGTCAATTCTTGTTTTTTTATAATCTTATTTGTTTTCCCAGTTCTATCATTTCCTTAAAATGTGTGTTTTCTCGCATAATTTGCTATTACTTTGCATTTATTATTATTCAAATTTCTTATACACATATTTGTTCATATAATTTTTTCTTTATGGAGGAATAAATATACGACTGAAAGAGAATAGTGACGACAGATGACTAAGTGTATCATTTCAGGATTAATTTGAATATATATTTTGATGTTATGAAGATATGACACACAAAAAATGTGTGTGTAATCAACATCACTGCGAAGCGATTTATAATGAAAGTGTAATTAAACCGTTAACTTTCATTAACGGCTCATACCACTGACGCGAATGACAAATTAGCATACATACAATCACAATACCCGTGACAGAATCGCTCCTTAGGTGTAAATTTGGTGCCAAGTATACCAATCAGATATCTGTTTAATTACATGACCAAGCAATTCACTGATATACACCTATTGTAAGATAGCATATTAGTTTGTACTTCATATTTGCATCTCTGACCTCTCGCTTATTGTTTATTGTACTACATGTTACTATTATGTTATCATCGATATACATTTCATGTAAACACAATGCATTGCCAAATATTTCGCTCTAGGATTACTAGTATAACCAACCATAGCGAAAAATGACGAAATAGATAAACCTTCAAAATCATGAGATATTAAGCAAAGATATTTACGAAGACTTGTCCATTCACTTGTTGTGTTGGTCATAGGTTATGCAAAAAAATAAAGCATGATCTTGCATACAATATTATTGTTTTCAATTTTTCTATAGAATCAGTTTTCGAAAATTATTTCTTATGACTAAATATTAGAAATTGATGTTACAGAAGATGTGGTATTATATCAAACCTACCGCTGTAGTAGTGGTTAGCTCTTTCAATAGACTCATGTTGTCTATGGCTATTCATGCAATACAACCTCGTGATGCACTGCGTCACTAAAAATATTATTTTGTCGTAAACTTTTGAACTTTATATTCAGAAAACAGGCTGGGGGTTACATTAACTATATACAGGAAGCAAATAGTGAGATTCGCGTTAAAATATCACGCAATGTTCACGTACTGAGAATCGCAATCACAGCTTTCTTATAACTTACTGATGCATTTTTTCGAAATTGCGGGATACATTTATAAATTGTTGTAAAACATATCTAGATATAAGAGAAAAATATTTTCACATGTGGATAGAAACGATAGATATCCTACAAGATCACAAAATGTTGTAAACCTTTGACAAGCCCAGATACATGTATTACTCCAGTTGTGACCCTTGAGTCCCTATTCCCTACATCAACATACGTCTGATACAGTACTAACCTGTCCAAGCCTCCAGATGTGATTTCCATGGAGCCGTCGTCTGTCATGGCGAATGAGGTATGTCCGCAAGTTGTAGAGGAGCTGTACCAAGCTGCTGGGTAACTCTCCATTTCATACCAAGTCCCGCCATACTATAAACAAAAAAGTTACGTCCATGTCATCGTCTGGTATCTGGGAAAAATTTCACGAACATTCCTTTAGCATGCTCCACTGCCGATAGAGCATAATATCAAAAATGTTCATTAAATGAACAATGATTGATGTTTACTCATGTAAATGCATGTCTAACACAAAAATTATATAAGATAATTCATTTTGCTTTTTTTATGGATACACAATCAGTACTTCATTCCATATGAGCATAGAGACAGAGAATTTTTCCGGGACAAACTTAATTGTTTTCAATATTTTTTATATTGAAATTAAATAAGAAACTTTTCAATGGAAGTAATGGTGTAAAGTAAGTAATTTTTGTAACTGAAGAAAGATTATAATTTGTGCTGCTGTTTTTGATAGATAAAAATACGATTCATCAGCGGTGTAGCATTTTTACCTGTAAGGGTTGCTTAACTTAAAATTCTCAATAGAAATACATTACCTAAATAAAGGTAAGTTTCTCATTTTCTTAGAAGTACATGTATTACTTCTGTAATGCTTTTTCTATGAAGAAATGGAAGTTAAAGACTTCTTAAGGTTAAGGAAAGATCGTGAAACTGAGCTCTCATTGGATTGCTCTCTTGATAGTGAAGTCTATTTTAATGACGGATATCACAAGAGTACTTATCACATATAGGTATCATCATACACTCGTAACACTTATCCTCAGATAAACTTCTATTTTTAAGTAGATGTTGACCTTACACTGATAAAACAGAAGACGATGTCTTGTCCTCTCTAATCTGATATCAGTTTTAAAATCTGAATGCAAAATAACCCGTTAGATGCTAATTTTTTAACGAGCGATTAGGCTAATTTTAGCACTACTGTCTATTACCTCCACTTAAAGAAAACGAAGAATTGAAGATATAGGATGTTTACTTTTAGCATTTATGGTAAAGAATTTTAATTCCAAGTAGGATATTCCAACTTATTTTTGCATGCGATCAACTTTTGCGTCAATTGCGGACAGTAAAACAATAGCGAAAATTGAACGTCGCGAAAACTCGCCTAATACTTGTAGAGTAGAAGTATACGATGAGCTATAGCGCGAAAACACGACATTAAATGGCCACCAAAAAGGAGTAAATTTACAGCAACAGAACGAAAACATGTCAAAATCAACATGAAACTTACTTTGCTCATTTCAAAGTTCCTCTTCGAAGGTACATCCGGGCATCTGCCCCAACTTATGATCTGACCGGAAGTGACGCCGAATATCGCCGCCACTAGAAGGAAGATAGAAGTACAGGCCATGCCGAATGGTTGTGAAGAGTTCCTAGTGATGATCGTCTGATGGTGTACGATGTTGATGAAGAGGATACTTCTCGGCCGGCAATTATATAGCCCGGAGAGTCTGGTCACCGGGTATCGGTCGACCTTGGATAAGGTGACTACACATGGATATTATCGGTCACAGACGTCCATGGCGATATATTATTCACGTGCACCCTTTGATGGTTAGTTATGACCGACCAGGGGTCAGTTTTATTGTTTGCATATCATCAGTCTCAGACATAAACAGATTAGCTGGACATTGTCCAAGGTCAGTTTATTTGTCATAAGATAAAAGATGAGCCATAATTAATGCGTATGATCAGATAGAAGCTATATCGGTATAATTAAAAAATATATTACAATGGAATACTACTTTTAGACCAAGGTATATGAACTAATGAGCACTCTACACAAAAATATCCCTTACAGACATTCAATAATAAGAAAAACACATCCATATTTAGAACCCATAGAACACCGGTAAATGAAAACAAAATACTGACTGTAACGGAGATTTCGAACTCAAGTATATGGAGATGTTTTCTTTAACTTGAAGATTACTCTTTTGTGGAAGAAAATTTAAAAAAAAGGTTATAGGTTTACCATGTTAGTTATATGCAGTTTAAAAATAAAACTTATAATAAATATAAATATACAATGTAGAAATTTTGTAAATAACAAATCAGAATATTTTTTTAATGTTATTCACCGTCAAAGTATCACCATATTGGGTATTACAATATTTACAATATGTATAGATTGTAATTTCAAAATAAAAGAATTCAAAATTAAATGAAAGTATTGTCAATATAAGTTTGATATTTACATTGGTGATAACATACCTGTATGGCCAATTCAAGATGCGACACATGATATCAGTACCCTTATCATACATATTGTTTTTCATTTGCAATGATTTAAGCAATTTGAAAAAATATAAATATGCATAGAACGACAAACACGAAAATTGAAACAGTATAGTCTTATCAATGTTGTTAAAGTATTTGCTTTTAATAATCTCTATATTTCTGAAGCAAAGAGTCAATTTTTAACATTTTGGCCAGTCAATATCAATAATCTTTATATTACTTTAAACTTATGTACAATTCTATATATAACCAAATGTGTGCATATCGGTCGCATAGTGCGGTTATTTATGTATGCAATGCATATGCTAATTCTACAGTTAAATTCATATTATTCTATTGCCTTTACTAATTAAGAAAACACAACATCAGCTTTACTAGCAAATCTCATTAATTCGATAGAGATCATTTTCTCAATCTCTCTTACGATTGAGAGGTTAGCGATTTAAATAAGTTTGTCAAAGAGCATCAACATCTGTAGATGATCTTGCTGTGCTATTAAGTCTAAATCTAAGTCACCGTATCTGGGTCCTATGTTCAATTTTCTTGACAATAACATGAACAATGTCTTTCGTAATTATCTACCAATAATATGTCTAACACAGCGTAACCGGATCACCAGAGATTGAATACCGGTATTAAAAAATGGTTTCTTCTGAAAAATGATACGAGTCTTTGTTCAGTTCTACTAAAATCACGGTCGCAACACTGTATACAATATCAGGTTTTCATTGCTTGTTGTTTTTAACTATATCGGATTTCCAATAAGGGCCATGGAACCGCGGTCACTGTATACTTAATGCAATGTTTTGTTTTATTGTTTGTTGTGCTCAAACATATCAGATTTCTTTTTTCTATGAAATAATTACCCCATTTTATCAGTTAGTTAGAAACTGCGACGCTATATTTCATTTAAAAGCTGATGCGGTAAATGTTTTTTGAAGTACAGTACATTTGATGCAAATGTTCATTACAAACAAACTTCATCTATGTGTTTTGCAGTTTTTGTTTTTGTTTTTTTGTTTTAATTAAATATATATTTTTTGTTTCGGGTCAAGCCTCGTCAAAAGAATTGGAATCCAGGCTTTCGAAAGACGTAAAAGAATTTATTCAAAATCTTTTTTTTAGATCAGAGAATGATGAAGCACCAATTCTCTTTTGTCCAATTTCTCGTCGCCGTAAGTAGCGATATTGATTATGATGTTAAAAGCGAACAAAGACGCGCAGTAAAGATTGTGGTATGTAAAACAAAATGCTTAAAGAGAATATTCTGATTTTATTCCCCTGCATTGTCAATAATTTGTTTACACGCAATCGCACATATTGTCAGTATTAAGTCATACACATAGAATTGCTTGGATGATAAGCTTTCAAATATAATAGTAATATATCTATATGGACAAACCTTGCTTTCTCATATACACCAGTACTAATAGATTTCAAACAAAACAGACACAAATTCACAGACAAGATCCGTGTTTGTTAGGAAAATCTGGAATAAATGTAATATACATGTGTCATTGGCGTTGTTTCCGGGTAAATTATGATCATTATATTCATATAAATGAGAATCTAAACATTAGGGGAAAACATCAAATGTACATAATGTGTATCCCTGGTAATATTGAGTATAACTTTAAATATACGACCGCTGGTTTGAGTATTTGCATTCCCCTTTTGCAAAAAAAAAATTGTTAAAATCATGAATTGTGGTTCTACTGATTGGTAACATAACCAAACAATGGACGTCAACTTCAGGCTGATGTTTGATCGTTTGGACTCCAAGAAGTTGTCTTATTAAGCAGGTGGTCGTTTTCAACAAGTAGTTCCTAAGCAAGTTGAACACGTTTCAGTATTGTTTGTTGTATATATTATTGAATAAATATAGCTCTTTAGAAATGCCACAATAATTATTAACAACAAATAAAACAAAAATGTTTGATGCTTTGTTTTTTACCCCATTTATCACAACAATGCGTGGACTTTTGGTTGTATGTAGAAACAGATATACACTTATCAACTCATACTTATCGGGTATTCGTGTGGAAAACCAAGAATCAGTAATATACACGTGTGTTACATAAATGGCAACTGTAATATATAATTTTAGGAAACAATGCCTGGGCGTCACGGAGAAAACACAAAACGGATCAGCATTGTGATGAGCACGTATCATACCGATATTAGATATTCCACAGGCTGTTTGACGCGGAGACGATATAACGTGTTTATAGTCGATCGATTACCAGTAAACAGATTGACGACATCTTGTTAGTGTTGAGGGGTCTCTGACCGGGTGTGTTAGATAGCGACAGAATAGTAACATATTGAAGATATACATTCGACATAACGATGATTTACTCCAGGACATTGCACCGCTTTCCTGTAATATTCCAAACACACACACTATTTATTAAACACACTTGGTACCTCTTACGACTTCTAAAGATAGGGTTTATTTTGACTTTTTCGTTCGATTGATGGCAAGGGTCATTTAAAAACGTAACAATGGCGAACGGAAACCGGAGTACCAGGAGAAAACAATCTCGACCTGAATCAGTGCAAGAGTACACTGTGGCTACACTAAGGTTTTAACTGATATGTTCAATATAGAGGCTAGTTGCTAATATGTCAGAACACCCTAATTTTTGGTATCCGCAGCCATTATACACAAACAGATGCTAATGGCGGAATTCCGCCTAATAATGTAAACCGTATATTATGTACAGAATAGACCGCTTACATACAATTACCAAGCGCATCGGAATATCAAGCGTCTTCACCTCTAGAAACATCATCTATTATACAAATCAATCCACAAACAGATCAAAGAGATTATTTCTTGTAGTACTATGGACATACATGTACTTTATGGGTATACAAATTGTAGAGCCTAAATACATTGTTCGTCGATTAATTTGCGTCCAAGGAACGTTGGGTTTGTGCAAAACAAGTATTAAATCCAAGGAAACGCTCACTTTTAATTTATGTGAAAGGATATGTTACTTTTTTAAACGGCATTGTGAAATATTGTAAAACATACATTTTCCATAAGTAGCTTAGTTTAATTCTCTGTTGGTACACTTGTACAAAAAGTGTTAAGTTGACCACTGATGCTGACATTTCGAGTTTTACATCATATATTTTAGAGAAGTGGACGTTTTTGTATTATCAGTTTATCGATAACATTTACCATCATTATCTTCTGTTAAAACCAAAAATTACACAGATAACATGAGATTCTCATGGCAAGGTCTAAAGCAAACTTTTGTTAAGAATAATTATATCGTAAATTTCACAACACTGCATCATGAAAGATTGTTTTAACCAACAGTAAGTCATGGAATTGAAAAAAAAGTAAGAGTTATACGTTCGGTGCCTACCAAGAAAAAAACTGTATTAAAGCCTTTTCTCAGGTGGCTTTTATGCAATGTCGATATTTTCTCGGAATAATACCGTAACATCAGGACTACGAATTGAAATATTTTACTTGGTAATTAAAGAAACTTGAATGTTCATTTTTTGAAAGTATGATTGTGAGATAGGGTGCCACATACTGACCATATAAGCCAAAGTATTTTCAGACACGTGCATCGATACATACATGTAAAGGATTTAGATTTTTATTAAAAAAAAGTAGTTTTTGTATTTAATGTCTATCATTACTGTCTGGGTATCTTGTCTTTTGTAGTGTTTACTGCCTATAAAATAGTTTGTCATTGTATGTAGTTGTCTGATTAGAGAGAGCTTTTATAATAACATTTGCCCGATCATTTTGTCTTTTGTATTGACAATAAAATATGTTTAAACTACATATTGATTTGGTTGTAATGCCTTAAGTAGATACGCATTTATATAAACAATAACAGTGGATGATAAAATGTGGACATTATTACATATCCGTACTGTATACTGAAACAGCTTCAAATGTAAATAAACCTTTCAAAACGGAGATAACGTCGCCGGCGTGTAGACATATTTCTCCATGTAAGCAGTGTATGACCCAGTCGAAGCCGAAAATCGAATTGTTAGAGACATAATCTTCAGACAAAACCATAAAATTGACAAAGGAAATCAAATATTTGGAATAAAGGATAACTGTCGAAGTATACTCCGCCAATCTGTCATTCACATCCAGTGTTTCTCGCGATACGAATTTAAGGATGATTGAAATTCTCCCATGCTCTATCATGACATTTTTATCTTTTTTGTTGTTTTATTTATCTATTTCCTATAAACGCTTAGTATCTGGAAAATATTGTAAAATGTGATTTTGTGATTGCATCATGTGCATAACTGTGCGACTTAATTGAAAAAAAAAATGAAATCCTTAAAAAACCTACTTAAGAGTCAGAGAATTATCGAAGATGAGCCGGAGAGTCTATTCGATCACTAATGTTATATATCAAAACAATATTGTTTTATTATCTTTTGACAACTAAAATCTTCTAATATAAAACTTTTCTAATCGATGTTTTAAAAACCATAATCCTACGATATGTCTTAATGCATTCCTTGAGCGAGTTTTCTCTATAATGTCCTGACTTCGATATTTCACCCGATGGCGGCTTTGTCGTGGAAAGGCAATACTGTTTCTTCCCATTCACACACGCAATTAATTGGTTAAAGATGCTACACCGCTGACAAATTGTATTTTCTCTCTATCAAAAACAGGAACAGACAAGTATTTGTCTTCAGTTCCAAAAGTTACTTACTTTACACCACCACCATTGAAAAGTTTAACTTTCTAATTTTAGTTCAAGATACAAATATTAAATAAAATAATTAATTGCATCCCGTAAAAACTCCATATCACAACGCTCTACATGGAATGAAGTACATGTACTGCCCGCGCATGAACTAAGATCAAAATTGATTATTTTGTATTATTTTTGTGTTAGTTATACACAATATATATATACACGCTTAAAACACCATTTTTTGTTCAAATGATGAGTATCGTTTATGCTCTGTGTGCGGTGGAACATCTTTAATATTTACACTTAAGATTTATTGCAGCTAACGGGAATGTTCAGGTCTCTTTTGAACATTAAACATATAACATCATTATATTTCTATCTGTTATCTATCAATTTAATTAACTGACACGACACGTACTAAAACATAAAATATTACAAATGTTCCCACAGTCTCATCAGCCTTTCCCCTCACTTAAATAATTTAGTTAACTTCAGTTTTTTCCCCACATAAATGAAATTATTTCTATAGTCTTAATTTAATGCCCTTAGCTAATTTGTGACGTCAATTCACTTGATAATTCTATTTATGTAAAGTGCAAAACAGTTTCGATACTCCAGGGGTCACTATCACTGTCGTCATATCTATCCCTGTACTTTCATAGTAAAACTGAAAGCATTTCAGGAAAAGCCCTACACTGTCTCAGCCTATATACAAGTTATCACGCCACGCCTTCAGGTTTACCATGACATAGTACAGATGATATTTTAACAGTGATAGTAACCCCTCGAGTATCGAGGATGTTCTAATTTTACACTTTACACTCAAATATGTAGAGTAACCTCCCTTTGTATGTTTCGTTGAGTTGATACGTACTAAGGTGATGCACATACGAACATTGATTTTCCACAGATATTTCAGTGAGATAAATGCTTAATATAGATAATCCGATTAAAGTGTTGTCTTGTCTAATTCCTAGCGTCAACACAAAATCAGATTTTAGAGTAAATAAGGGTTTGATGAGATGATGAGAGGACGGGTATCTTTATTCCCATCAAGGAGTTGTCAAGCTTTAATCATCAGTGATAAATGACTTAGCATCCAACAACAGGCTCCACGATGGGGGTATTCACCTTATTACAGCAGATATTAATGATAAAATCTTAATTAATCCTAGGGATTGTCTGACCCTTATCATAATCATGTAACATAAATAAACTATCAGCAGAAATAACCAGAGCAGGTGATCTTCAAAACATTCTGCGATACTAAACTCCGAACTAATGCATATAAATACCAATCACAAATCACGCATTGTTCTGACTTAAGAATAATTAACAATTCAACACAATTCACACATCACCTACAATAACAATATAGTCCTTACCTTTGAGTCCACGGTAAAATACGCTTGGTAGTATTTTCGTCAAAACTGGAACTTTTCACCTCGTATCTACGAGTTCGTTGAATGCATATTCTATCTATAGAGCGCCTCATGGCAGACAAACCTAGATATTCCAATACACAAGTGTTAAACCCTTACATCACCCTAAGGGAGCAAACATCAGGGAATCCAAATGATACGGACGTTTCGTCTGCCATCAAGAGAAGCGTGGACCAGTTCTGTATTATGTCGGCTAGAGACATTGTATTTACATATTAAGTCAATAAAACAGAGGCCAGCAGAATTACTCAATGACGTGAACTCGTCTTATCTTCCGACTGTGAAACCATAGAACAGATCACAGCATCAATGTTGTCCACCAATGGCCTTCCTGTCAGTGTGAGACCATAGAGTAAACACACTATCAATATATACTGTTGAACTGATGTGTTAATTGCAGACTAATGTCAAGTGGTTGTAACGTACGGATTCCAAAAGCTATTTATTCTCAATACCAAATAATACGGTTCCAGTGACACGTGCAATCTGGATGTCCGGTACAGAGGTTAACTACCATCACAGAAGACAAACGTCTTCTTATATACGATTTGGATTGTACCATTGCGTCAATGAAGAGGGCTGTTCCTACAGGGCGTGCACTAAATCGTCCCACACGTATCTCTCCTAATGATGATAACTCAATAGGTTGTAAAGGAAAGCGTCTTAGAACTGTCACTTTGACCATCCGCCTTAAGTCGACTTTTTGTGGTCGACAGAACTCTCCACAATATCTGCCCGACGACTTCACGGGCGAACGAACTCTCAACAATAGCTGCCTGGCGACTTCAGGGACGAACGTTTAGCAGTGCATCTGAGAGCTTATACTGGACACCTATCGAGTAATACACTCGGCAATACCAGCAGTGCTAACTATATATCGATAATACTAAGTTACATTGTAGTACATCAACAAAGACACAATAAAATATATAGGCTTGTCGGTATACATTAAGGACCAACTGTAGGAGCCATACGCTATCTTTTCCCGGTTTTTGTGGAGGGGAAATTTGATAAAAAATTATATACTACATACAGTGGTTTATCTACCGTGACTTGTAATTGATCATGTTCATCTATATTTCAAAAATAATGGTTCATACAGTGTAAAAGTGACCCAATTTCAAAATCCTTTTATTGTTTCTTTTAAATTTGTATGGGTACTGGACTCGGGATACGCACATTAATTGATCTAATTAACTATTAATTATGTTTTTATATTCATATATCTGTAAAGTTTGAATGAAAATGTCGTTTTTCTATCTCACTTTACACATCACAATGAAAATAATGTTTCTTGCTATGACCAATGTTAAGAGACATCAACAAAAGGCTCCCCTTAGAAGTGTGGGATATAGAATACATCAATCCCAATATCTTTTTATGATAATTCAGTAAGATCAACAACGATCTACACTTGATATATGCATTGCGTTTAACACAATCGAGATAAGAAAAAGCATGACCAGCTATGACTAATGCTAGATGCATGCTTCAATATTTTTAATTTACTTTTGTCATCACTAAAAACATTTATGGTTGTTATTTTACGTTAGTTTAATTCGTCTGGCCTTATTGGTATCACTCTAACTTCTGGAATACTCATTCTGCTTTTCCATGTAAGTTTGAAACATATTCTCCATCTGTATGTTCTATAGATATGTCTTCTATGTTGCTTTCATTAATCGATTTCATGATTACAGAATTCCCTAATGATCCTAGCAGGGCTTAAGTATTTAGTGAACGATGATTATGTAAGCCCTAAATGTGCAATTGTAGGCCAGGGGAAACACGCTTATATGATGCCAAGAAATGGGTTACAATTCAAACCAAGAGAAGGCTAGCATTGATGGTACTGATCATTTCGTATATCGCCGCCATGGCCTCGATCAAGTTATAAAAGAAAATGAGTTTGTCGCAAATGCATCACGTTCACTGATGAGAATCGGATATTAGATTGCGAAGCTCGGGCCGTTTCTAAAGTGATGCGACACGCAGGGAAGACTACATAGGAGTGCAATCTAGTGGATCCATACGGTAAAGACAGGATAGAAATTTTAGGGCAGGGTAAAATGATTAATTGGTTATAGTGATTCTTTAATTCATTAATGTTGAATCATTTAAATCAGTATCGAAAGGTTTAGATATCTATTTTTTTTTTTAGATATTGATTTAATTCTATTATTAGTATTTTTTTTATATATTTGTATGACTTTTTTAGTCTTTGAGGTTAAATACAATTTGAGGTATCTGAACAATGATATCTCTTCTTAACATGACAGGGTTCATCGTAACGAATATCATAACTCTACGTCCACATTCATATATGCATTTTCAGACCTACGATCTTTGAGGACAGCGATAAAAAATAATCATGGTACCATTCACTCACTTAATGTTTGTTAATTGTAAATTCGAAGTCATTCTTAAAGTATAATGTTCTCACACTATTTCTTCCAACCTTTGGTATGTTTATGTCAGATTTGATATTCAAATGCTTCTTGCAACCGTGACGGTCTTAAGATCTGCTCATCGTAAAACAAGGCGTTATGCGGGTGAATGAATCCCGCGAGGAAAATTTACTAAAGTCGTGTCCAGATTAGCATATATCAAATTATATTCTCCGATTTCGAGTTAGGTTCCCTGAATGACTTTCATAACGCGTTTATAATGTGGTCAACACTTTCCACTGTATACTAAAATATTTGTTTTTCTTTTGATTTAGTACTCCAGTGGTCGAAGAGGCCACGCCCCCCATCCGCTCCAACTGTCTTGTTAATAGCTCCCAGTGTATTTTTTTAAATTTTATTTCACATCATATTACAACCAGGGTCATATAAAGATGTGTCTTCTTAGGGAGATGCAGAAAAACCGGAATACACAGGAAAAAAAATCACCGACCTATGGTCAGTACCCGACAATCACCCTAAGTGAGATCGAACTCAGAACCCGTGGGCCATTCGACACTGAAGCACATGTATATGATCTGTTTTAGACAACATATAGGTCATTCGACTCTGTTTACCATCATCGATGTCATTACGATCTGGAAGTCTTCACATAGTTCAATGCATATAGATGCATGTATAACTTCTCAATTACAAGTCTTCGAGGTCTCATTCAAATATCGATTCGAATGTTGCAGTTTCCAATATAAAACTCCAATTACTGAAGCATTCGTATACAAAACCGCGCACTTCAACTTATTACACAAACACTTCATGAAATAGATAATCGCTCTTGGATGAGAATCAGCTACTTTTATAACCACGACTATTCTGAAATAGATAATCGCTCTTGGATGAGAATCAGCTACTTTTATAACCACGACTATTCTGAATAAAGCAAGCAGGCATTGACATTGACTTCCAGTGATAAGAAGAAACTTGATGGACAAACTATATTTTCGTAGCCTATCCATTATCCCAGTAAAGGCATTAAGAATTCACTTCGGTAGTATTTGATACTAAAAGGAATCATCTCATATGTTATCATGGATTTGGTTTCGTCAGAGATTTGTTAACGGCAGTGGGCGCCTAATTACTTTTTACAGATTTGGAAATAGGCTGCTTTATTTAGCACTGTCTACTCTTCCCCATCAGTATTAATTGTATTACTCTATCTTCAGCCCCTTCTTCACTGGCATCGTTAGACATTTTGCGTCAGTCCACCCGCACAGTTACCGGCAACGAAGTATGGTGGGTGATATATATATCACTGTCTGTGACTTTACAAACAAATCCTAATTAGTGTAATTTGAATATAGAAATGTTTTAACACATCACTTTTATCTGTATAGCACGAGTGCACTTCATGGCTCTACCTTCTGGTTTCATATGATAGATTATATTTAATACGTGTTTTCAAAAAGAAATTTTAGAAGGTAAAAACTTATACTTCAATGGATTGTTCTGAAACAGTTTCTCAGAACAACATCAATGAACCCAAGACAAACTCATAGCCTAACTATAATATTCGATCACCTTCTGTAGATATTATTACTTTCAATAGATTTTTTCTTCGCGACTTACACGAAAATCATAAGAAAATTAAACACGTGTTCCCTATACCAAACCAATAACTGTAAATTAACTGGTTTTCGTGGCGACTATTATTCGCGATTACGAACCGAATGGCTTTGTCGCGGCGAATTTATATCGTAATTTAGACAGGTATGTCTCTACTTTTCAGTTGTATGACTATTTTTCGCGGTGTTTTATTTTTTAATAAAATCACGGTAATTAAGAAAAAAATAAGTTGGTCATCGGACAATGCAGTTAAACTCTAAATCGACAGGAAAACAGTTGGATAAAACTTCAATCACTACCATATGACGATAGTTGTTCCATCTATATATCAATTACACTTTTAAATAAGTCAAATCTTATTTCATAATTGTATGTCAACTTAACACCAGGGCGATAATTTCGCAAAGTTACTTCAGCATAAACTTTGATAATGTCGAAGATACTATTTTGAGTATAAACTAGTTTGCATATTCATTAGATGGGTATATTGGAGAGGGTCCTTATTGAGTCTTGTTTATCATACAGAATATTCTGTTGTTTGTCCTATCGTTGTTGTTCTTTTTAAAGAAGATATGATCGAAGCAACAACAAAAATCAACTCATGTTTGGACATTGATATAGACGAAATAAAGATACAAAATTATTCTGATAGAAAAAATTGCATTTCCCTAGAACTCTTCAATCCATGACCAGTAAGTTTATTTTATGTTTTATAAATACATAAAAACAACTTCCCAACTGCCTCTAGACACCAAAAAGGATGGGCGTGAAAAACAAAAAGGATGGGCGTGAGAATTAAACATCTGGAATTGTAATAAACAAGCTAACACTTCTAGGTATTGGCCACTTATCGTTGTTGACTAAGCATTATAATTTTTTTCAGTTCACAGAGATAATTGTCATTTGACATCCAATACATGGTAAAATGTGGCTGGATATATTACAACACTTACCTGTCTCACACTTCATTATCTAATGGCATTATCTAATGGTGAAATGTAGATTATGTCATTAGATAAGATGCGGATATAACTTGTTTTACTTCTCGGAACCTCTATTCTAGGTGTGGAAAAATGATAGGAGAGATGAAGAGGAGAGAAAAGTCGGTACCAGACAGAATCTGACCTCTCGTTATAAAATTTAGTCATGATCTCGGTTGGCATATGAATATCGTAAGGTTATCAAGTTATCCCATGGCATTTTGACTTTCAAAGTTGTATAATTGATAAATACAGAAATGCGTAACGGCATCGTGTACAGGTGGAATTATTTTTGGGGTGGAAACATTCATTTATGGTTTTTTAATCCACAATCGAAAATAGTCACTAACTTTTAAAAAAAAAAATTAATTTTGCACTTTTATTATAGATGACTGTGTCAAACCTGGCGTGCTGCGAACAGTTTTAAAACAATTAAACGAAAATAAAATATTCTTTCTTTGTTTAATAATGTGTTTTCACAATCTAAACCTATGGTAACGTGCTCCTACGTATTAACACTGGCGTGCCACCTCTCGGTCACGAGGTGGATTTTTTTTTCTCCTTTTGTAACTTATCTAAAAAACTGATTTAAGATTGTTCGAGAAATCGAGGCTAGGCACTGATCATACACCGGCGTTTTTCTCGTGGTAAGTTTTCGTCGCCTACTAAACCTAGAACGTCATTGAGTTACACCAAGTATTAATGGACTAAGATAAACACATTTTTAGTATAACACATTAACACCTAATTGAGTAATTATAGATTTTACGCAGCGTATGATAACTTTTGAAAGATTCGGTTTTAGTTTTTTTACGCAATTCGTTACACCAAGCAAGAATTTATGTATCAAAATCTATTGTTCTTCTTCTGTCGTTTATCATACCGAATGGCTTCGAAATTGCAGTACAACCACCGGCAATTCCTACTTCCGGAGTGAACTCTAGCACGCGCTTTAATGACAGTGGGATGGTAACCTTTAAATGGTATTGATTCTGGTTTGACATTGAAGGTGTATTTGATTTGGGATTGTCGCCACGGATTCGGAAGTCACGACCCGGAGCAAGAATATGTGACGTCATGTATACTATTTTAAAACTTCAGACCTCGTGTGGGCTGTCAATTTATGTTTTGTAGTTTTGACGCAATAGGTCCTACCAAAGACCAATGATATAAGGGTGCATTGCAAAATAAGAATTCTCCCCTTTTTATGATGACATGCCGTTATAGATTACAGATTTGGTGACTAATTAAAAAATCTCTAGCCTTCCAGTGACAACTGTTTTGTTGTCTGATTGCTTGTAATGGATGGGTTCAATGAAAGATTTTATGGGAACCCAAAACTGAAAGTGTTTGAAAGCTTCCAAATTGGACCATTTTCTTTTTGCTAATTTTTTTTAAACTAGTGGATGAGTCAATATGTACTAATACCAATAAATCAGCAGGTATTTTTAGATTTACATGTATTACGTTTCCTACATTCTAGGCGGTATGAACACAATTGGAAATAGTCGTATTCAATGTAACGCATTAAAACTTAACGCAGCTGCCCTAACTATAATGACTAAACTTGCATCATATTTGCAACACTTCAAACACATTTAACTTCGTCTAAATAACTGTGATATTTGCGTCAATGTTGGAAGGTGAAATATTAGAGTATTTACGAATACTCTGATGAAAAAAGATGCTTGCCTAGTAACTTTTGTAAGATATACCAATACATCAAAATGATTTTTGTCAACAATCTTTTACTGTTACTAGTAGCTAATATTTCTTGCCGTTGTGATATTTGAAAGACATACTAATTAATGTAGATCTTAAAATTTGTTCCATTGATGTTTGGTGTGTTTAGACATCGAGTATAGAATACATAAATATCATCATTTAGTTTGATTTGATGTGTGAAAGCTAAATGTCATACAAAATCAGCGACCAGTAACAACAATTACTTGAGAAAATCTTCACTCTTACTAGGAGCCAAGAGTTCTTGCTTTGGTAATATTTGTAAGATATACGAAAAAACATCCCCGAATGGTCCTTTCTCTTTTATCTACAAGTATTATATTATAATAAACAAAAGAATATCGATTGCGGTCTTAATTTGTCCATCATGTCTGGATTATAAGCATAATATTATGTTTTAGAGTAACCGTAAGCACATGCTGCTTTCGTGGTCTTGTACCAGGTATTAAGTAAATATCCGGGTGTGTTTTCAATAACGTTATAGTAGGTATAAGAAGTCCTGTGACCAATAGAAGTATATTGCCCATTGTCACGCAGAGAGCCGATTATACAGAAGTGTATTTGACCAGAACTGAATGGTTTTTAACCGTTATTAGTGCCGGCGGTAACAACATCAAAACAATATGGGATCTCTTTTATTGATTCGTTATAACTGGAACAAGATGCTTGTCACCCTAGTTACAAGTATCGCGTCAGGTGACATCGATCGATTGTTGATGACTCAATTATATCAATGGTGCCATATAATACACTATGCATAGTATCTGCATAGTATCGGGTATCTCGCAAGGAAACGACCTCGTCAGTTTTCTCTCTCGTTTTGATGGCGATTTGACTTTGACACACTTCATTACAAGATGGGATCCCGTGTTATGGCGGCATTATATAAATCACGTTGTGCTGTAACAGACATAAGTCGTCTATGTCATTGTGGGAAGCTTTTTAAGGGGACATTTCTAAGGTTTCTGGTTGTTTTATTGTACAAGACACGTCGTGTATCAATTAGCACGTCCACTTCGAGTGTCAGCATTTCCGTGTCAAATTTTCGTCCAATATTTCAATTACATAGAAATTGTGACCTTTTGATGCATTTCACGCGTGACATTTTAGTTATGCCTATATAATTCATGACCTTGCAGTTACATTTTTATATGTGACCTCCAGGATACATTTTTACATGTGACCTTCATTAACAGTTTTACACGTATCCTTTTAGTAGTGTTTTACATGTGACCTTTCAGATATATTTTTGAAATGTGACCTTTGAGGCATTTTGAAGACTTGTTCAGGCTCCTTTTGACATTTTAATGTTTTCATCACATGTTAGGTTTGAGCCGTACAAGTTGTGTGACCTTCAAGTTAAGATCTACAAAGATGACCTTTGAACCATTTAATTACATATTACGTATAACCATTCGATTATTGATTAGTTATGATCAACCATTAATAGACAGAACATCGGTTATGACCCCATAGGAGTCACACCATTTACTTCTTCTAATATGTTTCGTCAGTTTATTATTTTAAAAAAAAGTCTATTAACGTTGTTTTAATGCATGATTTGTTGCATATAAAGCGCCTACTTAATAAAACCCAACAAGGCATGCAATTGCAATGGCTATGAAGTAATTCGCAGTCTTTGTAATCTGAGCTGATACACTAATGATAAAAAACTGAGATCGCTTCTAAAGGTCTCTGTGGAGATTGATGGCCTGTATACCCGCTGTCTCTTCCTCATTACCTGTGTGGTTGATCTACAGATGCAATTTGATGTCGTTTACAGAAATCCTGGCTCTACTTGAATGATGAGGAGCTAATAAAACTAGAAGAAGCAGCTGGTCATCGTTTCCGGAAGCCTAGTCGCCGACCTACTTTCACGATCGGAGCATTTCTTTCGGAACACCATGTGGTTTGACGATATCTTCAATGAAAAATAATTAGATATTGTTTTGATTATTTTTGTTTGGTGTTTTTAAGTGTTTGTGTCCTTCAAGGGCAAGTTTTAAGGAAAGCTTCGGTACTGAGAGAAAAAAAAAAGTTTCCGGAAGCCTAGTCGCAACTATTCCACTTAGGTTTAGAACTACCGGAAGATTAATACCGGGATTTGCTCACCACTCGGTTATAACGACCATTTACAAAAAGATAGTTAATTAACTAATAATAATGACACAGAGCTTTATTTATCACATCTATTGGTTAAATTAACCGTTGTTTACATGGTGGTGTTCAGTAGATCTGAACTACCGAACCATATTTCCAGACAATTTTATGGCGCATTCGGGTTTAAATTGGTATCAGGTTACATGTACTAGTAGTCGGAATTGAGCCAAATACCTATGACATAAGAATCGGAGTGTGTGTGCTGTATTGGTAGTAGTGACAGGGTGTAATGCCCAATGTATCCCTCCGCTGAGACAGGAAGTGTGTTATCTGTCACTGTCACTATGCGTCTACCAGACCCGAGCATCACATACTTGTTGGTTCCTAGATCTGATCTTGTCAGCCCGAGGGGCAAGTCCCATACTGTTACAGCTGTGTTTTACGGCAGCGAGTACTGCAGATACAATCAGGCGGAAGCGGTTTGGATATGGACAGAATCAAATAAAAACTTTAATATGAAACACAATTAACGTTGTTCCTGGAGCGAAGGTATTCTATTGCAAACCGTGCGGACTGAATTTTATATGCAGTGTGTCGATGATACAACATCCTAATCCCGAGGGTAGTTCATATGCGTAATGTCGATAACGCGATCCCTGGGGAAGGGGAATTCAGAGATGTGTATTGGGTTGTTTAAACAGATGATCCTTGATAACAGGAGTGAGATAAAATGTTCGCCATAGATCCAAAAAGTCTATTGATACGGCTGATGGAGAGAGCTTTAACAAAACAGATGACTTTGATAGTGATCATAAAGAAATATTTGGTTTTTTTTTCTGATTTCATTGTATCCGCTATGGAGTTATCAAAGATAATCAAAGGTAGAATCTACAGTGACTATGTAGACTTTGGCTCCGTTCGATTGTTGATATTTTTAATGCTTCTCGATATATATTGTGGAAAAGACTTTGTCAATAAAGCAATTCCTGTTCTTTATACGCGTCGATCAAAACATCTATGCTTTTTGTACATAAAGTCATTCTACACATGTTTAGTTACGATACAGAGAAAAGCTCGAACAAATAGATTGTAAAAAGAGTCCCGGGGACCTTACGGTTATCTGACAAAATTTATTTGACGTAGGACAAAAAGACACCTTACATGATTTCATAGCAAATATTAGCAAAAATTCTAATACGGATGCCCGTTCCACTGTTCCTCAATGTCAAATCAACTTTAGTTCTATGCTTTGATTATCCTCTCCCAATGATGTTTCACATCAAATTGGCTGTAATCAATGCAAGCGTTAACGACGAGTAGAAACTGAAAGAAAACTGTAGATATTTAAAGCAAAAATTTCCCTATTGGAGCCCCGCAACTCTGTCAACAGAGGTAAGCCAAACCATATTTTTTATTAATAAAATCGTCCTCTGCCAATAATGTTTCACATCATATTTAGTCCAGAAGTGTTAAGGGGAAGTATTTAAATCAAACCTTGGGCAAAGTTCACCCTTTGGAGCCGCGCCTATCTACCCCTGTGTAGGACCATGTTCATATAAAGATGATGGCCTTCAATTAATAATGTTTCATCCCACATGTGGTTGAGATCCACTGAAGTAGGATTTTATAACAAAACCTGTCCTATGTTCCCTGTTTTGTGCCCCACCCATCTGTCCCTAGGGGTCAGACCACGTTCATTTATATAAAATATGATTGTTTTCACACCATGATAATTGATGTTTAACATCAAATCTGGTTGTAATCTACGTAAGAGTTACGCAGTAGTAAGATTTAAAAAAAAAAAAAAACTTCTGTGAGATTCCCCATTTGAAACCCTGCTTCTTTGTTCCTTGGGGTCGGCTTCTTTACATCAGGTGTGGTTATCCTTCCCCGATGACAATTCACCACACCAAATTTGGTAGTAACATGCGATGGGATTAAGGAGGAGTATGTTTTTTAATGAAATAATCCACGAAAATTAATAGCCACGTAATGTAATGATTTCACAGTATGCACGACGCATTGCGCTTGACGACGGACGAAGCACGAAGGTCAGAGGACCTAAAGACAAACAACTCTTGAAGGTTTACCGACGATAAAGCATACAGTATCAGTGATTACTTTTTCAAAATGTTAAAGATGGTCCACCGCCGACAGAGCATAAATATTACTCACCATTTGAACAATAATTGGTACTTAACCAAGTATATTTGTGTATAATTAAGACAAAAATGATATAAAATAATTGATTTTGCTTTTGTTGCACGCGCAATCAGTATTTCTTTACTTATAAGATATAGTGCCACGAATGTTTTCCGGGATGTAATTAATTATTTCTAATATTTTAATCTTGAAGAAGCATTACAAGCTCAATCTTTTCAATGGTTGTAATGGTGTAAAGTAGGTAATTTTTGTGACTGAAGAAAAATATCAATTCGTATGCTTCTGTTTTTGATAAAAAAAAAAACGTTTGTCAGCGGTGGAGCATCTTAAAGTTCATAATGCACATCAGGTTTTATATGTGTAAACTCAACAATCAGTGAGCGTCACTAACATATGTCATTAAAGATGCTCCACCGCTGACAAATGGTATTTGTTCACTATCAGAAACAGGAGCAGACGATTTGGTATTTTTCTTCAGTTACAAAAGTTACTTACTTCACACCATTACCACCATTGAAAAGTTTGAGCTTCTAATTTTACTTAAAGTTTAAAATATAAAAAATAATTAATTGCATCCCGAAAAAATTCCCTGGCACTATATCCTATATGGAATGAATTACTGATTGCGCATGCACCAAAAGCAAAACAAATTATTATATATTATGTTTTGTGTTAATTAGACATACATATACACGATTAAACACTAATTATTGTTCAAATGATGAATATCATTTATGCTCTGTCGGCGGTGGAGCATCTTTAAGCTTAAATTCCTAAGTTTATTTTTGTGCATAAATTTTCTTTTATTTCCATTCTAAAAACACCAACAACATAATATTTGATGCTGAAGAGAAAGAAAGATATCTATTGAAAATCGTTGGATTGGCGTTTAGGTAGTCATCATATACTTTCTTTTTTCATCTAATTTAATTATAATTTAATCTAATTTCATTTTGTTTAAATTATTAAACGAGTCATCTGGAGAATAAATAATGATTTTTGCCGCTCTAAAATACACTAGACAGTATTACAATAGAGGATCCCAAACAAGTCACTGTTGATTGCCATGTTGTTCATCAGACTCGAGTTATTCCAATTTTCAAAAACACGAGCTTCGTTTCAAATTTGAAAATCGAATAAACAATAGTCACGTGTTAGTCTAATGAGAACTTCCTTACCCCATAACTCTAACTATATATAGTTACACCGTGGTGATCATTTGTACCTGATTTACATTCAAGACAGATAAACACAAATTGCATCATAGTATCTTTCCACAATATGATATAATGTCCAAATACAAGAACCAATCTTAACAAAATGAGCTATAAATAGCAGGCTGGAGAATCAAGAGAGAATGAAGATGACTAATGAGAAACGCTGGCGGTGTTCATTGGTCTCTGTAACCATTAACGATAATCAACTACTATGGAATTTATCTTGTGTTTTGGGATAAAACTAAGTTACTTATGACCTAATCTCCAGTAGATTTATGGACAATGACATTCTCTGATTTTGTTGAAACGGATCATTTTTAAAGTTGTCAACACCAAAACAGTGTTTGGTAGTATTTGAACACATTTTCATTTCACATTATGAATACAATTTTGAATACAATTCCTACTGTGAACAGGATGATTCCTACTGTGAATATGACGAATAAATCAAACAGTAACGTGGACTTTTCACTAGTGAATCGTATTTATGCTAGTCTTTTGACTAGACAGGGAAATAAAAACTAAATGTGGTCTGTATTCCTTTTATCCAGATGCCAATAACACAACATCACAATCTCCATAAATCTTTTACTGGTGGCATCCGTACGTAAATAGTACGGACATTGGCTCCGGTAGTGATGGACTCGTTCTATATATATATATACAGTAAATGTATTACCCTAAATAAAAAGAACGTCTATACATCAGTAACAACACATCGCCTTAAGATTGGATTCGTCGCCAGGTCAAAGTTTTTGATCTGACTTTTGAAATTGTGGTCAGGGTTGCAGTAAACAAACGATTTGACATTGGCTTAGGAGACAAATGTGCCAGTGTATCAATAGCCTTCCTTATAGATGTATAACACAAAGGGGCCCGTTTGCCTTATAGGTCACTTAACACGTATATATAAAGACAACATAAAGTACTTCTGACAAAAAAACAGTTACTAAAATTTGAACCTTGATCCTCTTTTCCCAGCATTCAACTTTGCCTCATTTATATGGAATGTGATTGTCTTCCCCCAATGATACTTCACACCATATTTGGTTTTATGGAGTTATGCAGGAGTAAGGATTTTAAACACATATGCAGCAAAATTCTTAATTTGGGTCCCGCCCCTCGACCCTTTTGGGCTGGACAAGGCTCATTTATATATATATGATTGCGTTATTTTAATGCTACGGCATAATTTTGGTAGTGAATCCCATTGGGATAAAGTGGATGGTAGGCTTTTGAATGAATTATCTTACGTAGGACGTATGGCGCACGTCGACGGACGAAGCACGTATGATAGGTCGATAACAATAGGCCATGCTGACTCGTCTGGTCAGATGACCTAAAATGATTAGGAGAGTTACGCGCTGATTGATCGATAATTGATGAAGGTCGAAATAAATACAAGTTTAGTTAATATCCCTTCAATATCCTACTTTGCTGAAATATTTATCCATCAGAGTAAACTTTTGTTTTCATGAAATCCTCTTTTAAATTGTTTATTTCATGTGAATTACATTGACATATATGTATAAATTTTCGCAGATTTCTTTAAGTGTATGTTCGCAATTTACTATAACATGGGTTTCATACATGTATAAATGTATTTAATGTTAGATAATTCTTTCCTTTTTTGCGTTAGACAATTCTTGTTATTTTTTACGTAAGACGCTTCTGGTTATTTTTGCGTTAGACATTTCTAGTTATTTTCACGACAGATAATTCCAGTTATTTTCACTTAAGATAATTCTAGTTATTTTTATGTTAAACAACTAAAATCATTTTCACACTACACATTTCTGGTTATTTTTTATGTTAGACAATTATGTTTTTGTCTTTTCAATGTGAGGCTTTATTGTGAATATTATTCAGTGAGCTGTGCACGACTAGTACTAATTTCTAGGTTTTCGAACGTGTTTTGTTAACCTGAATGACATTTGTACCACTCTGCATATATAAATAATCCATTTGCGTGTTTGAACACAACAAGCGTATCTGTTTTACATCGAAAAATTCTGTTTTATCGGTGTATACTGCCGACAGCGCGTTTGAAATGCGCACGAGATTGGGTCTTTACCATCGTTGTCCCATATCGAACTTCCGGTTAGTAATTGCGACTCGATTTCCGGTGTGACGGACATTAACCCATTACATTGATAAATCTCTTCCAAGATCTATACAGTGGAGTAATTCCTGCGACCACAAACGGCCATACTGTGTGACCTGTCCTGCGCGCTGTTCACGTGCGCCGACAACGCGGTAAGGTTGCTTTGACTTTATTATTAATAACGCTAGGTTCTACAGCTTCTTCGATTCCCTAGTATGAATTATTAACGAAATGCGGCAGTTTCAATCGAAGGTACAAACCTAATCACTGGTCTATCTGGCTTCGATTAAAAAATGAAAATAAAAACTTATACGACATGTAAACATGTGGAATGTAATTACATGTATAGTACACCACATCAACTTAACTTTAATTAAATTTAAATGTGTGTTGTTTCTTTTTTGTTAATTAATTATTTCTCGACCTGAAATGCGAATGAGCGGTTGTATTAGAATGGTTTTATCGTATCGTGTTTCTATTTGTACCGAGGTTCTTTGTTGTTAAAGTACAATGTGGTAGTTTTACATTGTTCCTATTTCCAATCGATTGTTATAAAATACATTTTATCGTAATAAAAGAAATGTTTAACTAAATCTAAAACGAGTGTAATATTTTTTCAGAATCTCCGAAGTTCTTAGTTTACCGATAATACCATATTCATCATCATTTCTTGAACAATTTAAAACAATTGATTAAAGTTTAATTTCAACAAAAGTCTTTTAAATTTTGCCCGGTGTCCTCCTAATGACATCCTCGATACTTTGGGGTTACTATCACTGACGTGATATCCACCTCTGGACTATCTCATAGTAAAACTGAAGACTGTTCAGGGGGGAATCTGACCAGCCACGGGCCTGCTTAGACTTCCAGCGAAAATTACAGAGAGAGCGACTCCGAACTTCAAAGCCACACAGTCAACCAGAGTGTACCGTCATTCGATTGTTTTGACGTACATCAAAGGATCAATTTACTTGTGTTTTCTGCTGCCTTTATTCAGTTTCACTGGGATATAATCCAGGGGTGGATAAAACGTCAGTGATAGTAACCCCTGGTGTATCGAAATGCCCTAACTGACTAGAACTATCACTACGATACCCTATAAATATGTATACGTGGGCCAAACACCAGCCTCCTTCATTCAAATGTAACTGAATTATACAGGGAATCATGCATGTCTATCCTACACTTAACATTTTCCTGAACACCTGCTTCAGTTCTCATTTAAACTAAATAACCACACAACACAATAAGTAGATGAGCCTGCTCTCTGAAGGCCACTGTAGAATATAATATTTGCCGTTGGAACGTCATCTTAGACCACATATAGATGCTGCGATACTATACCTTTTGTTAATAAATCTGTTTTGTTTTCGAAATTTAGAGGGCCGTTAAAAGCACATTACATTTCCACAACGAAAATTGAAAGGTTTTTTTCTATACATAAATGTAATTATTACGTCAGAGCAGCATTATCCGTATAAATTTAAGATTCACCTAGTAAACCTATAAGTAAAGAATGAAAATTCAATGATAGCCAGTCACTGTCTATAATTAGGACGATGATACCAGGTGATTAAGGTCACTGTCTACAGTAAGACATTGCATGACAACTCTCAGTTAAGAAACGTCCATCAATTACTTGAATTTGTTTGAAATGGATTTGCTTGAATATTTATGATAAAAAAATCGAATATACACGTAAAATGGGGTCTGGGCCCCTCTCTATATCCACATACGGTATACATTCCAACATATAATTATGTAGTCATTTAAGCATTGATGTAACTATTTTTTAACTTCATCGGGTTATGAAAGAAATGTTGTTTGCAAACTGTGTGAATCTGCGTAGCAGATTCTCTTAAAAGTTTGCAAACAACATTTCTTTCATAACCCGATGAAGTTAAAGAATAGTTACATCAATGCTTATAATTAATTTTTCAGACAACTTGATAACATAAAATACGTTTAAACGTACGATTCCATTAATTTTCCAATGGATTTTTTTTTTCTAAATCAATACGCAACGTTGACGTCTCTATTGTGACGTCACGATAACCTGGGATTTTCGCGTCATTCTCGAATGTTTTCTTTATAGTATATAAAAAAAAAACATCTGCCAATCAGAGAGTTGGATTTAGTATGAAAACAAATAAAAACTAATTATATGTACATATTGGATATGCTCTGATTATACATGTAATACATTATTATGTGGATAGCTAATTAACACGATGTTTCCATATTTAGAAACACCGAGTCAATATTGCTATCGTAACATCGATATCAAAATAGGATTAAATGATCTTTGATTTGGTTGATACATGTACATTCTATGGTGTTATACGCAGGGGCGTAGTGATGTTATTCCCTGCCGAATCTGCTCCAAAGCAACTTGTCTCGGAGCAGTTCAAACAATCCAGGAAGCCGAATCAAATTTCTACGACTCAGCTTTTGATGTATGTTACTATGAGACATTATGAAATAGAAATAAAAACTGAAACTCAGGATTGCTGTCCCTACATTTTGGACACTTTTAGTATTGTAGGTGTATTCAGAATATGATAATAATATAGTATTGTACAATATCCGATAATAGTGCTGATAAATACAGTGATATTTTCGAAACAGTCTATACATTACACATCGTACGTTTTTTTCCGCTCATTCACTCTTCCTTCCCTCTCACCAACAGACCTCCGGTCTTTGACTCATTTCCACTATTATACCTCTCTCCCCAGCTCACTTACCGATTCAGCATCTCCTATCATATTTAAAGCTCATTTGCCAGATCATCATGGCACCTACTAGTTACTCATATGCTGAACAAAAACCCAAGGAAAAATCGTCGGTATGTGTATTCTTTGAGGAGTCGCCTATCCACCCACCAACGAAGGAAACAACGTAGATATGTGTAAGTGCAGTATCTGTGCACTGTAGCACTCTACATTTGCACCAGGGCAAACATACGTGAAGGCCAATCAGGGTTTAAGGAAGCTTTGATTACACCTTGGTACATTATGCACCTGTGCTTGAAAAAAGAAAGAAACATACCACAAGAATTGAACTTCAGTATCTATATGAACTAAAATCGATCTTTCTAAATATTGATATTTTAAATACATATATCTTTGCGTCTCTGTCCAAAATTAACATTTAACTTTTTAACAGAACAATTGAATTTAATTTTATGACACTCTTAAATTATTTGGATTTATATCGTTACTTACAAAGTGGAGTTGGGATTTATTTCGTTTTATATTATTTCTCTGTGAAAGCGATCACGATAACTCTTATTTCATTCTATTATACGTTGATATTAGTGATTACTACTACTAATTATCGCCACCAATATATTGCGGCCATGATAAACAGGTCCATGATAGTTTGGCTTGTTACAATTAGGACACATAATAACGTTTTCTTGTAATTACATTATGATGTATGGAGAATTAACTCAAAGCCTTGATTTACGTGGATCATAAACTGTTTCAAGAGGAAAAGTATCATTACACATTAATGTATATACACCAAAAAGCATTGCATCTACACTGTAGATGCATGTAATATAACACAGAAGTGAAATATCAATCAGTGATAGTAACAATCAAGTAACACACAAAAGACACAAATTCCCACATACAACAGGGATGATGAATGTGGTTGGTAATGTCTGGAACGGTTTGCCAGAATCGGTCGTAAATACAGAACCACAAAAGACGTTAAAATCCTGCTGGGACACCATATAAAAGACGCCATGTATATAGTAATTACTGATACGTTTTTGGACATCAAATGCAAATAATCATTCACAACATATAATCTGTGTAATATGTCTTATGATGTGGACAAAGAGGCTGTCATCCTACGTTCATAATTTTTCAATTAGATTAAAGTAAATTTTGAAAGTTTTATGGCCATAATTTCCAAGGGTACAGTTCGGTATCGTACGTGTATCGTACGTCTGACTTGAGATTGCTTCGTCTGGGTAAGAATAACAGAGTTGCCGTTCTTTGCACGACAACGGCGATAGCTCGAAGCAAATTATGCAGTAGGCAGTAGAAACTCGCCTCACCAAATGCATGTAATACCTAATATCGGTGAATTAATCAGATAATTTCAGTAATTACGTCAAATAGATTTATATTATCACGGAATTTATATTAGTTTCCGGAACACTGGCGTATAATATGCTACAAACATGCGCCAATCATAGCGAGGAGAGAAAATTACATTTATGAGATTTTAGAAATAAGATTACTGTTAATTACCCAAGACGACTTCTAGAACCCTAAATGGTATTTTTACAAAAATGACTTGGTCATATTGAAAATGAGGACTGTTATGTATTCCGCTACAGTGACCGCGGAGGGTTGGAAGAGAGCTCAAGGAATCTGAGTTAGTTTTGTCATTAACCACGATATTTTTTTTATTAAAATAATATTGCCATTTTTTATATGGCACAAGTTTTCGATCTCATATAAAGCTCTCTCCCAATACAATTTTACAATATACATCCCATATGACCTTTAAAGTTTTTTTTGTATTGGGTATTCGTAATTTTATTCCAATACAACGAGAAGGAGAAAAAATAGAATGGAGAGAATAATGTACATAAATAATTTGTATAGTTACTTTTATTGAGAATATCTATTTCTCAGGGACCCAACAACAAACGTATAACATTTTTAAGCACTACATTTTTCATTTTACTGCCTGGTCGACTGTGTCCGTTGTTTCTTTCTCCTCCCAATTCTTTCCGTCTGTTATAATATATTTCCTACCACTCAATGGGTTCAGTTTCATGAACATTCCTTAACTTCTAGGAATTCCTTAACTTCAATTTCCTCATAGAAATACATTACAAAAGTTAAGGGAAATCTTAAGTTAAGGAGCCTTCCTTAAAAACCTGTAATGCTTTCCTATGGGGAATTTTAACTTAAAGATGCTCCACCGCCGACAGAGCATAACTGATATTCATCTTTTGAACAATAATTGGTGTTTAATCGTGTATATATATATGTCTAATTAACACAAAATAATAATAAATAAAAAATTTTAATAAAAGATGCTCCACCGCCGATAGAGCATAAATTATTTTCATTTGAACAATTTGGTGCGTGAATATATATGCGCAAAAAATAATAAAAAAAAATAATTTGTTTTCCTTTGGTGCATGCGCAATCAGTACATCATTCCATATAGGATAGAGTGCCACGGAATTTTTTCGGGATGCAATTAATTATTTTTCATATTTTAAACTTAAAGTAAAATTAGAAGCCCAAACTTTTCAATGGTGGTAATGGTGTAAAGTAAGTAACTTTTGTAACTGAAGAAAAATACTAAATCGTCTGCTCCTGTTTTTGATAGTGAAAAAATACCATTTGTCAGCGGTGGAGCATCTTTAAAGGATTCCTTAAATTTAAGAAATGTTCATGAAACTGGGTCCAGGTGCCGTTAATTGAAGGAAAGAGATCTCTTAAATATACGTTGTGGCACTTTCTTAAGATAATGTTAAACACCAGTAAATCATATAACTAGAGCATTGAAGTGGTATTCTTATTAGTACCAACATACAAAGTTTGATTGGGACCAACACTAAAAAAATCAAACATGAGCTTTCAGTGATAAAAAGTTTACAAAGTTTTACTGCATTGCGATGATTTGTTAAATGTTTAAATTGACATAATTGAATAAAAATTATTGAAAATGAAAAAAAAAAGAAAAAGATAATGTTAAATAATCGTAGCGCAGAAGAGGAGAAATGGAGAGAGGAGCCAGAGAGAGGGGGGAGGGGAGGAGAGGTCGATATGTATGTAGTTTGAAACGTTTTTGTGATAATGTGTGTTGTTGATTGTTCTGACATATATCTTAAGTTAGGTTTTCTTTATTTGATAACCTTGGTTCAACATTTAATAGTACAATATAGTTGCAGATCTAGTGGAATAGAATCGTGAAGTTCTTGGTTCAGCTTATTCTTTGATTGACATAATTTTTTTAATGCTACCAATAACACGAGATGAAAACGTCTCAATATACAATCAGCCACACAGAAATGACATATCAATGGAAATGTTTAAAATAAATGAATGAATATACAAATATGTAAATAAGTAAATAAAATAAAACAAATACATATACAATGTATAAAAAATGAATAATTACCGAAATGATCAACTTTCACTGCCTTGTTTATTTTAGTATTATCCGTTGTGCCATTGTATGATTTTCATATTTTTGACCATGTTTCCCCTAACCTTGGTACCAAACCTTGACATTCTGAGTTACAGATAGACGTATGCTGCCATCGTCGGAGACCCACGGATGATCGCACTACACTATGCTACACTTATCATCCGGTGATAAGTGTAGTGCGATCACCCGTGGGTCTCCGACGATGACGTCCTGCATTCAACGTTAGAATGTCAAAGTCGAGTGCCAGGGTCAGGTGAAACTTGGGCTGAGGCGGATAGACTACAGTTACAGTATTGTTAAGGATAATTGACGGACCGCTACATGTTTCCTGACGATCCTACTGCACACCTTATATTAGGATATTTTGACGTCGGCAAATTTTGGCGATTTATGTATCAAAATAAAGTGGATAAATTTTGGTGCCTTTAAATCATGCATTTCCCTGTACTATGTATTTTTGGCGTATTACTTGATTTGAACAAATGATAAAAATCCTGAAGATTCCGTTACGGTACTTTTCTGGAAAGTCTGAGTTATTCTATATAAAGATATCATATACAATGATCTAGGATATTGAACCAATGCAGTAATATGATTACAAACTGGGTCAATACAATACGCTATATATAAAGACCTTGACAATAAACTATGCCGACACAACATAAATAATTTACTCAATAAAATGTAGCTACATTGCTGGGTTGAGAGGATACGCGCAGGAAATCTGACACGAAGCAGTATAATGTAACATGTCATTTGCTTCTCTGCAAGAGAGACTCACTGCCCCATGCACACTTGAAAAAAATACTGGTAGTTTTCATAAATAATTTAAGACGAGAAGATATGTCCTTACCACAATAAGTCCAAATTATGAATCATCCTTCCGTTTTTCTCGTGTGTGTGTGTTATTATTATTATTTGGGCCAGTAATAACAGCTTTTGTATGTTGCAAGTGTCCGTAAAACCAAAATTAGCCCGAGATACTCTGGCCCTGACACCAGACTTAGACATTATGACAGAGAGATGTCTGGTCCTAATGTATCTGTCATAATGTCTAAGTCTGGTGTCAGGGCCAGAGTATCTCGGGATAAACCAAAAATGTATATTTATTGCATCATTGTTTACCAAAAAAGGCTCATTTCAATTTCATTTTCTGGTAAATACAATACAATATCAGTTTACATGAACGTTGCGCGGCACGAGTTAGCCCCCTTTGCCTACCAGACGACAGTATTGTCTCATGTCACAATGAATTCGTTATAATGGGTTGTCACTTTCGCGAGCTCATTAAGGACGTTTGCACTTTTATGGAACATGCTGGGAGTGTGTGCTATTTAAAGTCTGTAAAGACTGCCTCACTAATCTCGTGTCAACTACAATTACCAATATCGGCCTGTTATTAAGCACAGCTTCCCTATAATCCAGCTACCAACAAACCCTTTTAACTTCCCAACACGATATTCTCATATTGAAAACGAGTCTGACATTTTTATCCCAAAAATAGATTTTTTTACAATAAACCATCTTGAGAGACTCGATCGTTTTCATATCCAACAAGTTCAGGATTGTCCCTGGAAAAAATTGAAATAGCTTTTAATTAGCCTATAAACATCTACAAAATGAGCATTTCAGAGGCATCGCGATATTTTAGTTCAGAAATTCCACAAGTCTCTTCGAATCCTTCATAATCGTTATTTTCAAATATGCATTGTTCTGATGTTTTTCCCTTCGCAATGGGATGTCATAGAGAGGAGTGTCCTATCACAGATAACCAAATCTTAATGAGTTCCAATTAATGAACTTAATACACGTCATCATCGTAAAACAAGTATTCTAAATTCTACTCTGGTAGTAATATTTCTGAAATAAAACACACAGCGGAAGTAAACCACATTGTTGAGAATGGCAGAATGTTTTTTTTCAAGATTTCAATAAACATCGAAGAATTTTAAAACTAATATTTCATATTTCTGATTAATTTTGATTGCAAGTATATCGGATATTTAGCGAGAGGATTGCCTGCGATTCAAATTAATGAAATCTTTCTGTCGCTAACCCCGAAACAGGAAATTAAACGGTATTAAACAACGATTTGTCAGTCCTTCTAAATCGCTTGTTTCCTGTTTGAAGTAAATGAGAATTAGAAAGTCAGTTCGTGTATACAGATTTACAATCGAGACCATTTCATGTGTGAAATTGGCTGTACCAAATCATATGCAATTTCATCGACAGAAACGAAATTAATCGAATCTCAACAATGCCGTACATATTTGAGGATCCACAGGGATCCGGGATATAGTTATATATCATGTTTGACAACTTAGGAATCTTACGCCTCGACTTGAGATTCGTGATTAAAAACTTAATAATTATCTTACCCTCAGGTTTCTATTCTCTTGTCTCTCTCCAAAAAGCCGTACTCTCACCGTAAGTGCGGTGAAGAGACAAAAATGTCCCCTGCTCATTTTTCTATGTAGAAATTTTATTTGTGTAAAATGAGCTGGGACTGTTCTGAAGTTGTAATTGTTATTAACAGACATGTATTTGACTATTTTTAGGTCATTACTATTGCAAGATCCTTTGACTATAGTCCGAGGTTCTTGAATCCCTGGAGGAAGCATTTTTTTATCGTTTAATATTTCAAAAATGACTTATCTAATCATTCCAGAATGACTTTATTGCGCCTTTACACATTACAGTTTAGTTTGGTTTGGGTTTTTATTAGTTAAACATCCTATTAAAGGGCCACTACCTTTCCGGAGCAAAATTTTTAGGTTTCTTAAAAACATTAAAAACAAAAGAAAATATATATCGATGGCTTAAGATGAGGTTACAACACCAAACATATGCAAGATTTCCTGTCTAATGTACGATAACAGTGGAAATTCATTTCGCTGTTTTGCCGTCTGGCGCAGTGATAGTCAATTACCGCGCGGCATTTAGGACGACGGCGGGAAACATAAAACGACCCGCGTTATGAAAATTAACATTTTATCTATTCTAATTAAACAGTTCTGAAGGTGGTGATAAGTGTGCTAGTAAACGTATAGTTAATAACTTCTGCGACTCTACAAAATTATTGATCTCGTTTCACATTCCTATTTTAAAAATTAAAAGCCGTTTCGGAAAGGTAGTGGCCCTTTAACAGCCAGGGTCATGTAAGGACGTGTCAGGTTTGTTGGTGGAAGAAAGCTTGATTACCCAGAGAAAACCCACCGACCAGTGATCAGTACCTAGCAACTGCACCGCATGGGATTCGAACCCTAATTCCAGAGGTGGAGGACTTGTGGTAATACATGTATGTCGGGATATCTTAACCACTCGGCCGCCGCGGCCCCAAGCACATAACAGTGTTGCCTCTCTTGCGAGTAAGTATCCATTGTGACGTCATTATTTTCTAGCGAAAAAAAATATGACGTTACTCTAGCAAACACACGACGTCACCATCAATATCTACTCGCATTGGCAAACTTTTGATATGAAAACACATAATAAACTGAATGGCGTTACGTCATGTCATTATTGTTGCTATGCTGGATGAATAATATCTACCGTATCAGCGTTATACATGATACTCTTCATAAGGGCTGCATTGTAGTGTGAAAGGCATTGATTCCTTAAGTCGAGAAATGGCCTGCGACACAAGATCGCGTTTGTTTTCCTCGCATGAGAAGGCCCCAATTAGCCAGATTTATCCTGGTACTCCACATTAAGTTTTATAATGTCACACAGCTCGAGCATTGATCACTTTGTTGGATACTAGCGTGTTAATCCATTTCCTTCCAGAACGTTAATCACTCGCGTATATTTTATTAGCTGTGATAGCAGGGCGACACGTTTCTTCCATTCCGATTTATCATATTGTCGGCGATTCGTGGGGGCTCGTCACTAATCGATTAACACTATTGGTGCATTAACTAACAATCACCGGAAAAAAGAGAACCGGTAGATAAAGTGATAGTTAAGTTCCCACTTTGTCTCATATGTATAGCAGCATTATAGTTTTTCGTCTTATCCTCCAACTTGATTTCAAAAATTTCAAACTGTCTTGGCGTAAAATACCACATCTCATTCTGATAACAAATTAAACCACTTCCACATCGCAAAGAAAACACACCTCGACGTAACTACAATATCATCAATATCACGCATTTTCGACATAACCAACACCAGTACCACACCCCCTAGACATCGACATAACCAGAACCATACCTCATTAACCTCTACATCACCGGCACCACATCTCCTTGACCTCGACATCACCAGTACCACACTTACTTGACCTCGACATAACCAGCACCACACCTCCTCAACCTCGACATAACCAATACCACACCGCCTCCACCTCGACATAACCAGTTCCACACCTCCTTGACATCGACATAACCAGCACCACACCTCCTCCGCCTCGACATTACCAGTAATACACCTTCTAGACATCTACATAACCAACACTACACCTCTTCGACCTCGACATAAGCAGTAATACACCTGCTTGACCTCGACATAACCATTACCACACCACCCTGACTTCGACATTACCAGCACATCACCTCCTCCACCGCTACCTAAAAACAGCAACACACCTCTTCGAACTCGACATTACCAGCACTACATCTCATTGACCTCGACATAACCAGCACCACACCCCTAGACCTCGACATAACCAGCACCACACCTCAATGACATCCACATTACCAGCACTACAACTCCTCCACCTCGACATAACCAATACCACACCTCCTCCACCTCGACATAACCAGTACCACACCTTAATGACATCGGCATTACCAGCACTACACCTCCTCCACCTCGACATAACCAATACCACACCTCCTCCACCTCGACATAACCAGCATCACACCTCATTGACATCGACATCACCAGTACTACAACTCCGGACAAAAATGGCTGTTTTCTTTGAGATTGTTGATAATTAGTAATTATTAATATACTAGCTTTATACCGTTTTTACCTCATTATTTTCATAAATAGATTCCAGTAGTGAAACCCAGCAATGAATGAATGACCTCACTTTTGTTAGGTAGCAAACACAAAATCTGAACATAAGAAAACATTTGGGTGGCAAATTCAATCCTGTCTATCAAGTTTCCGTGTAAATAGAGAAAGACATTTTCTCAGGACCATTAAATTGCATTTTTCTTATCAAACTCGAAATTTTGAAGACACAAGCTGATAATATTTCCTTCTTAATAAGCTGACAATCCGAGTTAAAACATGCATTTGAGATTAACGATATATAGGGATTGGATTGCGTTAGCGCCCCATATTGAATATATTCTTAGAGGAATTGCTCCACACAAGCATGGTTAACATAAAAGCGAAATCCAATCCCTATATTTACACTCAAACGACTTTTTTATTTATATTTTATGCTATAAAATCGTCATTTGAATTTGACGTAATTATTCAATAAAAATCGGTCAAAAGTAGAAGGAGCTTACTGAATTGAACAGCGAAAGATGACTCTTCACGTAAGGTAGAATTATTCATCCGCGACGACAATAAAGTTCAATATTTCATTGTAAAATAAACATGACAAACAAAGTAAATTTCAGAGAAAATTTTATTTTATCAGATCAGAACTTTAAATATATATTAAATTTTGCTAAAAGTTAATATATAGCGTAATAACATAAAGAATTTGTACTCGACCACATGTGTGAACTCGGTGACCGTTTGTGTGCAGCGAGGCGAAGCTGACGCACACTTACACACTGGAGTTTGCCGAAGTTGTCAAAATACCGATGTTCAAGTAGCTCAACGTGTTTAAGATTGTCGTCTGACTTGACGATATTACATCATTGGGAGCCATGTGATTATATAATCTAAGCTTAGATCCATCGCCATCTACAGACGGAACATTTTCACTTGTGTTCGATGGGTACAATGTATTTGTGGTGACGCGTAACTGTCAATACGTGGATTACTAGCGGTGCATGTTTTATAATACACATGATTAAATTCTCAAAGAACAAAGACAAGAGGATATGTTTATAACTGACCTCTGTCAGAGGGTCTCACGCCCGTCCACCCCAAAGACGCGATCGTAGGATGAACACAGACACAGAGGTAATGTGACAGCACATTTGACAGCACTGCACGTCGCCCCGGTCGGGATATTTTTCTCGTTTCATTATGCAATTGTTAATTTAAAAAAATTTTGGTATCATATATAAATATAAAACCTATATGTATTGTTTACATTTTCCCAAAATTCTATGAAAAACAATAATATACACGTAATGTTTTGTTAAAATGTAAACAAAGCCATGTGTTTCTTTTAAAAAAAAGAAGCCCCTTTACGTTACATAGACCATTTTCATACGCAAGTTCAAAGTTCAATGTTACCATGCAGTTATGGTAAACAAAATCGGCTAGTACTTGCGTATAGTGAACAAGCCTAGGAAGTGTAAATATAATGAAATAACATTTATCACAAATCGTTTCTGAGACATCCACTTACGTCTATGAAATGCATGATATATGATTTTGCAACTTTGTTTATAAGGCCATGATCTAAATGATCTAATTACACCGGAGTATTGCTCTGCTGTCAGTTAATGATTAAGTAAATATTAACTAATGAGGACCTTGTCACCAAACTTAAGAGCAGATAAACAAACAGATCGAGTGAACGTCACCTACATAAATATCGTGTTACCTACACAAATCTCGTGTAACCTACACAAATCTCGTGTAACCTACACAAATCTCGTGTTGTGTCTGACTCTGATGAGAGAAGGAGACTTTGTCGATGGTAACTCAATCGAGACAGAATTCTGGTTGTATAATTGCAGAAACGATTACATCTGACATGTAGAGTTCCGTGGTATTGATGATACTGACACAAAACCTACCGCACCAGCCATTGAATGTTTGTCTCGGTGCGCGTCGCCATTATGACAGGAAGGAAGGGGAGCACGTGTCGTGACAACAGCCAATCAAATTGTCCGGTCTCCGGTAGCGATCACATCCGTTAATATGGCGGCTTCAATACTGTTTCTATTACTCGAGAGGGAAAGTGTTTTCTCGTAATTTGCGCTATGGCTTCAAAAGATTCCTGAAGATTAGCCTATTTTAGGTTGTAGTCAATCATATCCGCAGGGAATAACGTGTCGCCATTTCGCGGCCGACATCCCAACCCACAGGGAATTTCCTAACGTTAAATCGTAGGTGATCGCGTGTGCGTGCGACAATGAATACTTGGACCAATCGATGGATCAACAACAACTCTCCACAGACATGCAAACAAATAAGATAGGAGGAACATTTCTTAAACCGAACTGATCGCTGCAGATTTGGTTGATCATAAATTGACCACATGCATGTACAAAAATCCATTCGACAAATCGAAGATATTTGTGAAATATTGATAGACTTTAAAATATCAATATGGCGAAAACTGTACATGTTATATCATACGTTGTTAACAGTACAACTGACCATTGTTATACAGAGATGGACACACGACTGACCATTGTTATACAGAGGTGGACACACGACTGACCATTGTTAGTGGACACACGACTGACCATTGTTAGTCGACAAACGACTGACCATTGTTTTACAGAGGTGGACACACGACTGACCATTGTTATACAGAGGTGGACACACGACTGACCATTGTTATACAGAGATGGACACACGACTGACCATTATTTTACAGAGGTGGACACACGACTGACCATTGTTATACAGAGGTGGACAAACAACTGAACATTGTTATACAGAGGTGGACACACGACTGATCATGGTTATACAGAGGTGGCCTCACGACTGACCATTGTTATACAGAGGTGGACACACGACTGACCATTGTTATACAGAGGTGGACACACGACTGACCATTGTTATACAGAGATGGACACACGACTGACCATTGTTATACAGAGTTGGACACACGACTGACCATTGTTATACAGAGGTGGACACACGACTGACCATTGTTATACAGAGATGGACACACGATGACCATTGTTATACAGAGGTGGAAACACGACTGACCATTGTTATACAGAGGTGGACAAACGACTGACCATTGTTATACAGAGGTGGACACACGACTGACCATTGTTATACAGAGGTGGACACACGACTGACCATTGTTATACAGAGGTGGACACACGACTGACCATTGTTATACAGAGGTGGACACACGACTGACCATTGTTATACAGAGGTGGACACACGACTGACCATTGTTATACAGAGGTGGACACACGACTGACCATTGTTATACAGAGGTGGACACACGACTGACCATTGTTATACAGAAGTGGACACACGACTGACCATTGTTATACAGAGGTGGACACACGACTGACCATTGTTATACAGAGGTGGACTCACGACTGACCATTTTTATACAGAAGTGGACACACGACTGACCATGGTTATACAGAGGTGGACACACGACTGACCATTGTTATACAGAGGTGGACTCACGACTGACCATTGTTATACAGAGGTGGACTCACGACTGACCATTGTTATACAGAAGTGGACACACGACTGACCATGGTTATACAGAGGTGGACACACGACTGACCATTGTTATACAGAGGTGGACAAACGACTGACCATTGTTATACAGAAGTGGACACACGACTGACCATTGTTATACAGAGGTGGACACACGACTGACCATTGTTATACAGAAGTGGACACACGACTGACCATGGTTATACAGAGGTGGACACACGACTGACCATTGTTATACAGAAGTGGACACAAGGCTGACCATTGTTATACAGAGGTGGACACACGACTGACCATTGTTATACACAGAGGTGGACACACGACTGACCATTGTTATACAGAGGTGGACACACGACTGACCATTGTTATACAGAGTGGACACACGACTGACCATTGTTATACAGAGGTGGACACACGACTGACCATTGTTATACAGAGGTGGACACACGACTGACCATTGTTATACAGAGGTGGACACACGACTGACCATTGTTATACAGAGGTGGACACACGACTGACCATTGTTATACAGAGGTGGACACACGACTGACCATTGTTATACAGAGGTGGACACACGACTGACCATTGTTATACAGAGGTGGACACACGACTGACCATTGTTATACAGAGGTGGACACACGACTGACCATTGTTATACAGAGGTGGACACACGACTGACCATTGTTATACAGAGGTGGACACACGACTGACCATTGTTATACAGAGGTGGACACACGACTGACCATTGTTATACAGAGGTGGACTCACGACTGACCATTGTTATACAGTGATGGACACACGACTGACCATTGTTATACAGAGGTGGACACACGACTGACCATTGTTATACAGAGGTGGACACACGACTGACCATTGTTATACAGAGGTGGACACACGACTGACCATTGTTATACAGAGGTGGACACACGACTGACCATTGTTATACAGAGGTGGACACACGACTGACCATTGTTATACAGAGGTGGACACACGACTGACCATTGTTATACAGAGGTGGACAAACGACTGACCATTGTTATACAGAGGTGGACTCACGGCTGACCATTGTTATACAGAAGTGGACACACGACTGACCATGGTTATACAGAGGTGGACACACGACTGACCATTGTTATACAGAGGTGGACACACGACTGACCATTGTTATACAGAGGTGGACACACGACTGACCATTGTTATACAGAGGTGGACACACGACTGACCATTGTTATACAGAGGTGGACACACGACTGACCATTGTTATACAGAGGTGGACACACGACTGACCATTGTTATACAGAGGTGGACACACGACTGACCATTGTTATACAGAGGTGGACACACGACTGACCATTGTTATACAGAGGTGGACACACGACTGACCATTGTTATACAGAGGTGGACACACGACTGACCATTGTTATACAGAGGTGGACACACGACTGACCATTGTTATACAGAGGTGGACACACGACTGACCATTGTTATACAGAGGTGGACACACGACTGACCATTGTTATACAGAGTGGACACACGACTGACCATTGTTATACAGAGGTGGACACACGACTGACCATTGTTATACAGAGGTGGACACACGACTGACCATTGTTATACAGAGGTGGACACACGACTGACCATTGTTATTACAGAGGTGGACTCACGACTGACCATTGTTATACAGAGGTGGACTCACGACTGACCATTGTTATACAGAAGTGGACACACGACTGACCATGGTTATACAGAGGTGGACACACGACTGACCATTGTTATACAGAGGTGGACACACGACTGACCATTGTTATACAGAGGTGGACACACGACTGACCATTGTTATACAGAGGTGGACACACGACTGACCATTGTTATACAGAAGTGGACACACGAACTGACCATTGTTATACAGAGGTGGACTCACGACTGACCATTGTTATACAGAAGTGGACACACGACTGACCATTGTTATACAGAGGTGGACACACGACTGACCATTGTTATACAGAGGTGGACACACGACTGACCATTGTTATACAGAGGTGGACACACGACTGACCATTGTTATACAGAGGTGGACACACGACTGACCATTGTTATACAGAGGTGGACACACGACTGACCATTGTTATACAGAGGTGAACACACGACTGACCATTGTTATACAGAGGTGGACACACGACTGACCATTATTATACAGAGGTGGACACACGACTGACCATTGTTATACAGAGTGGACACACGACTGACCATTGTTATACAGAGGTGGACACACGACTGACCATTGTTATACAGAGGTGGACACACGACTGACCATTGTTATACAGAGGTGGACATACGACTGACTATTGTTATACAGAGGTGGACACACGACTGACCATTGTTATACAGAGATGGACACACGACTGACCATTGTTATACAGAGGTGGTCACACGACTGACCATTGTTATACAGAGGTGGACTCACGACTGACTATTGTTATACAGATGTGGACACACGACTGACCATTGTTATACAGAGGTGGACACTCGACTGACCATTGTTATACAGAGGTGGACACACGACTGACCATTGATTTATACAGAGGTGGACACACGACTGACCATTGTTATACAGAGGTGGACACACGACTGACCATTGTTATACAGAGGTGGACACACGACTGACCATTGTTATACAGAGGTGGACACACGACTGACCATTGTTATACAGAGGTGGACACACGACTGACCATTGTTATACAGAGGTGGACACACGACTGACCATTGTTATACAGAGGTGGACACACGACTGACCATTATTATAAAGAGGTGGACACACGACTGACAATTGTTATACAGAGATGGACACACGACTGACCATTGTTATACAGAGGTGGACACTCGACTGACCATTGTTATACAAAGGTGGACACACGACTGACCATTGTTATATAGAGGTGGACATACGACTGACTATTGTTATACAGAGGTGGACACACGACTGACCATTGTTATACAGAGATGGACACACGACTGACCATTGTTATACAGAGGTGGTCACACGACTGACCATTGTTATACAGAGGTGGACTCACGACTGACTATTGTTATACAGAGGTGGACACACGACTGACCATTGTTATACAGAGATGGACACACGACTGACCATTGTTATACAGAGGTGGTCACACGACTGACCATTGTTATACAGAGGTGGACTCACGACTGACTATTGTTATACAGATGTGGACACACGACTGACCATTGTTATACAGAGGTGGACACTCGACTGACCATTGTTATACAGAGGTGGACACACGACTGACCATTGTTATACAGGCTTATACTATTATTATTAAAAAACCCTTAATCTTTAAATGACTTGTGATGTTCTAGAATGCATAGCGACCTTTTATTGCGAAAGTATCATGATGATATACAACAATGTAAATGACTACCACGTTTGTCAATGTAAATGACCTTGATCTCTTTCAAGGTCAAATAGACCAAATAACCTTAAATCTTTAAACCACTTCTTGCCAAGTGCCGAAATGCCTAGAAACTTTATATTGGACCTTTAGCATGCTGAGATTAAGGAATTCGAAGTTTGTTAATGAATCTGGCCTTTATTCAAGGTCAAAAGGGACAGAAAATTAAATCTATGAACCTCTTTCTGTCATGTTCTGAAAGGCTTTTGGCATGATGAGATAAAGGGCTATCAAGTTTTGTTAATATGAATGACTTTGACCATGCATGATTCCTCGTAGGCGAAAAGACCGTCGAATTTTCCAAGGACATTTTTTTTCAAATTATTGTCCTTAGTTCCCATATGACAATCCTGGCACAATGTCCGCCACATGAAATTTCAAAAATTCAATTTCAAATTATTTTATTGCATTAAGCTTTTCAACTTTTTTACATAAATATAAGAATATCATACAAATGCATCTGGCATACACACAGGCCATTGCACTCATGTGGTGGTGAATGGACAACATCATTAAATTAATCATTTATCATTGTATAGTTGCATTACACACTAATTTAACCAGCAGATTCAACTCCTTCACATTTGTAGTATTAAAATGTTTGATTTGCTTAAAGACGAATGGTTTATCCAACAATATTTTTTTTTTTATAAATTTCATTATTATATCTTAGTAAATTTGAAATGTGAAAATAGAATTCATCGGTATGGAATCAATTTTCAATATTACGATAACAGGCACACGTCTTACAAATCCACTCACTTCCTTCTTTATTGGAACAATGTCCAGATTCAATACACAAGTTATGCGCCGATGACCTTATTTTTGTCAATTTGATACGACTTGTGTTTGGAATATACTTTGACAAACAACATCATTCATCAGGCGTCGATATAAATGACACCAAGAAATATTCTCGAATAAATGTAATATCGCAACTCTTGACAAGCTGTATGATTTATTTTTTGTTTTATTAATAGCAAAATATTTAAAGAAACAATTGTATGATGCAATGGTTTACCCAAATACCATCACAACCAAGACTGTAAAATATATAAATACATCTTTTCATACTACGCCAGTCTGATATTACGATTGATGCCAACTTTCACCAGTGTTGCAGGCAATACAGACTCGATATACTGAGAAGTAAAATGAAACTGACAACCTACCGCAGTCAAAGTTTGAAATAGTCGTTTGATGTAAATTTCACAACGCTCTCGAGACCTAAAATGCACAACAAAAGACCAATGAGAACAAATAACAAATCTGAAAATGATATTTGGTATATCTAATGTCAAGGCTGTGCGGTTACTAAAACCGCTGCATCGGAACTTCTACCGTTCGCAATGAAAATGTCATGCTGTTTTCACCGTCTGTGTACAACAATTGATGCCATGGAATATAGAATCCCGTAACGAAAGGTCGTGAATGCCTTAGACTATGGCGTGGCAAAACTCGGTCTCGAAAGCTCTTCCAACCACAATTAACATGTGGTGCCGTGTTCAACTTCGCCCTTTTATCGTAAACAGCGGGTAATGTTCTCGGAGAAAGTTTAATAATGGACACTAGTGAGCTGTGACGTAGCTCGTCCCAATATCCCGATACAATAGCTTTTTGCTAATGCGCTGCCACCGTTTAGAAATCAAATTAGTTAAACAATGAAATCGATTGTTAACATTTGACCTTTCCTTTGCTATTTTACGGGGATGAGGGTTTGAGATTCCAAGGGCACCGTGACTCTTTTAAACATATTATTGTTACAATTATTCTCATGAAGTTCTATATTTAAATGTTACCTACTTTTTCTTTACAACTGAACTGGTAAGTACATGCATATATGTCTGTGGCACAAAACCGGTTGTGTAGTAATTACCGACAGTACTAGTGTACACACTTTGCAGTAACCATTTACCGTTTCTAGCGTAGATACCACGGATGTATTATTTTTCTCGATAGTTTTCTTTATTAACGGATTAACTTGAATATATTTTTATGTTATGGAGATATAACACAAAATCTGAGAGTACCGCGAAGTGAAACGGTTTATGATGTGAGTACACTTAAATTTTTTGTTATATCTCCATAAAAAAACTGTTTTAGTAATTCTTCAGTCATTCAATTTGAAGATGTCATATGTTCACTGTTTACGATATTCCTGTAATTGAACAATAGTTCCAATGTAACTCTCAACTTAACATGAAGCAACTTCCGGTGATGGGCGGACATAATTATAACCAATTCTGGATATTATATATATGACTACAAATGATGTCATGTATGTTATATATACATGTCGACATCAAAACTAAGCACTTTCTAATCTAAATGGAGAGACTACTACGGCACAAGACTAAATGAACAGCTTTAAGCTACTATAAAAGAGGCTCCACCGCCGTCAGTCCATAAACGATGCTCATCATTTGAACAATAATTGGTGTGTAATCGTGTGTATATGTATATCTTATTAACACAAAAAATAATTTAAAGTAATTTATTTTGCTTCCGGTGTATGGGAAATCAATCATTCATTCCATATAGGGCATAGTCTCACTGATTTTTTTTCGGGACGAGATTAATCATTTTTAATATTTTCATCTTTAAATAAATTTAAACGCTCAAACTTTTCAATGGTGTAAAGTTAGTAACTTTTGTAACTGAAGAAAAAAACTTCATTCGTCTGCTCCTGTTCTTTTTTATTGAGAAAAATATCATATGTCCGCGGTGGAGCATCTTTAACCCGCTGCTTTTTCCGTCTAATGGAGACTCAAGCTGACGAGGCTTCCAAGTACATGACCGTCTCTGATCATCAGATTATGAGAAATGCAATCACAACCCTTGTATAGGTTAATCAGAATATCAGTATCGAACCATATCTGGTTGCTGGATGAGGATGAGACATTCGGTTCAACATTTATACCACAGATGACATTTCTTTTTATTCAGATACTCAAAGAATCTGAAATCAAGAAAATGCAATCTATGGTATCAATCATGACGCATATTCTTTCTGAAGGGATTTGTGTTTCAGAAAGAATACGTATCAAAACTCCAGACTGGATACATTTCCGGGAGCGCGGACTTTCCTATAATTGGAGAAAAGTAAACGCTAATTCTAACCATAAAGTTAGACCAGGGACAGATAATATTTGATACTCCCGTGAATATTTCACTATGGGGAGATATGTATAAGTATTTACAATAAAACAAAAATGGGACGCATTTAAAAATCGATAGCAACTTGAGAATGTGATGGCGTTCGTCTAAACCCACGCGGTACTGTAATCGATAGAGCGTCGTTTATTGTCATCATTATTATATAGGTTATAGAAGTCTCCGATGTGACACCAACAATACTAATTCTATATAGCCGGACATCGAGTGACGGTGTTATTGTCTGATATTTCATCACCCCATGTATGGCAAGCGATCTTAATGGATTAACGTTCTATTAAGAACAGCCATTTCGATTTCTAAGAAATCTCAGACAGCTAATTGGTAAATAATACCATTCACAGTATCTCACCAATATCATGAGAATATAATGTATGATTATGTCCATCTCGTGATGTCATATTGTCGTTTTGTCGTATTGTCGCCGATTTGTCGTATTGTCGTTTTGTCGTGTTGTCGCTTTATCGTGCTGTCGTAGGAAACAGTTTTTTTAGTACATCCTAGTCACAGCCGAGTAACACAGGGATCTGTGAATTAGTTACAGTTAATAAAATTAAGGACCCACCAGAGTGCCCATATAGACATTTTGTAGGCGTTTTAGGGGTTACCGATGTTATTTAGACCCATAAAACGTCTACATATATATGTCTATCGTTATCTGGTGGGTCCATAATTATAGAAATTGTAACTAATTATCAGATCCCTGTGCCGAGTGGCTGTAATGCTGAACTTACATTGACTACTACACAATCAATGCATTAAAGTACATATAACAATACTAGTATTTCAGCGCAGAGATAAACGGATGCGGTCCATATAGCGAATACATTAATCTAATAAATAATACATTGTCCATACCGGCTTTCAGAAACACTGTTACACAAGAGGCCCAAGGGCATTAACAGTTCGTCTGGTAACTTTGCAAGACAAGCTCATTCATATGAAACGTTATATATATTTCATGAGAAGTACGTCTAAATCATTCCTTAGCCTACCCTTTATTGTGAAACTGAACAAGACGGTCATCACACTATGTTCAATGTGGTGTCCCATAGTGATCGAACAGTTTCATCTGAATCACAATGTTGGGACTGAGGAAGTTTGAAATAACAACACTTTCATGCACAATCACATCGGTTGGACTGGAGAAAATGTGTCAAATTTATGGGGTATTTTGATTTTGTTCTCTGGGTTTTTTTGTTGTTGTTGTTGTTGGTGGTGGTGGTGGTGGTGGTGGTGGTGTTTTTCTATTGTTTTTTTTTTCTTTTCAAAATGGCCATCATATAATTCAGCCAGAGAAATAACAGCACTTGATCACGACCCTAATAAAATTACAGACAATTTTCAGATCAATTTAGTGGACCTTTGAAATAAGTCTTGCATTGAAAAACTATAACAACAATGTTACAAAATGGCCACCGAAGTAACCATGGTAACATGTTTTCAGGGTTGAAATATCAACACTTCACTAGCCCTTCCTTTTCATTCCTACCCCATTTCAGCTCAATCAAGACCATCATTTCTTGATATCAATCACAGGTTTACGACCCGCAAAAAAAAATACTAAAAATAATAAACCTGTGTATCAATCAACAAAAATATATCGACAGTCTGAAATAAAGGTCAAGGTCCCAGATTTCAATTCGTAATTTAAAAAACCAATAATGAAAAATTAAACATAAACTGAAAGATTTATATACAAAATTGAAGACAAAACAATACCTATAAAAGGGTACTCACTCTAAATCCTCATCTTCGCTTTCCTCGTCAATTATGGCGGCACTTTGGCGGAGCAGTCTTCTCTTGGCATCATTGGTGTTGTCTTCGGCGAAACTAGCTGCCGGCCACGCAAGGTACATGGAATCCCGGAGCATTACAGAGAGGCTACTCGCCTCGTGTGTTGAATGGGCTCGATGTAATTTGCTCTTAATCTTGTTCATCTTCGAAATCTTTTATCTTTATATAGAATATTTATAATACAAGTAATTATCCCAAACCAAGTATGATTCCTGTATTAATCCAAAATCCGAATATGGTATTTATAATTCACTGAATGATTCACATCCAAATAAAGTTTACGTCACAACCCACTTCCTAATATGGTACATAAACCAGGTGATAATCCGCATGAATATTCATAGACTCGTGTTCTTTTTTCTAAACACTTTCGGTATTACGTGACACTATCTCCGGAATTTCCATCCGCTGATTTCCAAATTACTTTACTCATTATCTACTCGAATTTAATTTGTTCAATGTAATAGGAAAAACGAACCATTTTACATTTTATATTACAATTCTCAAAATTAAAATTAATTTGAGTATACATGATGTTATTTGAGATCCATTTTTATTCCATGTAGTTGAGCAGTTATACATAATTCACAAACGCTATTATCCTACGATCCTAAATCTTCAACTTTGCCACCTGACCCTCTCAACTAGGACGTTTGATAATTGGTCCTCACAGTTAGGACGTCTGTCTGCCAAGTAAAAAAGAAAGATTACAAATAAGTGTTTCTTTTTATTTCTAAAAGATGAAGGATTATTAATATCACCTTGACGTAAACTTTTGATTCTTTTTAAATGACAGGAGTTTTAAACCCTCAAACTTTTGGCCAATACTTACGTGTAATAGATCCACGTAGATCATTCTTAAGGAAATTTCAGGTAAATTTATTTCATGTTTAATCACTTAATTTGGAACAGATATATTGTCACATTCATGAACCATATATATAGGAATTGTATTAAAACTTTTTGTCTCTCAATCGTAACAGGTAATCGTTTCCCTCCAAATAAAGCTTATATTTTATATTTTTAATACAGCCTCAGAGTGTATTGCATGGGATATACACATATTAAGCCCCTAGGTATGGGAGAAAATGGCCTCTGGCAACATTTATTTTGTAATGAAATATTTATAAATTATAAAAAAAAACATAACAAAACCTAGCGCTTCATTAAATATATCGTTGTCCAGTTGGCATTCATCTTAACACAATAGCCATCTGAATGCAGTTCAATGCCTAAATGACGTCTTTCAATGTATATAGCTCCATTGCCGTGGTAAATGTCTGTTCACAAATGTCTTTTCCTAACTTTAGAAGATTCGTAATCGATATGTGGAATGTATAAAGTACATGAAGTGCAGTTTGCCGGGTCGAATATAGAAAGTGTTAAACACGGTCTAAACATCCCCAATTTTTGTTTTCCTTTTTTTTTTTTTTTTTTTTGTGGGGGCGAGAAATGATAAAATATCGCATTCCACGACCTCGTGTACACGAGGTATGCGAAGTATAGGTTATATGACTCATACGCACGTGAAATGCAGAGAACATATCATATTAGGAACATATCATATTAGGTGACATCTTCTCTGCATTACACGTGCGTATGAGTCACATAATATGACATGTTCTCTGCATTATACGTGCGTATGAGTCACATAATATGACATGTTCTCTACATTACACGTGCGTATGAGTCAAATAATATGACATTTCTCCGCGTTACACGTGCGTTCGATACACCTAATATGATATGAACAGGTCATATATGGTGACTTATACGCACGTGAAATGCAGATAATGTCATATTAGGTGAATCGAACGCACGTGTAACGCGGAGAAATGTCATATTATTTGACTCATACGCACGTGTAATGTAGAGAACATGTCATATTATGTGACTCATACGCACGTGTAATGCAGAGAACATGTCATATTATGTGACTCATACGCACGTGTAATGCAGAGAACATGTCATATTATGTGACTCATACGCACGTGTAATGCAGAGAACATGTCATATTAGGTGACTCATACGCACGTGTAATGCAGAGAACATGTCATATTAGGTGACTCATACGCACGTGTAATGCAGAGAACATGTCATATTAGGTGACTCATACGCACGTGTAATGCAGAGAACATGTCATATTAGGTGACTCGTGTGTTTGTGGAATGAAATTAAAGATAACATTTGGTGTGCGTGCGTATTGTAAAAAATATACGTGTATAGTATGCGGAAGCATATTCGCTGCCTCCTTCGCACGTAATAAACAAATACGTTTCGTGACTTGCACACATATCTTTACCAAGGATGCGCATGGAGAACCTTTCAAATGTACTACTGTTAAGCAACGCTTGTAACATATTTTATTTCCCATTGTATATAACCGACTGAGTGTCTCTGTGACTTAAGAGTTGGTAAGAAATTACCCAGCAGAGTTATCGATCTTTCACACCACCATTGATGGCTTGCATCTGATGTTCTATCTTCACATGTCTAATGAGTGATGGCGTCTACTGTTCCAAAACTGTCCCAGATAAGGTCAAATGTCCCCATTGAAATCTATCAACGCAATCCTAGCCTGTCTAGGAACAGTGTGGGTAAGGAAACAGACCATTATTTAACTTGTACAGCAGCCCAAAAAAAAAAAAAAATATAATGGTATACTTTCATCATACAGACAGTAATCTACCTTTACCAGAGTAAATACATGTATAACACGTTCAGTAATCCAACCGTGACGAGAGGTGTTATCTGTATAACACGATCAGTAATCTAACCGTGACGAAATGTGTTATCTGTATAACACGGGCAGTGATCAACCTTGGCGGGAGGTGTTATCTGTATTACACTGTCAGTAATCCAACCGTGACGAGACGTGTCATATGTATAATACGGTCAGTAATCCAACCGTGACGAGAGGTGTTATCTGTATGACACGGTCAGTAATCCAACCGTGACGAGACGTATTATCTGTATGACACGGTCAGTAATTCAACCGTGACGAAATGTGTTATATGTATGACACGGTCAGTAATCCAACCGTAACGAGAGGTGTTATCTGTATGACACGGTCAGTAATCCAACCGTGACGAGAGGTGTTATCTGTATGACACGGTCAGTAATCCAACCGTGACGAGATGTGTTATCTGTATGACACGGTCAGTAATCCAACTGTGACGAGATGTGTTTTCTGTATGACACGGTCAGTAATCCAACCGTGACGAGACGTATTATCTGTATGACACGGTCAGTAATTCAACCGTGACGAGAGGTGTTATCTGTATGACACGGTCAGTAATCCAACCGTGACAAAATACGTTACCAGTATGACACAGTCAGTAATCCAACCATGACGAGATGTGTTATCTGTATGACACGGTCAGTAATCCAACCGTGACGAGAGGTTTTACCTGAATGACACGGTCAGAAATCCAGCCGTAACGAGATACGTTACCTGTATGACGCATTTAGTAATCCGACCAGGATGAAAATTGTTATCTGTGTGACACGGTCAGTAATCCAAACGTGACGAGAGGTATTATCTGTATGACACGACCAGTATTTCAACCGTGACGAGAGATGTTATCTGTATAATCCAACCTTGACGAGAATTGTATCCTTATAACAAGGCGAACAATCCAAACGTGACGAGAGGTGTTATCTGTATGACACGGTCAGTAATCCAACCGTGACGAGAGGTGTTATCTGTATGACACGATCAGTAATCCAACCGTGACGAGATACTTTACCTGTATGATGCTGTTTCCTTACAGAGCCGAATATTTCCCTGGCACCAGATTTTCAGCTGATATGATACTTTCAGTTTCGCTGCTGTTCCCAGTTAACACCTAGTTCACAACTAACTGCCTAATGGAACCCATATTCTGATGTCGAGTAGCTTTATTGTCATCGTCTGTGCCGTTTTCTCGATAATACTTTAAATCCCAAAATGCAAATTATACACGACATTGCAAGCCCGTCTCGGATAAGTTGATTCATTCGGGGCGGCGGGCTGAATGATTGTTATTAAGCCAGTTAACCTTCCAGTAGCGAATTCTGTCATTTGGCCTCCACATTTACTTATGTTAAATCTAATCGATTGGAGTACTCCACAAAAACAAAACTTCTCTTTATAGTCACATGCCCGATAAACATGGCGATATTTGAACTCTGTGATCAATATGTAGCTATTCCAGTGGCCATTCAAGCGACTGAGGAATTGTGAAGCTTTCCGCCTGGTGGAGTGTCACGATCGCGTGGAGCTATGTGAGGGTCGATACATGTGGCCGGCCAGATCGCCTGTGTTTACAAACAAGTCGCTTATACTTCACAATATCTAGGAAGTCTGGATATTGTTTCTGTCAGTCTGGTTTAATTATTCAATCAGCGCAATTCTAAAAGGATGGAGTGACAACATAGCCAATCCAGGCTCTATATAGATATATGTTAATATTGCTTAAATAGACAAGACCTATTTATCTTCCCACGCAAAACGTGATACAGTGCATACGACATTAGTATAATATGAATATGACGCAACACGTGTCGTATCGCGATAACTTGAGACAGCACGTGTCGTGACCCGATAACATGAGACAACAAGCGTTGTATCCCGATAACGTGAGACAGCACGTGTCTTGTTGCGATAACATGAGACAACAAGCGTTGTATCCCGATAACGTGAGACAGCACGTGTCTTGTTGCGAAAACGTCAGACAGCACGTGCCGTATCGCGTTAACGCGAGACAGCACGCGTCGTATCACTATCATTTACAGTGGCAGCAAGATAATTATGAGATAGTAGGTGGAATAGTATTTACAAAAAGTGTTTATTGTTGTCAGTCAAGTCTTCAAAGTCAATCATGAAATAATCGAACAGCTCATTATTTTGTTATTAATTATTGTATGTCACAACATTTTTGTTGCCGATATATATATAGAAAACCAATAAGCTAACGACAGCGTTTTAACTTAATGCACTTTAACATTGTTTATGTATCGTGATGCTGTACCCAGGTGGATTGCCCTCCCTCCATTGTTTTGGCGCTGTCCACTACAATCTCCAGAGGGGCCCGGGACCACTCGGCTATCCGCCCATCTATATCACTTCAAAACCTTTGGTATGGTCCCACGAAATGTTCTTACTCGTTGTGCCCTTTCCACTGGTCATCTCGTTTCATCCGCAGTCACATCGAAGTTGTATCTGCTTCGCTGCACAGACATGTTTTGTCTATCTGATCTAGTTATACCGATAATTCGTAGAATTTCTGGAACAGATATCAGTCCATGTAAGCTTCTTTGTACGACGACCTTTCCACTTTAGCCATAACGCTACTCCATGCCTTTGTACCAGCTGGCTATTCTCCTTATCCATACGTGATCTGTCTTGCAAAAAGACCTTGTCTGACCACTTCCATACTGCCCATAATGTCATTATGCCTCAGCCGTGATTCTGCCTCTGTCACTGTCCTCTTCACTAACCACTTCCACCTAGACCTAATGTCCAACTTTGCAACTCCCACCTTATCCCATTTGCTGTCTTTACAAGAACAACAACCGGGTGACTTCGGTGACCTTAACTTCGTCTGTCTTGGACGTCAGTTTTAGCATTGTTCCTGAGCTGTACTTCCAAATACTACCAAGTCTTTTGAGGAACAGTCACCTATCTCCTATATCCCCCAAGCAGATCACTCTGTGGTGTCAATCCTTCCTTCTTTAAGTATACGGCGTTTGGGCTTCGTATGATGATAGTTTCGATCTTTCTAAGAGTCAACCCGCTACGACTAGTACCGTGCTGAGTCTGCTGATTGCCATCCATGTAAGCTAGATCAGAGGTTGTCGTCTTCACCTAATTTATCGATGGTCCTCTACTCGTCTTTTCACGGATTTTACAACCAGATTCATGGTCGAAGGGAATATAAGATCCCTGAAAGATTCATCCTACGACTAGTCTAACTTTCAGATGCTGGCAGGTAATAATGATGTACTGCACTGCGTCTATCTTTCTCGGGAAGATGGCGTACTTCTCCAGCGTGAGGTACATGTATGCGGCATAATTGTGTATATGTTTATGATGATCTAGATTTTTTGCCGTATCTGATAATAGCTGTTTGACTAATACTTTAATCAGGGCCTGTAAAAGTTTGGTGATATATTATTACATTGTATAGCTTCATTAGCTTGGTAAGATAGCTGGGAACTCATTTTCAAGAACCATGAGATTGTGTTTAACGTTGTGTGAGACACATTGTGAGACACATTTAGTACCAAGTACTGATATTGTGAGACTCAAGCCATATGTGTGAGAGATGGCCATCCAGCGCATAACAATATTATAAGCCCTTTAAAGTTGTATTTCTTCTTTTTCACCATCACAAACTCTCATAAAATATACAACGCGTGAATATGGATGCTTATATATGATGGTTCAGATCCATCAGCACGTAAATACTTTTGACATAGCGGCAAATGTTGCATGAAATATAACACGTTTTGAAAGAACCGCTACAGCCAACGCTATGTTTCAAACTTACGGGTAATATCGGAAAACTGAGTTGCATCACGTGACCGACATTGGCGATACCCGTACAGATCGGAATAGATCGGAGTTGCATCACGTGACCGACATTGGCGATACCCGTACAGATCGGAATAGATCGGAACAGTTCGGATACTTCCGAGCTATTCTAAACGTGTACACATTAGAAATCAATATTTCAATTATATTATTTGATGACTTTACAAAAGTCGGTAAATATCGAATGTTCAAAACTAAGAGTGGCGGAGAAAAATATGTGGAACACTCTAAATGTTTTTACTGTGACAAAAATACAACAAGTCCCAGACTAGTTTGCAATGTTAGACGAAAGAGAGGGCATCTCTTGTGTCCAATCCCTATCTTCAGCAATATATGACAATAATTAATTTTTTCTTTGTTTCTGGCTTTCTGATTGGCCTATTCATTTTTTTCATTCCAGGATGAAAAAAAAATCCGAGAATGGGGCGGAAACCCGACGTTATCGTGACTTCACAATAGAAACATTGACGTTGCGTACTGATTTGGAAAAAATAATCCATTGTGAAAAAAACTATGGAATCGAACGTGTAAACGTATTTCATTTTATAAAGTAGCCTGGAAAATTAATTATAAGCAACGCGGATTCACACAGTTTGAAAAACAAAATTTATTTCATACCGCGATGTAATTAAAAAACAGTGACTTCAATGCTTAAATAAAAATTATGTTTGATATAAAAATCAAGTAACATTTGTATTACACTGTAAACTTTTGAGTGTTAAGTTACACCAAAAAAGGTGGCACCACAGCTGCCTCCTTTTTTGGTGTAACGTTACACCAAATTTTTAGGTTACACCACTGATGTAAAGTTACACCACTGGTGTTAAGTTACACCAAAAAAGGAGGCAGCTGTGGTGCCACCTTTTTTGGTGTAACCTTAATCCTGAAAAATTGGTGTAACGTTACACCAAAAAAGGAGGCAGCTGTGGTGCCACCTTTTTTGGTGTAAACTTAATCCAGGATAGGTGTAACCTTCATCCAAAATAGGTGTAAACGTTTTCCTAAATTGGAGTAACATTCATCCAAAAAAGGTGTAACCTCATCCAGGATCGGTGTAACCTCATCCCAAATTGATGTTCATCCAAAATAGGTGTAACCTTCATCCCAAATTGGTGTAACCTTCATCCAGGATCGGTGTAACCTTCATCCCAAATTGGTGTAACCTTCATCCAAAATAGGTGTAACCTTCATCCCAAATTGGTGTAACCTTCATCCAGGATCGGTGTAACCTTCATCCCAAATTGGTGTAACCTTCATCCAATATCGGTGTAACCTTCTTCCCAAATTGGTGTAACTTTCATCCAAGATCGGTGTAACGTTCATCCCAAATCGGTGTAACCTTCCTCCAAGATCGGTGTAACCTTCTTCCTAATTTGATGTAATCTTCATCCATGATCTTTATACCTTTCTTCTCACATTGGTGTAACCTTCATCGAAGATCGGTGTAACCGTCTTCAAATTGGTGGTTCCTGTACACGTTTGTTTATAGCACCATCTACATCCTGAAAAAATTCAAAACAAACCACAAAGCATCTTGTTCTTCTTAAAATTTACCACTTAGTAGTTTAATGTAACAAATTTAAGGGACTAACTTGATATAATTATATATGTTAAAATTAAAGAGTCTATCACCAAATTTCTATTAGGGGTATATGTATAACTATGAAACAACAAAGAGTTAAATTTATTTACATAATATCATTATGTCGTTACAATTTTTTAGGTATGAATTACATTGTATATTCCTGTTTGTCAAATGCATATACGGTTCCGAAATTGTTGTTATTTATTGATTGTGTAGATTTAAAAAAATGTGTAAATTCATTAGAGAGTCATAGTACAATGTACCTGCATTTGATTAATTTGTTCATTATTGAAATATTTACGTGTACTGTACATATTTACTTTTATACATTCTAACACATGTACAGATGAGAATGAGTTTGTATAGTATACAGTTAACTATTTTCATGTTTTTACATTTAATTGCTGTATATGTATTAAACATCAAAACCTAAATCACTGTCTTTGTCAGTGACCATAATACAGTACGCAAGCGATTCTAAATACTATATTTTATTAGTAATTTTACATTTTTTAAAACTCCTCTCCAGAAATCTATTGCAACCATAAAAACTTCCAAGTTGACAACATAAAAACTACTTATCTAACGCTTATTTTGAAATAATGTACATGTTCTTCCGTTGCAATATGTGTGAGTTGTGAACGATTACACATCAAAACAACGTTTGATGACGCCGCCATTTCTTCTTTGTCTATATAGTAAAATGGCGTCATAAAAATTACATGTCTACACTAAGATCGATTTACATGTATCGATAAATATGGTACGGAATATATTTTAGATAATATATATAGGATGCAAAAAAATGTCCTTACTCAGTACATAAAATCTTGTTACGATTTAATGTAAAATTACTTTTGTAATAACAATTAAAAATATGTAAAATTACTAATAATATATAGAAAAAAACTCACTTGCGTACTTAATTAAATTATTATGGCCACTGACTGTACGTTGTACGTAACATGTACATTAATATTGTACGTGGGGAGATAAATTGTACATGTAGATACATTTAAAAAAAAAGGTTCTAATTACTTACGCAACACATGTACAACCACCACACTTGATAAAGCCTTTAGTTCCCATAAGTATCCAGCAATGGCTCCCCATTCTGTCGTGTCTCAGGTATACACTTAACTTAATATGACCGTGCTGCTGGTGATACACGACATTACTGATGTGGTTCTGTTGGAAAAGTTTATATGCGCTGTCATCTTTAAAATGCCTGATCTGGTCTTGACCCCAACCACAATCACTGCTGAGATCCACAAAGATATATCCAAACCCGATATCGGGTAGCTGCGACTTGCAACTTGATATGGCATCAACAACCATCGTCCTCCTATTTCGAGATGTTTCTTCGTAATCGTCTGTCTCGAATGACGATAAATTTAACTGGTCGGCAACTTCGGCTAATTTCAAAAGTGCCCCTTTAGTTTTGTTAGATGTTGTAATTCCCCTCTCTGTCAAATGATCTTTGAGCTGGCCGCCATTTTGTACAGAACATGCCCTAAATAAAGTCCCTTAGGCCTAAGATTTGGTGTAAAGTAACACCATTGTGATGTAAGGTAACACTTCAAACGAAGATATGGTGTAATGTAACACCGCTGAGGTGTAAGAATACCCTTTCCAAATAGGCTTTGGTGTAAAGTAACACCACTGGGGTGTAAGGTTACACTTCAAACGAAGATCTGGTGTAAAGTAACACCGCTGAGGTATAAGGTTACACTTTCAAGTTAGAATTTGGTGTAAAGTGACACCACTGGGGTGTAAGGTAACACTTCAAACGAAGATCTGGTGTAAAGTAACACCGCTGAGGTGTAAGGTTACACTTTCAAGTTAGAATTTGGTGTAAAGTGACACCACTGTGGTGTAAGGTAAAAGTGCAAACGAAGATCTGGTGTAAAGTAACACCGCTGTGGTGTAAGGTTACCCTTTCAAATTAGGATTTAGTGTAAAGTAACACAACTGTGGTGTAAGGTTACACTTTCAAGTTATGATCTGGTGTAAAGTAACACCACTACGGTGTAAGGTAACACTTCAAACGGAGATCTGGTGTAAAGTAACACCGCTGTGGTGTAAGGTTACCCTTTCAAGTGAAAAGTTCGTGTAAAGTAACACCACCGGGGTGTAACGTTACACTTTCAAGTAAGAATTCGGTGCAAAGTGACACTACCGTGGAGTAAGGTAACACTTCAAACGAAGATCTGGTGTAAAGTAACACCGCTGTGGTGTAAGGTTACCCTTTCAAGTTATGATTCGGTGTAAAGTAACACTACTGTGGTGTAAGGTTATCTTTTCAAACGAAGATCTGGTGTAAAGTAACACCGCTGAGGTGTAAGGTTACCCTTTCAAATTAGGTTTTGGTGTAAAGTAACACCACTGTGGTGTAAGGTAACACTTTCAAGTTAGGATCTGGTGTAAAGTAACACCTCTATGGTGTAAGGTTACACTTCAAACAGAGATCTGGTGTAAAGTAACACCGCTGTGGTGTAAGGCTACCCTTTCAAATCAAAAGTTGGTGTAAAGTAACACCACCGGGGTGTAACGTTACACTTTCATGTGATAATTTGGTGTAAAGTTACACCATTTTGGTGTAACGTTGCACACTTACACCAACTTTGGATTGAAGTTACACCAAATTTGGGTAAACAATACACTTTTCATTGTTTGGATTAACTTTACACCAGGAACGGTGTTATCGTTTTTTTACACCGATATTGGTGTTAAGTTACACGTTAAAAACACCATAAATGGATTAAGTTAACACTAAAAGTTTACAGTGTACTATGTATTAGGCTACTGTAACGCATGTAGCATTTAATGGTTCAAGTAACACTAGATGTGTAAAGTTGGTCTCTTTCACATCCATACAACAGTGTATTTATACCAGGTTCACCGTGTCTTCACCCATGTCACTGAAAGCAGCGTAAACGTCACACGATCGTGAAAAAGTGATGATGGTAATCGTAGATTGAAAGAACAAGCCAAATATATTACGTGCTTTCAAATCAACAGAAACAATCAGACCTAGGGTTAGATTTAATTCACCACTGAACTAGATACATTTTATTCACAACACCAACAGCTTTTCTTTAATGATTTTAACGTTTGAAACTCTATCCCATCCGACATCAGTAGTAGAAAGCTCATTAGCTAGGATACGCTTCTCATCGTAGTTACGCTTCTCATCGTAGTATCGATCACGTATCCTTTGTCGTTTTCGTTAATGTTTTAAGTGCTACGCCGGGGTTATATTTTTTTTAACAGAATGCTGTACATTTATATTTACTAATTGGTAGAAAGCATCTCATTTCTAATGCGGGCTTTTTTAATTCCCTTTTTAACTTAGTTAGCTGTTGTTTATCAGATTCGATGTAGACTGAGTTTAACAATGGATAGAGAGAGTGGAGTGTTGATATCTTAAAGCGTTGCTTTATGTCACCCACAAACTTTTTCATCATTTCAGGAATATGTTGCTATATATAGCATGAATAAAATAAATGAATTTTTATTACGTTACAAATTCGTTGTTTTTAAGACATTTTAGCAGAGACAAAGACAGCCTACTTTTAACAGCGTATTTTCGACACGATTTAAAATTATGTGTTTTAATGCTTACAATTATTAAAGTCAAGATATTCATGTCATTGAACATATTTCGTGGACGCTAGTTTTGGGATTTCTAATATAGCTCGCGATTTTCGCAAACTTCAACCGCCCACCAAATCATTTTGGTCTACAGCACCAAAGAACACGTCCTCTTCAGGCCAAGAGACTCTGTTACATGGTGACAAGTCACTAGTGAGATAGATATGTAACAAAATATATGGGTGATCGGATGGTGTGGTAATTAAGCCACTCGCCTTTCACGTAGCTGGCCAGGGTTCGATCCCCGGCACGGACGTGAAAAAGTCAGGGGTCATCTACCCGATCACTTGGGTTTTCTCCAGGCACTCCGGTCGGTTTCCTCCCACTCTAAATACCCCTCGCGCGCTTTTATACGAGCCATCGAAAGTGATTTGTATAAGTTGTATAACTTGTTTCGCAATCGATGTAAAAGAAATAAAAGTTATAGTTACGTAACAAATTTTTGTAAAGATTCTCACGTCCGACGGGTCACCTATTTCAAAAATTGCCGGATCCAAGAGATCTGGCCTATCTGCTCGGTCGCCATTTTGAATTCCAATATGGCTAATGTAAAAATCATTATAAAGCTATATAGATATTGTGTTTAAGTGGCCGAAGAGAACAAAACAGTACATCGCTGTCATAGGATAGATCGTATAATAGAATGATCTGGAATGATCAAGAAAATAGACATCATAAATCGTGCTAGGAAGGCTATAGTTTAAAGTTCTAAGGCAGTGATTTGATAAGATAATTAAGTTAGCGGGATGATCCTAGACAATTAGCAGTGACATTGACATATCTTAAACCGTCATCTGATAAGCTGACAATGTTAATAAGCTCCCCAAGTAGTATGCATGATATCGAATCGTGCGTCCTTCACAGTTGCCTAATGGAGAGATATTGTTCATGTAGATCATATTTGAACATGTCATCGTAGTAACAGAAAATAAACTATATATTGATATACATTTATATAGAAGAAAAAATACCAATAATCTCTTAATAACCAGTCACACCCAAAACACTGACTTATTCTATACAAAACACATTATGGGGTCAAGTTGAACAGATTTGGAGTAACAGACCGTAAATATCACTCGCTGACAGACAAAGCCAAAATAAATATTACTCACAAATTCGTTTAGCGGGAGATAAAACATGCAATACAAGTTTTTAAAAAGATAAACTATTAATTTTCAACAAAGTCTTATAAGACATGTTTCTGTCGTTTCCGTGGAGAATAAGACTTTTTAGTACTCGAACTACATGGATACCAACACGCTCGCCGACACCTATATCTAAACTATTTGTGCCAGAACAATAATATAATCCCCGATTTCATTCTATTCTTTGCCCTGCATGGTAGGGCGTTAGAATGGCACCTGCTGTTCCTATTGCATAATCATAAAAGGAGACTTTTAGTATCTTAACTTTTGTCTTCTTCCTTACTAACTTTCTTCTTAACGTCTCCCTTGACACCACCTCACTTTTGGCCTTCTGTTTTGCGCTCGCCCCTGTGAGGTAGGCTCTGGGTTCTATCCCCTGGCCGAGACACACTAAAGTCTATAAAAGTGGTAGTTTCTTCTCCTGCTTAGCGCTCAGCATTTAAGGAGTGGGACGATTGGTTCGCCCGTTGTCAGTATAATGTGACCGGGTGGAGTGTGTTGCTTGGTGTTTACGGCGGTATGCTTCAGTTATATAGCATTATAAAAAGGGTGAAAGTTCCACTATACAAGAAGTCATAACATGAATATGCCACAGTCTCCCAAAATATGCACCACGCACTTCATACACACAACACATCTCATACAAGAGGGGCCGTCCTTACGTGACCCTATATAGCTATTAATAGGACGTAAATCGAATCAAACAAACAAGTGAACAAATTTCATTTTTCATCAATACATTATACCTAAAAAAATGATCGATTAGAAATCTGCCGCTTATAGACACAAGTAATATACAGACATATACATATACTAACTTTACTCATATATAGATATCATTAATTTGACAATAATGAGTTCTAATTTGTCTATTAAAAATCAAAACCATTTGTAATTATTTAAATCATCAAAATGTGGGTAACATTTGATGCTATATAATATATATATGAAAAAACTCTCCTTTACCTGTATGAAATTTACGACTCATATAACATATTAGCAACTAAGTTGATATATTTGGTATAAGTCGTGTTATGTGATTTACAAGAAAGTCCTTACTTGTAAACTAGGGTCTTGTCTCAGTAGGGAAATCGTCGGCACTCAAAAACTGTCAGTCAAATGTTCCTCATCATGAAATATACAAAGTGAGTAAAAAGGTAACGAATAAATTCGCAATGATCCATCCATCGCGCAACACGGAAGCGATTTAATAAATACATACCCACTGGTTCCTAGACTACATCTAAGGAAGCCTTAGAATAAAGCATGGCTTCTCTAAAGACTTGCCAATATCAAACAGAGCATATATGATACATTTCATAGAAAATATATAATAGCATGTTACATCACAGACATTGATCTTTGAATGACTTCAATCATGTTACATCACAGACAAGTATTGATCTTTGAATGACTTCAATCATGTTACTGTATACATCTAACGATAAACATCAAACCGCGAAACGCTTCAGGTCGTCTGCTAATTAAGAGAATACTAAGGACAGTTCTGTAAAAAATACAAATCTCTTTGTGGTAAGCAATCTCATTTGCTGCTATATAAAATAAGCATACTAAGGAAAGAACTTGGCTTTGTGGCTCTTCATGTCATCGGAAAAAATGTGATCGGCACCTGTCGTTTGTATGATGTTTGAATAATCAAGGTTTCCCGTCAACAGACATGTTTGCATGTCATGAATTCGAATGTCACATGATTTTGTAACGAGCAGACGACAGGACCTAATGTTGTCCATGACACTTGGTGTTCTTTTAACTCGTTCTATTAGTTTATCAGTCAGCACATTCATGCGAAGTTTTTCTGCTATTTGTTTAGATCGACGATTGCGTTAGAGATGTTAGAATTTATTTGGATTATTTTTACCAGCTGGTGTTGTTCCGACAACACGCCATTCGTTTGAACATGCCACTTAAAGAGGGTACATATAATTAGTTGATAGATATTTGAATTTTTGCCGGATATTTTGATAAAAGTATCATTAAACTGTTATGATCATGATTATTTTTTTTTGTATTTAATCGATGGATTAGGAAATAAGTGTGGCTTTAAAGAATTTATCTTAATGCTAACATATCCCATTTGAAAAGTTGCGTGACTCATTTGATATTCATCGGAGTATATGGAAAAGCGTTTTCGTCATCACGCACGATCCTTCACAACAGAACAGAAGTACATTTTATGTTTGCATGTGTCTGCTTCACCATCCAGAGTAATCACTTAGAAAATTGGTAAGTTTGCTAGTTTTTTTGCCAATGATCGATTGCGAAGCGCCATAATATTCTTCCTGTAGAGTATGTTGTGTTCTCTCTGGTAAATTACTGAGATATTTAGCGGTAACGCGCTGATTTAGTTAGAGCACAAAAAAAATCAGTTGTATTGAAGCAAAGATTTAATGTACGCTATGCATGTCGTACCTTGTCTATTCTTGCTCTGGCTTACTACCATGTTTATTTGTGACTGTTTCCCTAATCTTCTGCTGATGATAACATACGATATCACTAATGATGTGTTGTATGAAATCAACGTAAGGCAAGTTTTATATTACATTATCATTTTCTACTCTTGTTACGCCCAAGTTTTATCAATATGGATTAATCGAGATGACTACATAACTTTTTTTTACTTCAATGACGGATTTTCAAAAGTATTCACCAGAAAAAACAACACAATTATTTTAAAGTTAAAACCTCAGTGCTATCCGTAGATATCACCATTAATTTTGTGTCTAACTGTTATAAGTCAATTGGTGTTTTAGTTATTTATTTATTTATTTTATTTACTTATTTATCCATTTATCAATTTTTATTTATTTATTTATTTATTTATTTATTTATTTATCCATTTATTCATTTTATTTTTATTTATTTATACATATATATCTCATTATTTTTTTCTGTATATGTATCTGTAAAAATATTTATCCGGACAGATACGAGAATCTCGTTTTAAAAATCTAGATAAACCAATAAAAAAAAGCTTTATGTTTTACATCTGTTTAACTTTTCGTCTTGGTGTTTGAATACATTTTAACGACGTCATTAAAAAACACCTTCGGGTGCCAAGTCTTCGACGGAGGGTTTCTAAATTATTCAGTATTTAAACTATTACCATAATTAGATAAACGTGAAAGTTGTAACACGAAGTTGTGTACTAAACATACAGCACGAACTCAATCGTAGCTTATCAGTAATAAACACTAGGACCGAGCCTTTCTTACACGGAAACGGCTATATTAGAAGTCCAGGTGTTATATTTTCTATTCTCCTGAGGAGTCACAGTAGAGTAACATTTCTTCCTACTGCGGTGTAAAGTAATGTCTAGACAAATCCATGGCAGCGCACGGTAAGTCAATAACACACGTGTATTTTGTTTCAAGGCTATTGGTACTACTGTAGCACTTGATACCACCACAGGGAATTAATTATAGTTAATGTGTTGTTAGACCACTTCTAGGACTAAAGTCAATTGCAGACGCACGTGGGCGACGGTTCTGCATGGAAAAATAACCTATACTGTTCCCTAACCTCGGTACTCCAGGGGTCTCTTTCACTGTCGTTACACCAATCCTGAAGCAGTACAAGAGAAAATAAACTGACCAATTACGTGTTACAAATATTTCCTTTGGAAATTACAGAGATATACTCACCTTCAAAGCCATGCATACATGTACAATGCGCCGTTACTCAATTATTTTAATGAAGATCAAAGAACCAATCTACGTGCTCATCCGTTGTCACACAAACATTAGAATTCAAGTGTGCTATGACATATTCCAGGGATGGATATAACGACAGTGATAGTAATCCCTGGAAGATCAAGGATGATCGTTTTCTGTCGTTAAGTAAATGTAATAGAGATGTATGAAATATTCATCAATGTTTGCCACTCTTTACCTTGTAAGACAATAAATATTCGTACGTGCATTATTTCTGGTTGGGAACCTGGAAACACTTTCGTGGTTAGTCATGGTGACAATTATTACAGTATGTTTCGGAGTGTTCTTTTCATTATCATTTTCGTGGTTTCATAGCAACCGAGAAACCAACGACAGTTTCTACCACACAAAAATTCTTGTAACCCAGTATTAACTCATGAAAGTATATTATTAGGGTCTTACGTCTATCGCTACCTCTAACCTGAGTCTTCAGAAACGGAATTACGAATTGGAATAGGTCTGGTGAATCCACATACATTTCTAGAACATCTAACCGGTCACGAAGTAGGCATTATAAGAAAATCTTTATGTCTATTGCATCATTACACAAGTAAATGTATATACGTTGGGAAATGGAATTCCATGCAATTGGTTTCTTGTAATAAACTGAAGCCCCTATATCGGATATTTCAATAACCACGAAGTATGGAACACTGCGCCGGCGGCGACGATTCACCGAAATTCAATTCCGAGGACAAAGGATTGGTGAAGACTAATATGTAAGATACATCAAATAGAAATCGAACCATCTCACATACATATAACTGTATTACCCGACTGGTAAGCTATATTACCTTGTATTACATAGATAGGAAACTCGAGCTGTCTTATATAGCGTTGTTTTTTTGTATCAAAATAACAAATCACATCCATGTAATAGCATTCTTGTTGTACTGTTGAACTCTATCGACTTGTGGCTGGTTTGATTTATTAGTTCAGATAAAATTCAAATTACAAAAAATAATCGATAAGTCGGAGTTTTATTGGGTTTCTTTTGTTTTCGAGGTAACGAAAAATGATTGTAAATTGTCTGGAGACATTATATGTTTATCTGAAGAGCAAAATCGAAACAATTTTATTTCAATGAACAAGTTATTATTAACTAAGCATGATGATGTCAATCTTTGATGCCGTCCGCTGTGTATGTCGACTTTTTTTTTGCAGCGTAATCGATAACCGACTATAACAACAGTGTAATATGCACGTAAACTGTGATATTTACGCCAACACAATCCGCCGTTTTACATGATAATGTATTTTTATGGAGCAATCAAAACGTACTGAGGGCGGGATAACACATACATATTCATACCCGTCAATTAACGACCTCGCGCACACTTACACTCTACTATACAAAAAGGTGACATGCCGCCTCGGGGATAGCAGATGCTAGGAAGATTAAATTAATTGTATCTAATGTTCAACATAATCATTAACGAGGTACAATTTCAACAGGAAATTCACATTAAACATTTGGATCAACAAAGATACATTGTGTTTAAGTAATTAGACATATCAAAGAAACACAATTCAACAAAGGATGACAATTTATTGAACATTTCGCGTGCCTTATCCGGGCCTCGAACTCACGATCTACGGCTCCCAATCGCCTAGCGTCGCCTTTTACCACCGTTAAAACGTTCAATGCTTTAATGTTCAACAAATGTATATATTGCTTTGCACGCTCTTTGTTCTGAGGGAAATTGCAGAAAATGGGGGACAACACTTTGCCTTCCATTATTTTGAATATGTTTGCTTTGTTTGATTGATATTATAGTACATGTACTTAATGCTTTGTCCGATTATTGTACAAAACCAAAGATAGGTGCGATATTAAGCTCATTCCAAATGTAGTCAAAAACGTGCAACCACAATGATCTCTGAAAAAGATGTTTTGATTCTTCGTTAATATATCATTTGACATCGCCAAGCCAGCCTATGCCTTTACAAAAACAAACACTAAATTATTCTTAAACATTAAGATTGGTATATAAATTGTAAATTATATCAGACAACGAGAATTAACTTTGGTTATATTTGACGTCCTATTTACAACCAGGGTCATTTAAGGACGAAGAAAAACCACAGACCAGCGATTGGTACCTAGCAATTGCCACACATGGGATTCGAACTCGTGGCCCAGAGGCTAAGGGCTTGTATTAATAAGTCGAGGCATCGAAATATTTTCCCACCAAGAAAACCAGCAAAATAATTTTACAACTCAAACGCTACGGCCAAATCAATAGGATACACGATCGAAGTAATTTCAATAATGATATGTTTATTCTATTATGAACCCTAAAATAGAAAAGAAACTAAAAAGATAGCCGCTGTTTATGGGACGAAATATGCCTCATAGCGGGAGAATACAACTCAAAATTGATACAGTCCAATACAAAATTGTATAAGTCAGATTGCTGTATTCTTTAAAATATACATTTCATAAATAGTTGAATTCAATTCAACAACAACCGTGTTTGTTGACTTGTATGTGTATGTATGAATTATAATTTCCTTGGGGATAGTGTGTGACCTACTATTGAGAAAGTTGTTTTTGCTTTCATGCGAAACACTGAATCCATAGTAGGGCTAATCAGAACCGATATTAGACGCTATGAAAAGACCTTGAATATTACCTATGGGCATATTGACAATGTTCTGTCATGAAAGGACAACACTTCCATTGATTGCGGAGTTCGGATAATATCCTATGGACATTGGTGAAAACGATAGTACTATCTTGTAATTATCAGCTGCCCGCGTCATTTTCTACTGTAGAGAAAAATTTAACCTTAAATTCCTAATTCATCAAATGGCATTCTTTCGCTTAACACTGTTAACGGTACCGAAGAAAACTAAAGGAGGAATTATTATATTGTATTTTGTAAAATATACGATATATGATATTCCATGTGTTCATTAAAAAGGGTTTCCTTTCTCTTCATAATTATTTTTGTGGGTAGGTTTTGATGGTAATGATGTAAAAACGTTGCTAGTAAATGACCTTAAAATCATCAAAAAAATGAAAATACAAAATGAATGTTGAGCCCAATTGTTACAATATAACAATAAGTATCTAAACATAGATGAAACTGTCGATAAAATTGTTAAGGCTGTCATAGCATCGATTGACTTTGATCACGACAGTTGGAGTTACAGTTGACTGGTTCGCCGGTTGTCAGTATAATGTGACCGGGTGGGATGTGTTGCCTGGCGTCTTCGACGGCATGCTTCAGTGATATAGCACTATAAAATGGGCAACATTTCCACTATACAAGAAGGCACAACACGAATATACCACAGTCTCCCAAACGACGCACCACACAATTCAAATACAAAACATACCACATACACGGGAGGTCGTTCTTGACCCTGGTTGTTAATAGGACGTTAATTTATTCAAACAAACAAACAAAATATAACAGCATGGGTGACTCGATCATACCCTGTAACTTCAGAATGATGCTCAATCCATCAGTAAACATAATAACAGTTAGCTTCAGTGTTAACTGATCGCTTATGTAACTGCTATGAGATTAACTTGATTCATTTCTACCATAATTCGAATACATTTCATTTTTATGCATTTTGTCTGCATTTGCAGTCGGCATCAAACAATTTTATGATGACAATGTTATAAATTCCATGAATCTAATAGGGATTAGATCAGGACAATAATCCAATAAACCTTTTTTGATATCAGCAATATAATAGCAATGCATTAAGCACGGTTTTAGCTGGATATATAAAAGGCAGCAAACATCAGCAATAATACAAGCATCTGGTTCCGGGATATGTGTGTAATACCGTATACATATGTATAAACGTTAATAACTACACAGAATTCATACAGTGTTGTAATTCTTGTTTCTTGTGTTTTATATATGTTAAGATGAAACGTATGTAATAAGTCACTCAACAATTACTGATAACACTGTCAAGTTGTGAATTAAGATTAAAGACGACTTTTTGGCCTGTTGGTATGAAGGAGAAGGAAACATTTAAATATATATTGCAGACTAAGATATCATGCTTTTTGACAATACTGTCAAAATCCATTTTGATCACCTATTTGACTTTATAACATAAAACCTAAGCGAAGTTAATCATGTTTTTTTAAAGTTTTGGTATGGTTAATTGCTGAATAAGATATCAAAAGCTCTTTTAATTTGTGCGTACTGTATTCAATTATGGAATATATTACGGGATATCAAACTTCATGAAGTGATTGAAAGTTTTTGATGTTCTCAGTGTTTTTCCTTTTTTACGGATATAATGGACGCACGTTAGCGAAAACTAGCGATCGTCTTTTTGCTACTTTTCGAAAGGTTTATCATCCTCAAACTTGATATTTTAAATCACAACAATAACAAACTTGTTGTTTAAGCCCGCAGTGCGATCAGAACAGAAGAAATAATGAAACATTCCATCCGGATTTAGCGGGAAACTGTGTTAATTTCCGAAGCTTAGTAAAAAGATATTTTCATCTGGTGCCCATGAGATGTTTTCAACATTTACACGATCATTTTATATATTGATTAGATTTGTATCCTTCGGTATGAAAATCCGAAATCAAGAAAACATATACACACGTGTATGTGCCGGTTCGGTTCCATTCGATCCCATTCATGTTTTATATATTATTCATACGCGTCTGGATAACGTTCATACAAAATTAACTGAAATTTCTCTGGTTACATGTACGTTATTTAAGCGAGCACACACCGACCATGTAAATATTTTGTTTTGTATCTCCATTTACATCGGCGATTTATTTGCATACCTCATCGTTTGATCGAATTTAAGCTTTAATTGTTTCGTTAATAGCGTTATTGTTTGTTTCATATAAAATACATTATCATAATATAAAAGTAAACACAACCGTCGCTTGGGCGTAACTGTGTACACTTTTAATGGAAAATAGCATTTTACAGATAGTATCGAGTTGTTAGGCGATTGTTTACGATATATAAAGGTTTTGGGATTTAGTCTGTTTGCTAATTGCAGATTAAATTTTTATAATGCAGAAGAATATTAGGCAAAAAACAATAGTTTTATTGTGAGATATTCCTGTACATCGCATACGCCGTGGTAATATCGCGTTTCTATATGCTGTCGTATAACGTAGTATTAAATGTTAGGTTTGCATGCATGTTTTTTTTTTTATAAAATATGCCATGACGTCAAAGTAAACATACACTGGACAGTAAACAAACGAATATCTTCAGTATGACTAAGTGATTAAGATTTCTGACTATTCAGCAGAAGGCGGTGACCAGATTCTTGTCAATCAATATTCTTCTATCGCTAAAACCAGACTCTATATAATGATCATTGCTTTATGTTATTGTACGTAAAACATGATATTTCATATAACATTTCCCCCTAGATCGTTAATGTTTGCTATTGGACGAAAAACATATTCAAATAATGGCGTTGCTTTGTGACGGTTCTTTCAAAATATATGATATTTCTTACAACATTTCCCCTTGGCCATTGATATACATGCAAGCATATTCATATATAACAGCTATCTTAACAGCATTGGGGTACCATAACGGCCCTTCACTATGACAAGGCTGAACTAGTAACTCGTGACTATGATACACTGGCATTTACACACCCTATCTATTGCAATGGTGATAAACATATTGCACCCTTTTTGTTGTTGTTATTTTTCTTCAGTTTAAATGAGTGAAGTAATGCTTGATGACTGATGCGCACACATGATGCAAAGGAATCAACACACCCAATCTATCGTATCAATGGGGACAAGTTACGTCACCGGAAATGATATCGGAGAAACAAAAATTACGAAAAAAACGCTTTTTATCATAACTTTTGTGTACGTCCGATATCAATTCCGGTAACGTAGCTTGTCCCATTGCGTATGCATGACAAACATTTTCCTATCGTGCTTTTAAGTTTAGTGAATGAATGTTATACAGGATGAGTGATACTGTTGGTTCACCAGCTGAGCTCAGTCTATGCTAGTTGTGACAGGCTGTGTAGGGCCTAGGTGGTGACATTTCCATTCATTTAGAAGTCGTGGTATCCGCAGGTCAGCGAAGGGCTTGTTTGCCTGTCAGTTTTCGCTCTCTGCAACACCTAGGCTACACGCTACTCGTTACAAACATTTTTCTGACCAAGACCTTGCACCTCCCACCGACAACGTCATGACGCGTTTGAAATCGCTCGAGGATACAACATACTGTTTTTAGATGTGGTGTTACCTGCATCATATTTACACACAAATAAACGTCACTGAATTCTTGTCAAAACTTGTCACACACAAACAACATAAAATGCAATTCATAAACAACTGTAAATCAAGATATGTTTCAAACCCTGATTATCAATATTTACGTATATTTCATCACTGCATTAAGAAAGATTCACTTGTAACCCAGCTTCACATTGCATATACTGTGTTTATTTTATGATTTTTCAAGCGGTGATGTGACCTTGACTATTTGGTGGTAGGCACCACCCAGGTTTTGGTCCTGCGCAGTAGGAGTTGGGACGTAAACAGAAGCGCCCGGGGGTATTGTCGTATATGTTTTAGCTACATCGGTAGTAAACAACGTTATTGACTCAAACTCCCCTTCATCATCCCGCACTTATGTTGTAAACACGACTTTGACAAATGCTTATCTATAAACAAAACGAGACACAAAGACTATAAATACGAGGGCCAGCTCTCAGTAGCTGAGAAAGTATTCAGGACTAGATCATATCGTCAAGATGATAATGTTTGTGATAATACCCATTACTCTACTGCTTCTGTGCTTTAACGGAACTTTTGCTGTTGATTGGAAAAGTCCTCTGAAAATCAAAACATCAGGTAAGTGCCTATTTCTGAATTTAAGTCAAATATTATAAATTACATGGGGAGTCAAAGGGAACGCAAAGCAGGGTAACAACATCCACCACAATATGAATATACATTATAGCGTCACTGGTACATTATAACAATTACATCACTTACACTTTCGATCAGTGATTACACTGGTTACAATCATGAGTTTACACGTTACGTCACTTAATTAGCCAATTGCAACAATGATTACACTATAGATAACACCAATGCTTAAAAACTTTACGTTAACGATTTTACACCGGTTGCATCTTACACATTTTTACCATTTAATTTTTAAATCAAAAGCGAAAAAGAAAATAAAAATCATAATACACCAATGATTACATTGGTCTCTCTGTAGTGTCTGTATGTTTTATTGTAATTATATCTTTTTCGGACTTTGGGTAGTGCGGGGCTACTGTGTGTTAACACTATTTTATTGTAATTCATATTTTTTAGACTATGGGTCAGTGCGGGGCTACTGTGTGTTTATGCCTTATTTAATTGGAATTCCATTTTTTTCAGACTACGGGTCAGTGCGGGGCTACTGTGTGTTTATACCTTATTAAATTGTAATTTCATTTTTTTCAGACTACGGGTCAGTGCGGGGCTACTGTGAGTACCCTATGACGTCTGGCGGTATCACGGTCCAGCTGGAGATACTACCGGGCTCGAGTTTTGATACGTTAGATTGTTTCCACTGCGAGTGTACGAATGATGGTCTTCACTGCGACGGGTAAGTAAAAAACACCAACATATTTTATAGATGGGTTCCCGCTTTTTGCGTTTAGGTTTCGCTTTCCGCAAATTCGAAGTGTAGATAATTTCAATATATATATATATATCACCTTTTATAAATATAGCAAACCCGTGATCAATTAGAAAATAAATGATAGTTAAAATTTATACTACAAGTTTTCTTTCATAGTTGGATAACGTAAACTTGTTAACTTGTATTTCCGAGGAAAAAATATAATTCAAATGTTTCCAGAGAATTTTCATTGAGCGATTATACGGGATCACATCGTAAAACAAATCAATATTCAACAAAATATAAAGTATCATATGCGATGAAAGACAATAAGATGGCGTCTGCTTACGTTTTGTATTCTTAGTATGTTGTATACCCCAGTTTATTCATTGATTTCTTATTTATATAAAACTTTATCAAACTTTTATTGATAAGTACATTTCTTAACGTTCAATTTAATGTTCATTTCATAATTTTCAACATCTGCATGAATTATTTGTCGATATAAAATCACGTAATTTTCTACTGTGCTACGTAGTTATATATAATACAAAAATCAGAGAGCAATTTAAATAAATTTTGAAACGTTTTATCGTGAGACTACACTCTATGTGTTTTGTTATAAGTCCATAACATAAAAATCTATTCAAGTAAATCCACGTAATACAATCTAAACGTGTGAAAAACAAACATTCTTGAGGCACTATTTTTTCTATAAAATCACCGCACCGTTGTTTCAGCCAATCACAAACGGTGTTACAAACGGCAACGTCATGTTTTACATTATGAGTTGATAACAGAAATTTTCAAGCAAATGAAAATGCTTGTTACTAAGATTGAATTATTTCGGTATCAAATACCTTTTTAGCTGTGTTTCCACCAAAGAAAACTTTTGTTGGTTTAAAATGACATGATATGACTTTGTATTGGGTATAATCATCCGCTTATGACCATCTAGTTGTTATAAATAGACAAATATAGACGATGTGATTTTTTTCAGGGTTGGTGTAAATGGCTGGAGCCTTAGTGGTCCTCCAGAGTGTACGGTAGTGGCGGACGGATGTAATCCGATATTTGTTCTTCGGGCCAATAAGAAAATCGACTGCTTCACTCGTCGTCCGGTTGGACAGCTCCCTAACGGTGAGCGCGGTTACACTTTACTTGGACATCGTGGGTCGAGAACTCAACCAACGGAAAGCAAACGCAAAGATAAGCAAGCAATACCTGTAACATCTGAGAAAAAGCAGGACTCATTTGGAACTACGAATGGACTCCCTCCAACGGTGACTGCCAGGTCCGCGGCCTATAGGGCAGATACAAGTATGTTTCGGTTGGCATCTGGCGACAAGTCTTCCATTAAAGACACTGCCAATTCTAATTCGTTCGTGGCTAGTAGACTCACCCGCAAATGGCCAGTAAATAGATCAGCTGCCTATCGACAAACTCAAATTTCCTCATATCCTTCCAAGTTTAAAACAGGGGATAGAAGAATGTCAAAATCTGAAACCATGGTAACCGGACAAAATGACGGCATATCAGAACAGACAGATCCTATTCTGGCAATGATTGCTCGGAACTCAGCGAATTACGTGATAGATAAATCTTTCGGATTGGAGCCTCGTTCCAGTCAATTGATCATGTCACGTGATACACTCATACCTAAATCAGACTTCCGGCGATCCAAGGACAAAATAATGTTATAACTTGTTCGGGAAATTTAAAACATATACAAATGTATTGATGTGCCTTCGAACCAAAGTTTGACAATTGAACGGTAGTGTTGTCATAGTTTCTTGGTATTACTTATGACAATGAAATGTCTGTCTGTCATTCATACGTTGCTATAGTCGTGTAGCTATGGTCAAACACGGTATGATGCTGACATAGCTTAGGTACATATCTGCTGAAATAGCATAGCTGTGTGCCAGATAAAATAGTAGAGCAATAAGCATGCTACAGTTGCAGAGCTATATACCTCCTGACGATCAGAGCGTTTAGTTCTCTGTAAGCACAGCGGAATACAATAGTATATCAGCTCGATGTAGGTCACCTGCCTGTGTTCAACAACTTCAGGTAGGATTTCGATAGCAAATGATACAGGCAGGTTTTTATTACCATTACTGTGATCTTCTATTCTCATTGACAAAAGTGAAATTATTTTGTTTCATTTCTTTTTGCTTTGATGTCGAGAAAGTTAGTAGGGTTTTTATCTAATGGAATTTATTTACACCATCTGTGGCCACACTATAACGATATTTAAAAGGTATACAAGTAGAATATGTATGATATAAATCAAAACCTTCGTCAGTATTCTATAAATATACCCTATATTATACCCCAACATATAACTTACAATACTCTTCCTAAAGGATATCTTTATAAGTTACCAGTATCAAATTTATATATATCTTAATAATTTCCCAGCATGCACACGTATACACGAATAATGCCTACTTATCTCCTAAGTGTTAGCCAATTATTATAGAAAATAGTGCTTTTAACTCTTGTTACTGTGATCAATTTGAAGTTATCATGAGTCATTGTTGTACACTGACAATGTAAATATGATTTATATAAACAATATAATATAAATACATATGAAATAAATAAGAAAATATATATCATATTATATATTAATGACGATGATCTTTAGAACCTGTCAGTGTTGTAGGGACTAAAACTTAAGAAATCCAAATAAACATTAAGTGTATTGATATATAGAGTAGAATGCCGAGGATACATGTGGTCATTATAAAAGATATATTATACCTCATATTCGACATTCTTCAACGAGTCAAAATGATATTATAGACTTCAGTATCAATCAGAAACGTTCAATAGGACGCTATGATACAATCGCCATTTTCTGCTTAAGTAATTGTAAAACAAACGACATTGCACGGTTAGAGTTTGTAATAACAATCTAGAGCGGCATTCTGAAATTGAAGACGTAATTGTGTGGATGTGTGTTTATGATCAACTTTTGTGTATGTACATGTACAGTTACTCATTAATTCATTAGGGTACAGTCGTGGATTTAGTTGAAAAATGTCTTAAATAATATGTAAAGAAAACCCATCGTGAGTAAGTCATATATCGCGTGTATGTAAGTGGTTCGTTTGTATGTTTGTAATCCATTCGTTTGTTAATGTCATCAGGAGCAATAGCGATCATTTTACGTAGTCGAGGTAAAGGTGACTGCTGTATATAGGTAGTTCTATGAAGATTGTGTGGTATCAATAGTATTGAAGCCTGTTTGTGGAGTTGATGTAGTGTAGTGCAAATGAAGACTTTTATCACAAAGTAAACTTATGTCTGGTACAGTAAGTATATACGATTATCGAGATAGTATTCATCATTCATCATTTTATCTTTCAACTTTTTTGTTTTTTATTTGTAATGAACGACAGTGTTTGTATCAATGTGAAGATGTTAATAAAAGAAAATTAAATGATACTTTTGTCTCTTTCATTTTATACATAAGAATTACAGACTTGTTGAAATGTTATCAAAGTATCGATTTTGACGGTCTTAAGCAATATTTAAAACTTTAAGGCCTTAGATGACTATTTGCGTGTTCACACTACCCAATATTGCAGATGATGATAGTTTTTCCTAATTGCCAATATCAATTGAAATAAATAAGATAACAAAACATGCATGGTTTGTGCTGTAGAGGAAATGCTACTGTAGAATTAGAACTTAACTTGGTACTCTCGGAGAGAAATCTACCACATCGACAACATCAGAATAATTCAGTCTATTCAGGTGAAATCTATGGATCGACATGATAAAATACTATTTTAAACAAATTCTCTTTCATGGCTACAAAAGTTTGTGATATGTATTTCAAAAAATGTTCGCGAAAATACACACTTAAGCATTGAAGTCACTATTTTTTTTTTTATTTCATCGGGGTATGAAAGAAATCTTGTTTGCAAACTGTGTGAATCCGCGTAGCGGATTCTCACAAAAATTTGCAAACCAAATTTATTTCATAACCCGATGAAATTAAAAAATAGTGACTTCAATGCTTATAATTAATTTTCCAAACTACTTTATAAAATGAAATACGTTTACACATACGATTCCATTGATTATTTTACAAGGGGTTATTTTTTCCGAATCAATACGCAACGTCAATGTTTCTATTGTGACGTCACGATAACGTCGGGTTTCGGCGCCATTCTCGGATTTTTTTATTTATTTTTTTTTTCATCGTGGAATGAAAAAAATGAATACGTCAATCAGAAAGCCAGAAACAAAGAGAAAATTAATTATTCAAATTTGAATGGAAAGTTTTATCAATGCAAATGATGTACGTTTTAATTCGCGGATATAAATGTTCGAGAATTTACATTGGTCGGAAATTTCAATTTCAATAAAACGCGAAAAAAAGTTTGTTTATTATATGATTATATTACGATGTCAGCTACCAATGTCTCTTTTTCTAGTTAGACAATGTAAAGCTTTGTATAAATATTGAATCAGGAATGGATGATTTGGATAGAGTTTGAACTATTAGTCTTTCGAATGCCGTCGGTAAAAATCAGGACCTACCTTCATCATTATCCCGACGTTTCAAACCTCAAAATTTTCAATAGAATAAAGATAAAGAAGGAGCTTTAAGTTATTTTTTCTTGGCTCTATGTAATGTTTTATTTTACTTTATTAAGGTATTTCTTTATGTGATATCTTGGTCTAATATCAGTATCATATTGTAGATTTCATATGGCACGATTGTTCATTTTACGACTAAAGTGGTTTCGGGATATACATATAAAAAAAACTGAAAAACACGCACTAGCTAGTATCTGTTAGCTAGTATTAGCAGGGAAAACCCACAAAATGGAGCAGTTTACCGCTGACTTCCCATGAATCCAACCCCGATCGTCTTGGTAAAAGGGAAGTTAGCGCTACCTACGCAGATCACTCCACATTTATTTCTTGTGCTGTAACGAAAAAGGCACAGAACCGGTGAATTAGTCCGATATGATCAAAAGGTCCTTTACCTCTAAAAATGAAAGTCTTTTAATCAATGTCATAAACAAGGTATATTATACACAATTACGATTTTTGAGCAAGAAAGTGGCTATTGTGAGATGAATTTATTACAGGGTTTCCCAATGATGGCGGCAGACAAGGAGTCTACCTATGATCAAGATTTTTTATCTCATTTATCAGACAAAGTTTATGACTTTTTATATACCTAGCGGTTGACCACAATACTATCCGTACTGTTTCACCATTGTATGTACTGTCAGGGATTCTAAGGTAATTACTCTAAGCGACCACACAAACATAAAAGAGGTTTTCTCTATTTTTTCTTTTTTATATCTTAAACATTCTTATTTAAAGAAACATGACAATATGTTAATTTAAATAATGATCAATTGAATTATCGTTTGACAATTCCATTATTTTGAAAACTAAGATAAATTCCCTAACTGTCTTTAGAGTCAAATCTTATATACATGAAGAACCTGTATCACTCTTGCTTATTTCGGAATAAATGAACGATTGTTAAATAAATTGCATTATATGTTCAGGCATCAATGCACTCCCTTAAACTACTAGTTTTAGTGTAAATATTGTTTAAGATCCTGCATGTTCTTGTGGGCACCAAGGTGAGAATGTACTTTCTAGAATATGCTCAGCATGGAAACGAACGGAATAATCTCATTTACAATTGTAGTACTTTAAGTGTTGAACTTAACTTAGAATAAATAATAAAGTAATTTATTTGATAAGCACAATCTTAAAAAAATTGTTAATATATCCATTTCATTTGTGGAATTTGTATTGATAATGTTATGCATGTGTAAATATATATTTATCTATATGTTGCTATGTTTATGCTGAAATAACATATGTGACTTATCTTATGACGTTTGTATTTTCAGCAATGCCGGTATATGTGTTTAAATTGCATTCACATATTCGCTAAAACAACCTTATGTGATACCAAGGAGAAACAACGTCTTGGGAAAGTAGGACATCGTATTTGGCCTGACTCCGATTTTGTGTTGTTTTTCGTTCTCTACACTGTAGCAATTGAAGTCTAATTTGCTCTCGCGTCATCAGCAAAAACACATCCAGGAGGATGGAAATCAAACACTAACGCTATTACCAAAGTAAATGAGAAATAGGGAAGAATTGTAATGGATTAATGTAAAGATAATATATATATATATCTATATCATTTACACTGATAGATAAAGTACATGTATATCCAATATATATTATTTAACTAATGAAAATCTAAACACAGATGTATATTCAATACTGTTATTACTAATGTATGCTTTTAAAATGTTATTTATATATATTTTATATATTGATGACATTCTAATTATTTTTTTAAAACAAAAGTACACCATGGACATATTATTTCGCTGGTTAAGGTGAATATTATTTACTGACACGACTACTAAATCAAAAATAGGTAGATGTTTTAATTTTAAAATGTTTTTCAATGTTCTGGAATCACACATTAAACACATTGTACAGAATGTATTATCGTATCGCGAGAAAACATGTGTTTACTCTCGGTGAGTACAAGACAATAGTTTAATAACAAACAAAACTTCCATCTAGTATCCACAAGTATCGATATCCATGCCAAACTATAAATAAATAATATTTTTAACTTCAAATATTTATATATTCCATTGAAGAAAGGCAAACGTTAACATATAAATTGATATCTTCTTGAAGATATGCCTAGATGATAAGAGTCACCTAGATAGTTGTATGATTGATGTCGACCGTCTCTAGTATTCTTGTTAACCCAGTCAGCCCAATTACGATGACACGTGAGTAGACGCCCGCGGGATTCTTTGTTAGACTAGCGAAAGGTTTTATGTCTACAGTAAAAGGTAATACTTACCGGCATGTACCAGGAAATGAAGTGGGTACTTCAATATCGATAAAACTGTCACAACAGTTCTTTAGATCTCCGTAACTCATCTTCAACTCTCTCAATACAGCGACCCAGTACCTATATTCTACTTTTGCAGACTCCATACGTTCGTTCTCCTAATCAACATCACCCAATGTTACCAACTAAAAATACGTACCTTGCATCTTTATTAGAGCAAGGATTCTACATTCTTTCTTCGGGTGATTTAAGGAGACTATTTAACCTTGTTGTTATGGGGGATATGCCAGCTGGCATGTCATTATTAAATTTCCAAATTAATAATATATAACATAATATATATATAACATAAAGAGTTATGATTTGCAAAGCATGATGACAAATGATATTAATCCTCTTTATATACTTAATAACTTAAATATGATATTGTCAGAGAAATATAGATATATTAAAGTTTTTTATATACCCGTCATTCATTTTACAGCTTTTATATGTGATATTGTCAGCCACTAACAACCCGCATAGATACACTTAGTTTTATCTCAGTATTTTATCGGGCCGATTATTGAATATAATTAAAAACTCTTTCATTCCAAAGTGTCATATTCGACAGTCAAATTATATTAATCTTGATCTTAGATATCACGTTTTATTACTGTTTATGATATGTGATTCTCGTTGGAGATATTTATAGAGAAAGCATCATTTAATGTCGGAGTAAAAATGAAAAAGATAGTTAACAAAGCTAAGAAGTCTCTTTTCTCTATATACTATCTAGTTTATTTGTTCGAAAGAAAACATATTTTATGTAAGTATTGGTAAATTTTGTTTCAAACTATGTTATTTCTTTATTCTATAAATAGTTCATAACATTAAGTTTCCCAAATCACTTCTCACTTTCCGAGGTATAGGCTAGTTCACATCTAAAATAGCCTTATTATCGATTCTATTGTAATACACTTATCAAGGATATCATAAGGACATCCAATTATATAATCTGTTGTACCGCCTTCGGCAGCACCGCATTGTCAGAGCTGTCAATAAAAAACCCTATTGATCCGTCATTGATCATCGGTCAATATACGTAAAAACTAAAACAAAGTAAGGGAATTTAATTATATCATTAAAGAAGACATGTTTTACAGGTGCTTTTTCTAGACATCGTAACGAGATACACTATAAACGTCAGTTACGTCACTATGGCACTGACAAGCGGCGCAACGTGACCTTACAGTAGAGGTCACTATTGACCTCCGTAGCACCAAAGAATGCACTAGCTGATTGCGGTCACGTAATGTCCTTGACAGATCGATGCGGCCTATGACATCCACAAAGCTCTTTAGTACATCAGCGACCTAATATACAAGTCAGTTCCGATATTGGGATCATTGAGGTTAAGACCGGTGGACAGTGCTAACATTGGAGGTCTGTTATTTTATCGAGATGGAGCTGGCTTTATTTGCTATGTTAATTCTCGGAGCTATGCAGCAGTCTATGGCTTGCACTTACACACCGGCCCGGCAAGAAGTAACAGGTATTTTTATATATATATATATTGTCTTTGATCTATGTCTATATAATTTAAATCAAATAATCAAAAAATTAACATAAATATTGTTTTTGCAAGGAAAAATATCCTATAAAATTAAAAGGCTACTACCTTGGCGAAACGACTTTTAATATTTTACAATGTGAAGGTCAAATGAAATTGGTAATTTTGTAGAGTCACAAACGTTATTAGCTTAATGATAACACAACACATATTATTTCCTTCAAAAATGACTCAAAATTTAATTTTAATAACGCGGACTGTCTTGTAACTGTATGTTTCCCGCTGTCGTCCTAATTACCGCACGTTGGACTATCATTACCCCAGACGACAAAACAGCGAAATGAATCTTCAGTGTTAACAAAGATTACACTGAAATAATTGCATTTATCAAAATCTGTCTTGGAAAAACGTTTTTGTCCTGCCATACGTCTCCATATTCTTTCGTCTGTAAGAAACATACATATTGTTTTGCACAATTTTGACATGTCAAACCTTTTACTGTTCAGATCAACAACTGTCATTTCCATTAATTGTATGTGTATCATTCGTATTTACTATAATGCAATTTGACAGTGAATTATTTCATTTTACGTATTTCGCGGAGAAACTAGTTTGAAATGATTTTTCTCATGTCAATAATTGTACTGTTACTTGTAGCTGCAATATTGTAGCTCAAAAGACTTTTAGACAGAAAATAATGTCGTCTTTAGAGCTACAATTGGTGCCTATTACTGCTAATGGAGCAAAGTAATGGTTTTGCAAACCATTATTAAAACGTTTGCGTGCATCTTATCTTACTTGTTTTATATCGCTTACATAAAAGGCAATAAAACTGAACCATATGAAATATCAAATTCTCAGCGAGACATTATTTTTGACATATATATACATGAAGGTCTTTCTGAAGAGATACGGCAAGTCTAAAAATTATGAATTTGACGTCTTATGAGCGGTACGTTATATATTAAGAATAGTAGTTATGTTTGTTTTGGACAAAAGAATATGTAAATGCTTGTATGCGCAAAAAATAATTGGAAACCTACAAAAAAGTATAGAAAATTGTGCTCGAGTGATTTTCGGAGGCAGTGCTCCACTACGACACATAGGGACCAATTCGTACCCGGCCGAAAGGTATAGTAGGCCGGGTACGTATATTCGTTCTATGTTACTTGATGTTTAAACGTTAATAATGAATCAGACCAATGCATTTGTAATGGTGATCTCTCTCAGTGGAGTTTTTTTTTTTGAAATCTGGTTTAAAAATTTCCTATCCTTGCTATTTTACAAATGCTAAGTTTAATAATAATGAAGATCATTTCAACTTTCAAATCATGGTAGCTTATTAATGTATTTAGACAGAAACAAAAAGGTTTCCACTGGGTTTGATATCGTTGATATTGATTTGTTCACTTTACCGCTGATGCAACAGATTTAGACCTTCGAAAGGCGAAACTCAAAACGCTTAACTTCTGGAACACCTGAACATCTGTTTGCAAATTGATGCAAAACGAACATTCGATTAATGAAAATGTGAAATGGAAGAGGAGCGGCGCTTAAGAATTAGAAATTCAAACACATATATATAACATACATGTCTTCTCAATGATATTTGAAATATCTGATAAATGTCCACTGACGTAAAGTAAGAGGAGAAAAAACAATATAACTTATCATTCTTTAATTAATATTTTAGTTAAAAATTCAAATCTAGAGAAAAAATAAGAGTAAGTCGTCATTAGGAAAACCAAAAAATAGAAGAAAAAAAAGGGTTTGTATGTTACTATAACTGGGAGTTAGGAAATTGCCCGTATGTTGGGCGGGCCATCTCTTTAGACAGGGCTTATCTGTCACATCACATGGACACAATAACAGTGCCTGTTATCTCCGACAGGTGGCCCTACTGTCGCATACATCATCCCCACAATGCATCCACTGTTAGATTTGCACTTTTATAGGACCGAAGGATATGATAAATGCTGATATGGCCCTCCTGATATCAAACACCTAGATTGCCTATGTATTATTGTGACGTTAGGAAGTGCATGCCGTAAAACACGAATTTCTGAATGTGTTGAAACTTTACTGTTTTATTGGTTACTATGGAATCATGAAGAGGAAAAAATATGTTTTTTTAATAATCCTCCTATCTGCTAACAACAAATATGTTTATCCACGAAATTATATGAAAGCTTCAAACACAATCTATGGCCCCAAAATTCAACGAATTTCACTATCTTACTAAAGGAATTCCAAGTCACTTGCTATATCATTGCTCGTTTTATAATATAGCAAGTGGATTAGAATTCCTAGTAGGACAGAGAAATTCATTGAATTTTGAGGCAAAAGGTCCGATCAAGTAAGAAACAAACAATATTTAAGTAGTCCTAAAGCTCTTATAATACTTCATAAGATTCTTTCTTTTCTTAAATCATATTCTAATTCTGCAAAACCATATTAATTGATAAATAAATTGACATTTGGGAGGGGAGAGAAGATAGTAGTGTACCATGCGCATGCTTGTACATTGTATAAAGTCCGGCAATGATTAGTATATTGTTCAAGAAACTTTGACAATTTAACTAAAAAAGTTATATTGTATTGATAAATATTCCTTTATTAGAATACTAATATAAAGTTCATTTCTGGTTTTATCACATTATTAATAAGTTTTGAATATTAAATAGCACCTTTTTGCCAAAAAATATCCCTACACACTGAATGTGCTGGTTGTTGAATATGGAATTTATTCCACACTCGCTAATGATCGTAACTCACTCGAGTGAAATAAATTCCATATTCTGCTATCAATCATTGTGTAACCACTGTGTATCTACTGTCATAGATAAGTGTTATATGAATGTTGATGTCCTCGCACGTAAAGTGTATCATACCGAGAGTAAGATGTGTATTACTTGCGATTTATTACTTTAGCTTCAGTAATGATAGCGTACAAATTGTTTATTTTATCGCCCTTTTATATGTGCATTTTACTACTTACCGCAGACATCGGTATGGCCCGTCATTCAAAAGACATATTGGCATAAATATTGTTAACATTTTCATGTATATCTATGGTAAGGCGTACCACTGTATATCACTGCATACATTTTATGTAGTAAGATTGTTCAGGTAATAATGCTTTGTACGTGTGGGGAAAAAACAAAACCTAAACAGGATCATACATTTGATAAAAACTCGGACTTCTGACCAAGTTGGACAGATATTCGTATCCTTCATATTGACATACGATTAATCTAGGACTGTCCCTAATCTGTATTCAAATATATGTTGATATTGCATGGCGTCGATATAAGGTAACCAGCTATTTTTAAACATTACTACAACTTTTATATAGCATTAATAAAAAACAATATGACACAAAAGTGAAATAAATCAGGTCACGCCAATAATTATCCTGACTATAATACGGCTGTTTGTATTGTAAGCCATGCCCTCAAACTTAAACATCGCGGGTTCTGTTGGGAAGAATCGGATGACCTTGGTCTCAGCAGATGGTAGCTTGAGATAGATGTGAGGGCGTGAAATGAAAGAAGAGCTCCCGAGTCAGTTCGTTTATTGCGAATGTCCAATGTCGTATATGAATGAAGAAAGAGCGTCCGCAGCCAGCCAGTTGACTTTGATGTAGAGAATATATTCTTTTTTACCGTTCTGCTATTGCAATAAACACCGTAATTCAGCAGGATGTAAGAACGTGGACGGCCCGGGGACCCGTTTAACATATCCACCTGGCCGACAAGAGGCAATGTCCACTCGTGGTGTTGTTATAAGTACACAAGTTCCCCTGTATGTAATAATATCACAAACGGTTCACAAGTACTGGAGGACAGATATAGGTGTCAATTTAAGGACAATCCTACTCCAGTTACGAAAAATAAGGAACCCAAATAAATAGCATACCGACATGATGGCTGTATGTTCAAAGACGATAGAACCGGATTTATGAAAACAGCAATCATCTCCTGTTAGAAGATTATGTAAATCCATATCAACCCCAAAGATGCCCTGGCCCAATTTCTCCCATTTCCTTATTAATTAGTGGTGTTGTAACAAGATTTTATTAAAGCTCTATGATACTGCATATCTTTAATATCATATGTAATCAACATCGGACAAAGTGGTACTCGCAATAAGAATAGAATTCAGTTGTACAAGAAAGCATATACTAATTAGTAGAAAGACAATTATGATATTATGAACAAAGTGTTGTGAATGCTCTGTTGACAAGATATGGATAATGTTGTCTCAAATTTAAGAAGAGGAAACTGACTAGTTATATCTATTTTTTCTAATATTTTTTTTTTTTCTGTTTTCTATTTTTGTTGGGTTTTTTTATTTATTTTTATTAGTTTTTTTTTTATAATTTCAATACTGAAACCATGTTGTTATCTTGTAATTGGAATTTGATATACGCTGTACAGATTCCAATGTTTGTTTGGTTCACAAGCCATTTAGTGCATGTTATTTCCTACAGAAAACCTTTTGATTGTACTCAAGTTACAATGTTTGTGTTTTTCAGTGTTTGGAACAAAGAAATACTACTGTGACTACGTAGTCGGAGGGGGTAACAACACAGTCAAACTATCTGTGATTCCTGGATCGAGGTTCCGAACGAGCGAGTGTTCCGAATGTCACTGCACAAGAAATGGACTCCAGTGCTGCGGGTGAGATAATCTTAGAAATATTTGCCAAACTGGTGCATAATTTGATGAATATTACAGTTTTACCGTTCGTTATATTTATTTAAGCATTGGTTGTCATATTTTTGACATTCATTGGTGTGTAACATACATTGAGTGTTCAAGCTGCGGAGCAGATATGGTTTATTCGTAGCTGAGACAGTACACTCATCTATAAGTATATGGTGAAAGATCACGATGTGGTATAATTATTTCCATGTCTGCTCTGAAGACACCGCGTTAGGACCTCCCATGTAGAGATATGTCCACTTCTGTTCACCTGTGTCCGGTGATAATATCCGGACTATGTACAACACCTGAATCTCATCACCTTCATACACACGCAGTTAACCTCTAATACTCTCCTCGTGTCTCCCGGTTTATCATAAACCTGTAAAATGTTTTGTCATTCACGTCGACAATAGGCTGTCCACAAACCACTAGTGTCCCCTGCTGGTCCACTCTCATCATAAACTATAGTACAAAATATATCGTTTACCACCGGACCAGTCTCATCGTAAGCTATAGCACAAACCACTTTCGTATATAAACAACTTTATGAGTGGTGAAATTGAAGTACTTTAAAGTGCGGGAAAAAAGTACAATGGAAGGATTATTGCACTTTTTATAATCAATTATAATATAGAAGTGATTCTGTACTATATTTTTCGGCCTCAGGTTTTTCATCTGTATGCCTAATTGCATTGATTATAGTTTCAAACTCTAAAAGGGATAGAAGCTATTAGAAATTGTTAAATTCCCAAACACATTGTCCCACCATTATCAATATTCTCTTAAAATCCCTTTCTTAGCTATCTTAGTAGTATCATCAGATTTCTATATTTCACGGACTAATAATATAAATAATTTCTTGTATGTGAAACTCAAATAAAAAAACATAATATGAGGCATAACGATATATATAATTTTGAAAACACTTTTTCATCATGTTTTTGTTCGGAGCATGAAATAATAAATTTATTGTTCTTTATCATGGTTCAGACTCGATGATCTATTCTGATATGGCTAACATAACGTCTCATAACCCTCTTCACCGTCTAATAATGTCCATACTCTTTGATAATATCATAATATCATAAAACATAGTGTATTTGAAAACTCAAAATTAAGATACTTTGTAAAAGTAGTAATGTCCTAGTAAGAATGGGGTGTGCCGAATGGATCGCCTCCTGTGAGATTTCACAGTTGTGTTTTGGGTTTTTGGATTGAATGAAATAAGTTTGAACCTGAAAAACGCATTAAAGTCTCAATCGATGATTCTGTCTATTTTAATCATATATCAGTATCTTATCTACCAGGTACAATTATGACACTTGAGGGTAAAACTAATTATTAGTCGATGTCAAAGCCAGACCTCCAGAGTTTTGTAAACAATCTTAGCATTAATAACAGTTGACACTCGTAAACAATTTATTTGTAAACATATGGCATGTGATCTGTGGAAGGACAAGTCTGACGGGATCATTCTCCCGTTACCGAAGGACACACAAACCAACCAATCAGAAGCTCTTATCTATAACCTTAGTAACAGTTACTCTGGTCACTGACCATCCGGGCACTTATCACTGTCATGGCGATGCGAGAGGGGCCGCATTGATGCATAAACAGCTATATTTCGTGTATTACGCAAAATTATATACAAAATAAACAATACAAAATGTTTGGCTAAGTATGAGGCAATATCATTTTGCCACAAATGTCAGCAAAACCAATTCTCTTAATCTCAAGGCTTTTAATGAATGAAAATCGATGCGTTGATGAATGAATTGAATTGAATTGAATTGAATGAATGCATTGAATTGAATGAATTAATGTGCTTACTAATTACTACAGATTTGTTTTGTTCTTAGATACGCAATATCGTCTAGTAAGTTGAAGTTTGGGCAATTCATTCATTCATTCATTCATTCAATCAATCAATTATCAAACTCCAACTTACTAGACGATATTGCGTATTTAGGAACAAAACAAAGCTGTATTAATAAGTTAACAAGTGCCCGAATACCAAAATTATTATACAGAAAACACATAAGAAGCTTGATCTGGTCAAACACATTGTAATAAAAATGTAGAATTATAATATTGCATTTTCGTGTTTTGTGTATTTTAGGGGATATCAAAAAAGTATTGCGTTTATGTCCTAAATTATACCAGAGTTAAATTTAAATCGATGAAGGCAAACTAAGAAGACATCTTAGAATATAGAAAGTATGCTACCTGTATAATAATACAAATGATTTATATGTTTGTTTTAGGTATGGAATTAGGTCGACCAATCTTGTGGTGCCAAACGAATGCAGAGTACTTCCGGATGGTTGTGAGCCACGATTGGTCCTAAAATCGGACAATAAAACGGAGTGCACGGCAGCACGTCCACAGATCAGACCACGGCCCAGACTGGACCAGACAATGAACCCTAGTGTACAGACAGCCAGAATAAGGCCACAACCACCACAGACACCAAACAACAACGTTCAACAAATGTCAGCTGTGACCCGTCAAATTGATGGACAACCCCCACAAGGAGCCCAGTCAACCATCAGCCATACCCCAGGAAAACAAGTACCCGGTCACCAGGGGCCAAGGCTCGAACTCCCAGGAAACCAGGCTCCAGGAAAACAAGGACCAAGGCAGCAAATGCCAGGGAAACCAGCTCCAATGCGTCCTTCTCAGGGAAAACCTGTATCTGGACCTCAGGCCCCTAAAAACCTAGCCCCAGGGGCTCAAGCACAAATTAAATCCCCGACTCAGATCACCACTAAGGCACCTCGTCCTGCTCAAATTGTGTCTACCCCAGCACCAGCCAAGCCGACAAATCGGCCCCAACCCAGGAGACAACCCAGGCCTTCACATCACAATAGGTCCTTTAGATTCAACCTATTCCGCCATAGGCACCATTTAAATGAAGAAAGCATGCAGTTTATGCAACAGATGATGCTACTTCAAGCACTTTCCTCTGGAAGAGCACATCCGCTCGAAAGTTTAATGTTGATGAACATGATTGAAATGTAGATATTACTACATTAAATTAACGAACAATGTCTCCTTCAATATGCTTTCGTAACAAATCATTTATTTCATCGTTGTTTCCAATGTCTCGTCAACGTCCGTGATTAGTTTGGAAACTAAAACGTATCCGTTTCAAATATTCAAATGACCTCATACAAGAGGACGGGTATCTGGTGTTGCGGAACACGTGATGAAATGGCAATATTGCTGACGAAACACCATCGAATGTGTGTACTCGCATAATTACTTGTTAATTAAATAATATTATATTACCACGAGAATATATATGTCGACCGACCTAATACTGTATTTATACATTTTCTGGCACAATCAAATTTAAGCGCGAAATTGATTTTGAACAGTGTAGTTTATTCACGCATCCCAAATAATGGCAAATCTAGTGACATAGCGTTATCAAATCTTAGTACAACATATATCTGGCGCGAGCAGTGCAAAAATATTAGTAGCGCTAAATTATATACTTTTATAGTATCTTCAAGTAATGAATGTTTTTCGTCACCGCACTAGATTCCTTATTTAAATCATTAGCATACTATTTCGTTAGGTGACTGAATATATCTTATATAGTGGTCGGCAGGCGTATCGTATCAAGCAAAGCTCAAACAAAATGGCGTCTGCCCATCCTTAGAAACGAAAGGGACTATCTCAGAAACGATTTAAAAAAAAACTTCAATATTTTTTTTTAATCTCAAGAGTATATTTTTAATTTGCATGTCAGATTTAAAGCAGCGTGTTCTATTCTCATTTGGATACTCTAGAGAAGAAACAGTGTTGTTAAAATATAACCTGGTGCTTAGAATTACCGACAATCTATTACTAGTCCATATATTTTAGTGTCTGTGTTTTAAACAGAATCTAAATCAAGTTACTCCTTGTATATATGAGTTACCTGTAACATATATGTGTTTGTATTGCTATTTATAAATTAGTGTACGAGTTTAAGGGAGAAAGCAGACGTTTAGCATTGTTGTAGGAATAAATATTGTTGAATAATTTCAAAAGTCGAATTTTCATGTAAATTATTATCATCAATGTTTTATAGTGGATCTCAATATTGTCACATGCACTGTAAAATGAATCATTAAAATAAAAAAGATGGCACACCATTTGTTTGTAATTTTTATTCCAAATAAACATAACTATATAAAGTATATACTGAGAAATGTTTGGTTTATTTTCATTAATCCATATTGACTTTGAATGTCTGCGTAATAAATCAATTAAAATGATATAAGATATCTTTAACATTTTAGTTTACAGTCGCAGTCTGCTACATAGTGGCTGTAATATTGTTTGTCAAGGACAAGTAAATTAACGTATACACTCAAGTGATAAAATCATGCAATGCAAGACATATTTGTATCGTTAAAAGGTTCATTAATAGATGTTCTGAAGTGGTATTAATTATCTCCACAGTAGAAAGAGAAAGTCACATCACATTCAAAATTCATAACCCCTTGCAGATGACAGTACTTCAATGATATCGCAAGCAAGTAAATCTTTTTCGGCAATGTTATTACAGTCGGTTATTTTCGCGGGGATGATATTGTAGCGATTTCGCGAACCATCACAGCAGTCATGAAATTTTAATCCATGAAATATTTTGAATCTGTTAAATTTTCTATACAAGTCAATCCAAATCGTGAAATTTAGTTTTCTAATATAGTTTTAGGTCCAAATTCATCTCGAAAGTGTTTACCCAACGAAATTAACCGGATTTACAGTATTCAATTAACAAATGTCATGATATTCAAAATCATTCAATAAACATATTATTTCTCTACTCTACATGTTGGTGTTTCTAGCACGGTGAAAAAACGTGGCGCCCGCCGTCAACAAATATCAACTGACCAGTGATGAAGGATGACTGGTCAGAAGCCAGGAACTGTATTGCCTTCGCCACTTCTTCAGGATCACCGGCACCTCCCAGGGGCTGGAGCATTTTCTGGCGGTCAATGTACTAAAAATCAAATTACACATTCATTTATATCTCCCTATAGATAATTAGTTTATTTTACAAGAAACCGTATCGTGTTGAATATGATATTTCTATTTAGCTATGTACTACTGAATTATTTTACTTTATTTCATACTGTGTAATGATGAATGGGTCCTTATCAATGATTACTATCATAACATTTAACTGTAAACAGAAAAGTTTTAAAAAATTAGCGCATTCCTTATCAGCATGCAAATATCGATATGTTCACAGTGGATGTTTGCATCTGGAAACATTCTCAAACGTCTATTCAAGTGGAAAAAAAATCTATGTTGGGAGAGAGAATTATTGATTTAGCACAACCTAACAATTCAAAACACATCAAAATTCCCCCCCACAACCCTCGCTATTTCTCTAACGTACGACTAGTTTTCCTCTTTCTTGTTCTGCTAAAAATTCTCCTAACATGATAATGTATACAAATTGGTGAAAGACGTTAACGCTTATCTGAACTAAATTAATAATCTACATCAAATAGCCTGCCAGAGTGTGTTAAAGACAAGTAACGGAGGCCCGTGTTCTATTGTGGTTGATCAAGGTCTACGGCTGTACAATAAGAAATGCGTACGATGTCAGCAACTAGTGGAAACTAAAGGACAGAAAAATATACTGAAAATGTGCTTATTTCAGCGCAGTCAAATTGAGCGATAATGCGATAAAAATGTAAATTGTGAGTTATTAGCCCCGATATAAATTAGAGTAATTTAGTGGTTCAAAACCGGAAATACACTTTAATAAAAGTTAGCGCTGTACATGAATTAGTGCTAAAATTGAAAATACTGCTAAAATAAAGTACACATACATAAAACGTTAGTTTTATGTCGTAAATATATCTTCCCTCAAAACGCCAATTACAATCATGGAAAAGTATTTAAAGTTGGGAAAATGATATATGTTTGCGTAGAATGAAAAAGAGCTCAAATACGTATGGAAAGAATGATAATAATGGTGTATGTTATTTTCAGCACAATCAATGACTATAACACAATTTACGTTAGTAAATAACGCCAAATACCTGTTCATATTTGTCATCAGTCATTCCCGCATTTTTCTGGAAGTTTGTGACGATTACACCAGGACTACAAAAAAAATAATATCTAATTAAATCAACATGAATAAAATATTTTAAGCACATTTAGCTGAAATTCTAAAACAAAAATCCAAAGTAAGCTACAAATCGAAGAATATATAGATGATGAATATAATTTACAAGTATGACTGAGTTTGACAAATAGATATAAATAACTATTTGTTTGGCTTCTATGCTTACTTGACTGAATTCACACGAACTTTCTTCCCAGCAAGATCTGAAACAGTAAAACAGATATATAACGAGTTTTCACAATTTTTAAATTAAAAAAAAAACAACTAAAAAGATAAGAAAAACATGAATAAAAAACCAATTTCACTTTTCCAAATTATGTCAATTTTTTTTAACTTATGTCAATATGGAAATATTTCCTTATTAATTGTTCAATTCATATGAAAGTCCGATATTGCTTTTTCTAAATAGAGAAAGGCAATGAACTATTTTCTATCTTCCCCAATATGGAACACCAAATGTATATACTCATAAACTATATTGATGTAATTTTCTCATAATCCTATATTATTAAAATGTAAGATAATTTGCTTAAAACTTATTTCAAATACAGCTGTACTATATTTTAACATAAAACCTACATTTTCATATAAAATAATTTATCAACTGCTGTGTTTTTCCCAATTGGACATGTTATGTCAGTTTTGCACAATTTATGAATATTTTTTGTATCTCTAATATTGAGAAAATTCTTTACCTACAGCCAGTGTCCGGGTGAGGTGGTCAAGGCCTGCCTTGGCCATACAGTAGGTGACAGCTGTAGGAAACTGTAGAGAATATGTGATCAACGGGAACTTACTCTTAGTAAGTTACTAGTAAACATTACACTTATATCGGTACTCCTCAGGGCTTAATTTCACCAACATTACTTAACTTTAAGGATTTCTTTACTTAACCATTCCCCATAGGGAAGCATTACAGAAATATTAAGGTATGAAGCTCGTTAATTAAAATTCCATGTAGAAAAGAACTGCAGAATTTAAGGGGGAAACATTAAGTTAAGGAGCCCTCCTAAAAAATGTGATGGTTTTCTATGGAAAATCTAAGTTAGGGAATTCCTTAATTTCAAGAAATGTTCTTGAAACAGGGCACAGAAAAAGTTACGAGCTATTTGCGAAGTTTGAAGAGTCATTGAAATTATGATGTGAATTGTTAAATATTGGATTTAAAATTTAACCATTAAATGCCGAAATAACGGAAATAAGGAAATATTTCAATATGTTAATTAACTTGTAATCTATAATAATGTCTAGAGACATTCTAACAGACGTCTGTAATTCAATATGACTATTTTGATATTTTCCTATTTGGTCACCCATTAAGACCCATGGTGTTCAATAATCGTACCATTTTTTCCTCAACAAATTCACATAATTATAATGATATTTAAATAATCGCACATAGAAATGATTCGGTTTACAGATATATGTTTTGTGTCACATGGTTTACTGCTGGGGTTGACAAGTTGAATGGCGTTTAAAATATAATGTATAAGAGTATGGTTAACTTACCGCCTTTGTTGAAGAAATACTAGAGACATTGACTATGCTACCTATAATAAAATTGATACATCAAGAATACATTCTTTCCTCTTGAACAAAATATTGTGTCCTAATCCATCCATATATTAATAACTAATACAATATATTATCATCACAAGACATAATTTTCAATTTGAGACCGCTTTTGTAAAAGGATATAAATCAAGTTATATTCAGAATTTTCTAAAAAATCAAAATATAGACAAACCATATAATGTAATTTCCAAATAGTAAATATTTTATTATGACACACATTAAGACAAAATAAATAATCGTAAGATTGCGTATATAAACCATGAAAATTAATATATATGATAACTGATACTTCGCCATATTATTTGGCAGTTTTAATCAATAGACTAAACCATCAACATAAAAAACAGGTCATTCACCATACACCATAAGTGATCATTACACTTAATAAAAATACTGCTAATCACCATTATGATAACTAAAATGAATTATGTACCAATAAATATATTTTTATTGTATTATTGACTTTAAAATTAGTTTAATGAATTCATAAAGTGTGCTAACGAATTTAAAATTTGTAATAACAATTTTGAAATATATGATAACAAATCTTTACTCATAATAACGACTTTCAAAATCGTGGCAAGGAATTTTAATAACTCGAAAAATGAACATGAGAAACATTCTACACTTTTGTAATAAGCTTATTTAAAATAATAAAAATATACGAATTCAATATTGTAATTACTAGTTTCAAAATCGCTATACCGATCGTGAAAGTTGTAACTACGATATCTAAAATCATAATATTGAAATCAAAGTGTTTTTTTTTTTTTTTATTTTATTCGTATTTTTTTCTCACAGTTTAACTTCATTTTGTCGTTTTCGAGCTGATTGATTTCCGAAGGTATAACATTTAAACAATAGCAATCAACACACACTATCAAATTATGGACGTTTTTAATCTACTCCCATCGTTATTATCTTACCTTGTGTTTTAATTAAATGAGGTATACAGAGTTGACAGAGATAGAAAGGTGCACGTAAGTTTGTCCGGATTGTCTGGTCAAACATCTCTAAAGTCGTGTCCATGATAGAGCTGTATATACTACTACCGGCATTGTTCACCTGTACGTAATCAGTTAAATGATGCTCACATAAAGATTAATACAAGACAAATAAACTTATAATTCACTTGCGCTTTTAACCAACATTTTCATTCGCTTGAAGTTTTATGTTATCATCTCAAAATGTAAAATATGACGTCACAGTTTGTAACGTCGACTCTTATTTGATCACAAAAGATTCCCTAAAAAAATAGAGGTCGCTACTTACCAGTACATCAATTTGTCCAAACTTTTCTATCGTCTGCTCCACCAGCTTTTGGAGGTCACACTCTTTATCAACATCGCATTGGACGATAAATATCTAGTAAATGAACATTAAAATGCAGAATATGTGTTCAATTCAATTGTTGTACATAAGTATTTATATGTCAGTAACTGGTAGTTATAAGATAAGTCGAAATATAAGATAATGTTGCTTTTTTTTTTTTTTTTTGCTTTTTTTCCCTAACATATTTATCTCTTTACAGTAATAATAACATTCGTATTCTAAAATAAAATCTATTTATATTCACTTGATTTTAACATTCCTAATTCCAAGAACAACATCCATGATTTCCCCGATACCTGATAGTGATGATACTTGGTACTTGGGTTATATTTGTCTTACGGAAGAAAGTTATCATCCTCCCTTTAGTTACAGATAAAATATTATTATTGTACCATATTGTCATTTTTTCCCTTTAGTTACGCAAGTAATGCAAAACTCATATTTTGTTCAAAGAAACATTAATAAAGTGCTAAGATAATATTGGTATAACATACTTCTAGTCCGCTAAATGTGCTATATGAAATAGTCATTTTATTTATCTTTTTTCTCTATCTAATATAACATATTTTAGGCAAATAAAAGAAGAAAGAAAGACCCCTTTTATATTATGCAGGTTTAGCGGACTAAACATGCTTCGTGATGCAACAAGAAATGAAAAATAATAACAGTGAGTTCAACAGATAGATTATTGAACTTACATTGTCCGAGGAAAGTCCGTTTGCTTGGCACCCACCTGCTACCTTGGTTAAGTTGTCCACATTTCGAGAGGCGAGTACCAGTTTGGGCTTGTGTTTAGATAAATGTAAACATGTACTCGCTCCAATACCTGAGCTAGCACCTACGCACATGTAGAAAATACTTGTTAAGGCGACGCGATAATACGGTTATAAAATGAAATTCATTCAATGGAATAATATACGAGATTGTTATACTATAAACAGATATATTGTTATTATTATATTATTGTTATACTATATTAATTTATTACCACTTGACTGACAACAGGATATTGGTAGCTTACCGATAACATTCTGTTATTAGTTAATGTTCAAATAGCATCGAGTTCAATAACGAAAGTTAAATTGTGATTTATATACAAATGTATTTGTATCTGTTATTATATGCAGGATACAATGACATATCTGAAATGATGACCACAATTCAGGCTTGTTCGTTTCGCTTCATAAAAACAGTCCTATTTTTACACAAATACACCGCTGTATTGTAAAAATCTAAATATAGAAGTGTATCAATGTTTAATGTTGTGATAACAAATAACTTAAGCACATGTGTGATTAGCAGATCTAGTATAACATAGTGAAACGAACCTGTGATTATCACGACTTTGTCTACCAGACTTGACATAGCTGTAAACGAGTCACGGCTCACAGTACTGCAGTCGACACAAAGTTCACCAAACAACCGGTGTCACATCAATAGCATACCCGGTATATTGTAGTATAGGACCCCATAGAAAATGCCCCACGTTTAAATACATCTATTTGCTTCTATCTTGCTTTATTTGTAGAAGAAACGATTATTTGAACATCCTACTTGCATTCAATTTATATGATGCATTTAACACAGTCATCCACGCATGTTTATGATACAATTTGTATTAGTGTCTCTCTTTTGGAATACACCATGTTAATGTATTTAAGGAATGGTTTTTATTGTTTGTTGTTTACCGGTGTGTAAACTGCATTTTTTGTACAGGTATTTTAAATGACGCGCGTTAGCTTGTCATGTTGAAATATCTGTACAAAAAATGCAGTTTACAAACATGTAAACTACAAACAATAACAATCATTCCTCTATTTTTCATTTCGACCAACCATTTAATAAAAAAATTAATAGTTAAGTGACTTTTTGGTGCTTTTAGAAAGGTATAACTTTTTGTGTCCTTTCCAATCATTTCTAACTTAAATAGTAGTCTAATAATGGATGTAATATTTTATGACTTTTTGTGCGAAAGTTTTAGTGCCAAAAGAAAGGTATAATTTTTCGGTGCCTTTTTCAATCATTTTCAACTAAATTAGTAGAATTATTAACTCTTTTTTTACTTTTTGGTGCCTAAGAACGGTATACCTTTTTTGTGCCTATTTTCTGCCTTTGTAAAATAGTACCTAAATTGTTCTTTTTTGACTATAGTAAAATATCTGATTGGACCCTGACATGTGTTGAGTGTAACTTTTTTGTACCTCTTTGGTGCCTCTTTAGTGCTAGATTGGAACCCCTAGCCAGAAATGGTTTCATTTGTTTGTTTGTTTGATTGATTGATTAACGTCCTATAAACAGCGATGGTCATGTAAGGATGGCCTCCCATGTATGCTGTGTGTTGCGTGTATGTTGTTCGAGGCGCGTGTTTTGGGAGCCTGCGATATATTCATGTAGTGTCTTCTTGTATAGTGGAACTGTTGCCCTTTTTATAGTGCTATATCACTGAAGCATACCGCCGAAGACACCAAGCAACACACCCCACCCGGTCACATTATACTGACAACGGGCGAACAAGTCGTCCCACTCCCTATATGCTGAGCAGAAACTACCACTTTTATAGACTTTGGTGTGTCTCAGCCAGGGACCAGAACCAAGAGCCTTCCTCACAGGGGCGAACGCTATGCTCACGTGCAATACTGGCTGGTCCAGGGCAATACACCCATGTCGCCTGAAGTTGTATTGCATGGCTACCCAAGCAATAAAGCCTCGTGACGTCACAGCAGCAACAACATTACTATTTTCTAAACATAATTTTAACAATTGCTTTTTGAAATTAAGCTGGATTTACTTTAAAAGATACAAAAAACGGGAACTGTGTTGAAAATATCACGCATTTTTACTGCTAATTGAGCAAAGTAATGTTTCTGCAAATCATTATTAAAACGTTTGTATGTATTTTATCGTACTTGTTTATATCACTTACCTACAAGGCAATAAAATTGAACCTTATAAAGCATAAAATTCACAATGAGACATTATTTTTTAACTTATAAGCAGTGATGCTACTATATCTTAACTTTATAGGGGTATGAAAGAAATTTTGTTTGCGAACTGTGTTAAGTTTGATTAAAAATACTTATTATCACATAATTATAAATTTTAAATAATTTTAAGCTGGTGATCTACATCCTAGTTTATGTAATGACGGTCATAATGAATGTTTAATTCGGCATAGCCCATATAAATCATTGGGGAACAAATAGTATTACCTACAATGTACGATAATTTCATTTTCTCTCTATATACAGACTAGCTATCTTATTTACCTATCGGATCTACACGAACGTTTGTAAAAACTTTTTTTTGTGTGGCTTTTATCACATATGTCAATTGCCTTACAGGAAAATAGCAATATTAATTAAGAATAATTGCTAAATTTTATTCATGAACAGAATGTAGAGTGTCACATATGACAGTTGGTCTCATAATTAAATCTCTCTTTTCAAAAAGATTAATTACACGTACCAATGGGACATGAATATTGTACATAAAAAGTACTAAAAACAGTCAAGACAATAGGAAATGATTAAAGATATATCATATGATTAAATACCTCTTTTAATGATGTATTTTCCTTTTTATACACTCTTATTTTTCATGTATCTATTTATTTTTTTTTTATCTTAAAAAGGATATAGGGTTAATACTAATTATATTTTTATCTTAAAAAGGATATAGGGTTAATACTAATTATATTAGAATTAAAAAAAAATTAATTTGTTTTTCGGTTTTCTTTATTTATTTTATAGAATAAAAAAATATAAAAGAAATTAAAGATAAAGATTTCACTAGCCAAGTTAGGCGCTTAGAGTGGCATATCAAATTATTTCACGAGATTGATAAATTTCATATATTTCGCCACAAGTGAGTAGCCGACGATTATGTGGCTTTGGGTTTTGCGCAGATGCGTGGGGAGGGGGTTAATTACAGTGGAAGTTTTTTAGTTTTTCAGCCCACTCTATAAGAAAAAAAAAACAAAAATAAACCGATAAAAAAGCATTTGTTGTATTTAGATGGATGTGAGGGCTTCAAGAACTGTGTATGGGATGTATACCTTGACGTCTTTGAGTGTTGTGCTTTGTACTGCTGTTACCGGTAAGAAATTCCATTGTGTAATTGTATATGGGAAGAAGGAATATTTGTACGTGTATTTGGTAGCAGAGATATGTCTAAATTGTGTGGGTGTGCCTGTCTCGTTCTAATGTCTGTTTTGGGGAGTATCTGTGTATTAAGTGACAACGACTAGTTTGTGTCTGATTTTGTACAGAAGTATAAGTCTCGACTGTATTCTGCGTGTGTAGTGATGGTAGTTTTAGAAGGTGTATCATGTCTGTTACTGAACTTGTATTCTGTTTTGCATGTAGCGTGCTGCTCTGCGTTGTATTTTTTTTTCTATTTGTGTGATCTGGTATGTGTGATAGGGGTCCCATACGGAAGAGGAGTATTCCAGTTTGGGTCTAGTGAGTGCCTTGTAAGCATGTTCTTTTATGTGTGGTGAGTTGATTTTTAGGTTGCGTTTCAGGAAGCTGATCGATTTATTTGCATTGGCAGTGATGTTGTTTATCTGTTTGTCCAAGCATAGGTTGTGTTGCAGTGTAACCCCTAAGTATTTGCTGTCCTGAACATATTTTAATGTGTGATTTAAGAGTGTGTAGTGTATTTTGTTTCGTTTTGCTGTGATGCTAATGATGTTATATATTTACATTTGTCTGGATGGAATGACATCATCCAATCCTGTGCCCAGTGTGCTACTGCATGTAAGTCTTCTTGTAGCTCTAGTGTGTCCTGCAGTTGTGTATTTGCTTGTGTATAAAGCTGTCATCGGCAAAGAGACGTAGTTTGTTATGTTTCAGGTATTCGTGAAAATCGAAATGTAATTGTCCTATACAGGTACCTTGAGGGACCCCTGACATTACTGGTGTCTTATTTGAGTGGTTTCCCTGAAGGACTACAGTCTGGGTAAGGTGTGTGAGGAGGTATTTTGATCCATGTGTGTGTGTTCCTGTGGTTCCGTAATATTTTAATATTTTATGAAAATATAGAAGAAACTTTCAATTTTGTTTCTATACAGTTGTGAGACCAGGCTCAGATTTGACGTTCACGTCCATCGTGAAAAAAATATGACATGGCCATATTACACAGCTAAACGAACGAGTTATGTAATAAAGGGAGGTAACGTCCTTATCAATAACAAATACATGTAATGCCAATTGTTATTATATTATTTTTCAGCATCAATTAAACTTTTGAAATTTTTTTAAATTTTTGATGTATTTTAAGTTTTTGTGAGGATGTTTTAGGTAAATTATACGCATTTTACCTCATTAATTATGAATATAAAGGAAGTAAAATTGATTTGAAGGTAAATTTAAAACACAATGACAGGATCGAATGCTTCGGAAGACGCATTACAACAATGATTATATATATATATATATAAAGTATTAGGAATATTGCATTACGAAAAGTATTGGGATATGTGAGACCACCACATTAAATCAAAATTTAATTAAATCATTTATCGTATAAATGTACGTAATTACACGAGACATGTAACACGATTAATGTTTTATTTTCAATCGTTGTTTCTACATGTGGATCAGAATCCATTCCTTGTGATGCGCTGTGCTGGCGTACACAGTTGGTCCGACCTTGCATTTCCTGTTGCCCCACGACACAGTGCCGGCATGAACCCAAGTGCCATTGATAGAACACTGTAACGGTCCCCCACTGTCGCCCTGAAACAAAATGTTCACACAGGGTAATACTGGTCTTCATTAAGAATAACCCAATGCTACAAAGCCTAATACTGGTATCCATAAAATAATTTCATTAGAGAGAAAATCTGCCTGATCTCTAAAATATAATTCATTTATGAAATTACTATTAAGAATTTTGAGAAAGTAAATATAAGCTTAATGTGATGATAAACATTGTTTTGTTAAACGGATATGAATTATGACGTCTAAGAAATATTTAACGTCATTTTGTAACGCCGTCGTTCTTGTAACTACTACACATAATATATATATCTTTAACATGTAAAAAAAACCATGCAACTGAAATTCAATGAAGAAACATGTTTATCTTTTGTCAATCAATTCCTTTAGGTCCAACAATGTTGTGATAGACATTGACTTTAGCGCCACCTACCATTCCTGTGACTGTAGTGCCAGCTACTATTCCTGTGACTGTAGCGCCACCTACTATTCCTGTGACTGTAGCGCCACCTACTATTCCCGTGACTGTAGCGCCACCTACTTTTCCTGTGACTATAGCGCCACCTCCAATATGAACTATATAACTTTGCTATACTATTGGCCATGCTAACGATACTGTTATTTATTTGGATTATACATTACTTAGAATTACTATGTATCAATATACGAAATGAAACATTCCTTAAATGCTGTCATTTTGATAACGACTGATGTGTACGATTAATGCATATTTGATTTGTGACCATTCACTTACGTAACAGGTGTTTTTCGGTTCCGATTCGGTACAGATCATATCATCTGTGACGGGGTAGTCTTGGATGATACCATCTTCACATTCTTCATTTGTAATTATTGGTGTTTCAAGTTCCTGCAGAATCTTAGCCGAACCACTATTTCCTGGAGCAGATAAAAGCAAATATTTCTGTTTACGGTCATACGTTTGGAACTTGCAAACCGCAAACTTCAGTATCACTGAAAAAAATACTTGATTCTGAAAAAAAACTTCAGTAAATTGAAAAAGTGACATTTTTTGTTTCTATTGCAGCCCTGTGTATTTATTATCATCCATTGGAGTTAGCGGTTTTATTTTTAGTTTGTCATCCATTGTATATGTTACAGGATTAGTTTAGTTGTTTTTTTCATGAATTCATGTTACTGGTTTCATTTTAAATTTATCATCCATTCAATGTTTCCGGTATCATTTTTAGTTTATCATTGATTCATGCTACTGGTTCCATTTTTGGTTTATCGTGGATTCATGCTACTGGTTTCATTTTTGATTTATCATCCATTCAATGTTACCGATTTCATTTTTAGTTTATCATCCATTCATGTTATCGGTTTTAATTTAAATTTATCATCTATTCGTGTTTCCGCTTTTGTTTTTGATTAATCGTCCATTCAATGTTACCGGTTTTATTTTAGTGTATTATTCATTCATGTTCCCGGTTTGATTTTTAATTTATCATCCATTCATGTTTCCGGTTTCTTTTTTTAATTATCATCCATTCAATGTTACCGGTTTCGTATTTAGTTTATCATCCGTTCAATGTTACCGGTTTCATTTTTAGTTTATCATCCATTCAATGCTACCGGTTTCATTTTTAATTTATCATCCATTCATGTTATCGGTTTCATTTTTAGTTTATCATCCATTCAATGCTACCGGTTTCAATTTTAATTTATCATCCATTCATGTTATCGGTTTAATTTTTAGTTTACCATCCATTCAATGCTACCGGATTCTTTTTTAATTTATCATCCATTCATGTTACCGGTTTCATTTTGAATTTATCATCCATTCATGTTACCGCTTTCATTTTTAGTTTATCATCCATTCATATTACCGGTTTCATTTTAAATTTATCATTCATTCATATTACCGGTTTCATTTTAAATTTATCATTCATTCATATTACCGGTTTCATTTTTAATTTATCATTCATTCATGTTACCAGTTTCATTTTAAATTTATCATTCATTCATGTTACCGGTTTCATTTTTAATTTATCATCCATTCATGTTACCGGTTTCATTTTAAATTTATCATTCATTCATGTTACCGGTTTCATTTTAAATTTATCATTCATTCATGTTACCGGTTTCATTTTTAATTTATCATCCATTCATGTTATATTTTGAGTAACAAAACAATTATGCTACCTGTTTTACGCTTACCTTTGATTGCTCCCCAGCCGGTGACGATGCAGGTTTTGTTGAACAGATCCATGTCGTCGGTTGCCAAAAGGGGTATTGGCTGAATAAAGTCGCCTAATTTGGCGGCTTTCTTGAGCTTTATGATTGACAGGTCGTGTAAAACATTACCATCGTAGTCAGGATGCTAGGATTGAACAAATTTATATATCTACATACAAGTGTGACTTTACAAACGAAACAGAAGTACCCGTTAACACTGCGCCATTGCAGTTATAAATTTTTTGGTCATTTGGTAATTTTCTTTGTTTTAAAAAACAAAATCTGATTATCTATATAAAAATTTATACATAAAGGGTACACAGGAATATGCCATCATAATACGCATTATTTAGGGGATAGAATGTCATTTTTCATGAATCTGCTGGAGATGAGATCATGAATTTAAGTTCGTCTCGTGTTAAAACGGCAAAATTCATCATCTTGACAATATGAACATTTTCCGTTTTCGACTTCGCCACAACAACGTAAAAGAATTCTATGAATCTAACGGGGATTAGATCATGAAAATAATCCATTCAAAACAGACGTTATAACAATATTGTTTTAGAATGTTGAATGAAATATGATTTAAAGAAAACTAATTCACAATCATTGTTTTGAGGGTGTACGCATTTTTGAAATACCTCTATTATTTTCTTCACACTCATTTTCATTTCTCCTCTAGTCTTCTTTTCGTTTTTTCGTCTGTTATATTCACCAACAACTACTCTCAACGTCCTTGGCCTTGGAAAAATAAGCAAGGCTAACATACACAAATCGGTGTTTGTAGCAAATAATAAACAATTTGATATAATGTAGGTAAATATCTATTTGATAAATAGAAACATTTGTATGACAAGAAGATAAAGAGACATGTTTAGTTATGTAAATTACCTAAGACAAAAGTGAAGGTTAACGACATGGCAATTCGTGTTAAAAATCAAACATATATAATACGTCGATATTGAGATACCAATATGACGTGGTTGAAGTATATTTAGATGATTTTGACGCGATTCACTTCAAAATATGACGTCGCAATCACCTGAAGGTGTGACTACTCGATGCTAAGTCGACTCTTTATCCACGTCGTTTTGATATTTCGAAATCGACGTATTCCATCTTGGCATATTACAGAGTTAGCTCCCTTGCGTATAGGTATCCATTGTGACATCATTTCGTTATGAGATTTACGTCGTTTCTCCCGAAAATATTGACGTTACGCTCGCAAACACATGACGTCACAATTAATACAAACTCGGAAGTGCAGATAACTCTGTACTATGCAAAAAAACATGATCTGTTTTACTCGTGGTCAGTATATCCTTTCCGTCTCATCATAATCTGCATAAAGTTATAACTTAAATGTGATTTCACGTGTAGAATGAGAATCCCTCCCTATCCCCGATCTCCGATAACACTGTGATTAGAATACTAAAAACGAAACCATAAAAGGCTCCCCCCTTTTAGTGTTAAAGAATTAGAATTTTATATATTGTTTATTTCATTTTCATTTTGTTTTTAGATGGGATGTTATGGATTGTGATATTAAAGATGATTTCAGTTGAAGATCATTTTAATATTATGTTTTATATGATAATTCTTTTACCTTTGATTGAATTATTAAAATACTCACTTAGCTCTGTGGGTACAATGCGCGGCTGTAAGTATAGTATCGTTGTTCAGAAGCGTTCCTCCGCATAATAGTTTTTTGCGCTTTAAAATCAGTACCTGCCATGGCCAAGCATCTTCTGCGGCAGTTGTGCCTCCGATGATGGCAGGGGCTGTGTCGTCACTTCCTTCGTTTTCTGAAACGTCAGTGTTGTAATGTAAATCTCCTGTTCATTTACTATATCTACATAAATTAATTGCCCTACGGTAGCGGAGTTGTCAGTTAAAGGTTTTGAATTGAGATCGTTTTCTAAAACAGCTAGATCAGAAAAACTTGGAACATAAAACTGACGTGAGTATCTGAGCTGATTTAAGAAGACCTATATATATAACGGCATTGATGGGAAATACCTTAGAGGTCTAGATAAAAAAAATTGCGTTCACATCAACTTTTATAACAGTATTAAGTAAAGTATGATTATTGAAACGTGTTTAGTGTTTTGTTTTAACACAAGTTGATTGTATTATGCATTTATTGGATAAAAGTAACCTTTTTAAAAATGCAAAAGTTCTGTGTTTCGTATCATATTTACATATGGCACAGTGCTGTATATAATAACCATATAAAATACAATTTATGAAGATAAAAATAATATCTAGTTTGTTTGCTGTATCGTACATTAATTTATTGAAAGTTGACACTTGTGTAATTATTTGTGTAAATCAATTTGAACAGACTTTTTAAAATAATTCCTAAAAACGTTATAAGCATAACTATAAAATGAAGAAAAGATAAGCTAGATAAATAACTTTTTGAAAGCATTCACGTTGTTGGAACGTTTGAATCAATTAAATTTTTCGAGAAAGTAAATGATTATCGATCTTCGTTGAGGTCCATATGGTGTTATACCGACTTGGTAGAATCAAATAGTGACCGAGGGCGTAAACAAAGGTCATTACCAATTGGACCGAATCAAATGTTCTTATTTTTTATATTATCATTATTTTTTCATATTATTTTTATAATCATATTGACTCGGTGTTTCAACAAACAGCGAGTCAATATTCCTTTGCGAACTTCATTGCCTAAACGCCGCATTCTTCATGGTGACGTTCGTCGACCAATGCTTTTCTTGTAATAGATATGCACATTATTATTTATGCGGGCGTATATTGCTCTAGACTTGCTGTTTTATATCGTAGAATTGATTTTGCCACGTTTGGTGTTTTGTTTTATCACGAACCCTTTCTTTCTATCGAAATCACTATACTTGACAGAGTGCCTTCAATTTTGACGTATTACTTGCGCATCACGACATATTATATCATTTTGTTTAAGTTTAAAAAAGAAATCATAAAATAAAACCTTATACACTTAAACTTAATAAAGTTGAAATATGTACCAAATATGTTTAAGTAACTTTCTGTTAAAAACTACCATTGTTTTAATGTTTTCGATATAACATAACTCAACTTACCTGCAAAAGCAAAATCAGCCAGATAGCCACAGATGGCTACGGTCAGGAGAATCCATCTTGCGTCCATGATCTCTTTGAAAGAAATGACAAATAATATTATCAATTATACTGTAAGTGGTCACTCATTCACTGATGACGCGATACTATCTATGATATTTAATTTGTACATTATGTCAGTTAGCATATTGTTTTCCCCATTGTTATGATAGTTTACTTATCCTTCGGCATAGTTCTGAACTGCACATATCACTGTATTTATATATAGAATATATTATCTTAAATGTAGAACTATCTATTAGTGCCATCTTGAGTTTATGTCACAATTTAATCGGCCAACGAAGAAATATCGACAGTACGTTCATTCTAACACGGGGTCCATGAAATCGTTTATCTGTAGGATACGATCTTATTCCAGTAGTTAATATTGGGGATTTAAGTAACCCTCACAATGTAGACAAAATGTATTGACGAGCGTAGTTCGCCTCTTCATCAAGACAGACATACAATGTTTGGTAATCTGATATTGAAATATTTCTTCTTATTTCTCCTACTTTTAAAAATATCATAGGGGTAGGTATGTTATTTTACCTGGAATTTACCTGTGTTCTCCCACATAACCTGGAATTTACCTGTGCTCTCTTACATTACCAAGATTTGAATGTGTTCTCCCATATTTCATGATTGATACAAGCATTTACATAATGTTTATAATGGTCTGATTTCACCATTATTTAACCAATATTACCTATAATGTGCCAATTTTCATCAGCAAGGTCTATAGAAGACAGCTATGAATTAAAGTAAAGATGTCTATGTTTTTGTGCGAACGACGTAAACTTTGAACAATTATTTACATAAAAAAATGGTGAAAAATATTTTCATAGAACATTTGAAGAATAATATATATGCATATTGCATTTATATCCCAAAATGATAAATCAAATAACCAAACTTTCAATCATCCGAGTGATGCCGAAATATTTTCTTCAAACACAAACTTGCATTCTCTCCGACAGATTACCATTTTACTTTGATTTCATTTCAATTTTTTTTAAATGTTTCAATGTTGCGCATAGATACACGATACGTCGTACACCTACTTTAATCACAACATTTAAAGCAACATAAACAATGAAGTCAAGAAATTTGACAACACAAATGTTGGTCCACTCCTAAAATCCCCATTGTACTGTCTGTCTATCAAGGGATTTTTCTAACAAGCTACAACATACAAAACTCAACACACATGAAAATGTATTGGTAAACCTGCATCACGAAAGGACAATTGATAGTTGTTGATATTGAATACACATTCTTGAATTGTTAGTAAATGATGATTAATTATATACCTGATTATGTATTGTAACACAATAATTTTCAAGTCACAAGACCATTTATTAAACAAAATTACAACCGTTATTAAGTTAAATTTGTACAACAATTGTTATGTTGTTATATGATGTACAATATGAAGAGTACACTATCGATGTATTAACGCCATGATTTCAAAGATAAATAAATATAAACAATTACTATTTATTAGTTATTCGTATAAGGTTATTTTACTGTTTTTACACCGGTACTGAAATATCATGATAGCTCATTGATCTGTCTTCACACGTTATGTAATTTTACCAGTTTCAGAAAATTGGCGTATTTTGCATATAAAAAAGTAACAAGTGGTTTTCCTACTTTTTCCTTGTATATTATCAAAATAATCAATAAGTACATGTGTCCCAATAATTATTTATAACCCAAGTGATTTTTTCCGCTGCTTTATGTATATTGTAAATCTAATCATGGTTGAATTTTAATTACAATTTTCTCATCAATGTCCAGTGGGCTAATTATCATATGTTGTATGTATATCTTTGAATGTAAGCAATATTTCCAGGTCAATGTGACTTAATTTTAAATCACATTCCGAGATATTCATTCAATGTTTTTATCGAATGAGATAATCAAATGAAATTTCAGAGTTGTGTTCCAATTGGGTTTTGAAAATCAGATGTATAAAAAGATGTTATCTGGAAGACGTTTATATTACTTCTTTGACCCATATCAATACATACTGTAAAAGTACAGGTAAAAATCTACCTGTAAAAGTACTATAACAGAATAGACTAGAATCGGTGCGCCATTGTTCTCCGGTGTTTGTATAATTTCTTTGATCTCCAAAAAGAGGGGAAAAGGAGAACAAACATAGAATCAACAATAGAAAATACAAGAGGACAAAGGAAAAAATATACAGTATATCTTAACTTTATTTTTAACAAACATGAGATTAACATATTATGTCACACCCTTTGGAATAACGAAGACGACTCTAAACACAACACGTTAACGGTCTATGTAAGGTTTGGGCCCTTTTTCGCCAAAAAGAACTCGGAGGGCTGAAGTTGGTTGCGAGTTCCTAGTTCCTAGTTCCGTTTAATAAACGGAACTAGGAACCAGACCCGAGTTCCGTTTAACTTAAACGGAACTAGGAACCAGACCCGAGTTCCGTTTAAGCTTATACGGAACTAGGAACCAGACCCGAGTTCCGTTTAACAAACATACTGGCCAACGAGCGGAGTTCCGTTTATTAGGATTCCTATCTCTAACTGCATGTTCAATTACCTATTATATACAGGAATCGAACTTAGAGCTTCCATGAATAATACAGAACAGAATTAATCTCATTAACACAAATTCCCTTAAACGGATCTGACACCTAGACTCCAGTTCCGTTTAACTTAAACGGAACTAGGAACCAGACCCGAGTTCCGTTTAAGCTTATACGGAACTAGGAACCAGACCCGAGTTCCGTTTAACAAAAATACTGGTCAACGAGCCGAGTTCCGTTTATTAGGATTCCTATCTCTAACTGCATGTTCAATTACCTATTATATACAGGAATCGAACTTAGAGCTTCCATGAATAATACAGAACAGAATTAATATCTATAACACAGATTTCCTTAAACGGATCTGATACCTAGACCTCAGTTCCGTTTAACTTAAACGGAACTAGGAACCAGACCCGAGTTCCGTTTAAGCTTATACGGAACTAGGAACCAGACCCGAGTTCCGTTTAACAAACATACTGGCCAACGAGCGGAGTTCCGTTTATTAGGATTCCTATCTCTAACTGCATGTTCAATTACCTATTATATACAGGAATCGAACTTAGAGCTTCCATGAATAATACAGCACAGAATTAATCTCATTAACACAAATTCCCTTAAACGGATCTGACACCTAGACTCCAGTTCCGTTTAACTTAAACGGAACTAGGAACCAGACCCGAGTTCCGTTTAACTTAAACGGAACTAGGAACCAGACCCGAGTTCCGTTTAACAAAAATACTGGTCAACGAGCCGAGTTCCGTTTATTAGGATTCCTATCTCTAACTGCATGTTCAATTACCTATTATATACAGGAATCGAACTTAGAGCTTCCATGAATAATACAGAACAGAATTAATCTCATTAACACAAATTCCCTTAAACGGATCTGACACCTAGACTCCAGTTCCGTTTAACTTAAACGGAACTAGGAACCAGACCCGAGTTCCGTTTAAGCTTAAACGGAACTAGGAACCAGACCCGAGTTCCGTTTAACAAAAATACTGGTCAACGAGCCGAGTTCCGTTTATTAGGATTCCTATCTCTAACTGCATGTTCAATTACCTATTATATACAGGAATCGAACTTAGAGCTTCCATGAATAATACAGAACAGAATTAATATCTATAACACAGATTTCCTTAAACGGATCTGATACCTAGACCTCAGTTCCGTTTAACTTAAACGGAACTAGGAACCAGACCCGAGTTCCGTTTAAGCTTATACGGAACTAGGAACCAGACCCGAGTTCCGTTTAACAAACATACTGGCCAACGAGCCGAGTTCCGTTTATTAGGATTCCTATCTCTAACTGCATGTTCAATTACCTATTATATACAGGAATCGAACTTAGAGCTTCCATGAATAATACAGCACAGAATTAATCTCATTAACACAAATTCCCTTAAACGGATCTGACACCTAGACTCCAGTTCCGTTTAACTTAAACGGAACTAGGAACCAGACCCGAGTTCCGTTTAAGCTTATACGGAACTAGGAACCAGACCCGAGTTCCGTTTAACAAAAATACTGGTCAACGAGCCGAGTTCCGTTTATTAGGATTCCTATCTCTAACTGCATGTTCAATTACCTATTATATACAGGAATCGAACTTAGAGCTTCCATGAATAATACAGAACAGAATTAATATCTATAACACAGATTTCCTTAAACGGATCTGATACCTAGACCTCAGTTCCGTTTAACTTAAACGGAACTAGGAACCAGACCCGAGTTCCGTTTAAGCTTATACGGAACTAGGAACCAGACCCGAGTTCCGTTTAACAAACATACTGGCCAACGAGCGGAGTTCCGTTTATTAGGATTCCTATCTCTAACTGCATGTTCAATTACCTATTATATACAGGAATCGAACTTAGAGCTTCCATGAATAATACAGAACAGAATTAATCTCATTAACACAAATTCCCTTAAACGGATCTGACACCTAGACTCCAGTTCCGTTTAACTTAAACGGAACTAGGAACCAGACCCGAGTTCCGTTTAAGCTTATACGGAACTAGGAACCAGACCCGAGTTCCGTTTAACAAACATACTGGCCAACGAGCCGAGTTCCGTTTATTAGGATTCCTATCTCTAACTGCATGTTCAATTACCTATTATATACAGGAATCGAACTTAGAGCTTCCATGAATAATACAGAACAGAATTAATATCTATAACACAGATTTCCTTAAACGGATCTGATACCTAGACCTCAGTTCCGTTTAACTTAAACGGAACTAGGAACCAGACCCGAGTTCCGTTTAAGCTTATACGGAACTAGGAACCAGACCCGAGTTCCGTTTAACTTAAACGGAACTAGGAACCAGACCCGAGTTCCGTTTAACTTAAACGGAACTAGGAACCAGACCCGAGTTCCGTTTAAGCTTATACGGAACTAGGAACCAGACCCGAGTTCCGTTTAACTTAAACGGAACTAGGAACCAGACCCGAGTTCCGTTTAAGCTTATACGGAACTAGGAACCAGACCCGAGTTCCGTTTAAGAAAAGTACTGGTCAACGAGCCGAGTTCCGTTTATTAGGATTTCTACCTCTAATTGTATGTTCAATTACATATGATATATAGGAATCGAACTCTGAGCTTTCAGCAACGATACAACACAGAATTAATCTCTATAACACAGATTTCCTTAAACGGATCTGATACCTAGACCTCAGTTCCGTTTAACTTAAACGGAACTAGGAACCAGACCCGAGTTCCGTTTAAGCTTATACGGAACTAGGAACCAGACCCGAGTTCCGTATAACCCATCGCTTGCATAGACATTTGTAAAGCTCACCTGACCCGAAGGGCCCGATATCGAATATAATAATATAAGATATCTTATATAATGCGATTAAATTCTGGATGGACCTTGCTCCTTCAATAAATTTTAAATTGGCTTGCCATAGCATTTACTCATTTTAGCTCAACTGGTCCAAAGGACCGAGTTAAGTTATGCGATAGCGCGACGTGCGGCGTTTATGAATGAGACCGGAATTCCGTTGAAATTAAATGGAAATTCTAGGCAACAGACCGTTTAAGCCCAGTACATACGATTTTTACAGATATCTTTATCTAATCCCCATGGTAAAAGGATTTTATTTTAAAATTTAAATCTAACAACGTTTTTCTCGAAATATTCAGATTTCCAGATTATGTTTCTCCATTTATTTTTATTTTTATTTATATGTGAAAGAGTATTTCAAATTTATATTTTTCTGATATTTTAATATTCTGTTAAATTGATGTGCATTTTATCGAACTTCAAGCATAAACCAAAACTGCCTTTGAAATATACATGTATATTGTACCTATTGATCTTGGTTAAGAATATCCTTCCATGAGTCAACAAAATAGATCACAAAGAATCATCTGTTTTATGAAGTAATTGTCACAAAAACAATTGGAAATAGTAAAACAGGCTCCACGATTTGCTTAATTTTAAATCTCCATCATATAATGATGCTTTCAATATTATATGATTATGAGTGCTATTCAATAGCGGTAGTACGGCGGCGTATTAGGGCCACTATATAATTTAATTTATCTTGTACGTACAAGTTATTTTCTTGTACGTACAAGTTAGTATCTTGTACGTACAACTTAGTTTCTTAGTATCTTGTACTTACAAGATAGTATCTTGTACGTACAAGTTAGTATCTTGTACGTACAAGATAGTATCTTGTACGTAAAACTTAGTACTTGTACATACAAGTTGAGTTGAACTGCTGTTCATCACCGCAGAATTGAGTCCTCTGCCTGATATTTTTCGTAATTAAAGATAGTCTGTCTACTTTTCATTGCTTCAAGCACGATCACAGGTTTATTAACTTATTTGACAATATTCAAAATATAAATATATATTAATGAGGACAATATCTTTTTCACAATCATAATTTGAAATTGCCGGATTATGAGTTGAAACTGTATAGTCACTTGCATTATTTTGAAACTGACACTGTATAGTTCCTTTCGAGGAAACTGTATAGTCGCTTGTTTTATAGATAAGTTATATTTAGTGATAAAATGTATATGATACATCTCCGATGAATGATAAGTTTTATCTATTAAAAAGAGGAGAAAACAAATTCGTAATTTTCTTCAGTAATTAAAGTTAAATACTTCACACTGGTGCCATTATTGGAAATGTCGGAGCCTTTATTTTACATCAGAATATTAGTATTGAAAATAATTAACTGCCTCCGAAAAAAATCCTAAGCATTATGCCCTAATTCGAACGAGTTACTGATTGCACTGATTGCACAGACAACAAAAGCAAAACAAATTATTTCATATGGTTTTTTTTTGTGTTTATTAGACATATATACACACATCAATTATTGTCCAAATGATGATCATATTTATTACTCCGTTATAAACATTTACATGTACAGGGTGTCCCAAAAAACATGTCCCGAGTTTGACGCTTTATAAAAATGGTTTTGGTAGACAGAGGAATTTGATCTATTTACCATTAGAAAGGTAGTAATCTGCTCTGTACAACGATATATAACAATCCGGACAAATATCTTTTTGTGAAGACTTATATTGAAAATCGAGAGAAAGTCATATTTCGCTAATTTTGCGTTTTGTTCAGAAAATCAATAACTTTCATTTAAAGAATGGGCACGAGGTGTCCGCCCTTCTTTTCGATAACAAGATGAATGATGATGCAGATGGACAGCATACCTGGGTGACATTTTCATAAAATTTCATTAATGTAAGTATGGGATTTTCCGACCGCATTGTAGATTTTAATAACTTCAGCATGAATCTTCATGGTGCTAGAAAGTCATCAAAATATGACATAATCGATGATATCATCATTTCTATTATGACGTCATCACACATAATGGCGATGTAATCTGTAAATTTGTACCCAATTAAGTTAAATTTGGATACTCCTGCTTTCCAAATCATTTTGAATTTTCAAAAAAAGTTTAGTATTGCAAAATTTATTATCCGTCAAAGTCGGGACATGTTTTTTGGGACACCCTGTATATGTTCGGAAACTTATCAAAGCATCACAACTCCACAAAATGTCGCAAGGTATTCTTTTTTTTCCATTTGGCTTAAACAAAGGGTACGTAATATACGTATAGCTTCATGCGATGCGATTGTGACAGTAAACCAGTCACATTCTTTAATACCGAGAGTTTCAACATTATACTATCTTGTACGTACAAGATAATAACGTGAACGTACAAGATATTAACTTGTACGTACAAGATACTATCTTGTACGTACAAGATACTAAGTTGTACGTACAAGATACTATCTTGCAGTATCTTGTACGTACAAGATACTAACTGTACGTGTACGTACAAAATTACTAAGTTGTACGTACAAGATAGTAACTTGTACGTACAAGATACTAAGTTGTACGTACAAGATATTAACTTGTACGTACAAGATTATAACTTGTACGTACAAGATAAATCAAATTTTGCAGTGGCCCTAATACGCCGCCGTACGGTAGAGAGTCAGTCCCAGTATTTTTACAATTTTGAATTCCCACTAAGGATGCTACCATCGCAATATGAACACTATCCCATACTTAATTTCAGAGAAAAGTCGTTTATATGGAAATAAACACATTGACCCCTTTTGGCCCCGCCCCTCAGGCCCAAGGGGATAAGCCACACCCTTTGTATAATTTTGTATCCACATCCCATACAGATACTACCTTTGCAATATTTTTTGTTATATATCGTGCTAAGTTTTAGAGAAGAAGTCTTTTATAAGGAAATTAGAGTTTTTTCAATGCTAAGCCACTTTTCATGATATAATACTTACCATAACTTTAGAATTCAAATACACTACATACACCAATTTTTATAGCCCTGAAAACATTATATTTGAGAATCCCGTCTCCCTACCGTACTTTATTTCGTACTCGACGAGAGTATATAGAATGGTGTCCCTTTCTAAAAACCTCTATGTAGCCACGAGGACAAATGACTGAGGAGGAAAGGGAATGAGGACAGAAGGGTGGAACCCCATAAAGTTATTGTTAGTTTTACATCATGTAAATTGGTTTTACATTGAAAAACCTCAATTTCTTTTCAGTAATACGCTACCATAACTTTAGTACGCAAATTTGTCTTACCGTAATGGAGAGTCCGAAGCCAGGCAGCCCAGTCAAATGGCAAATGTAGGGGACAGGCCCCAGGCAGAGAATATAAAACAGGGTTGAATGAACAAAGGAAAAAACGAATATACCTCCCCGTGGAAAGAGGTGCACCATTGTGAAACCTGCTCGCATAATGTTAAAAGACCATATATGTATATTATGTCTACTGAGGAAGAACAGTCACAGACTGAATCATTACAACTGGGCCCAAGGAAAACAGTCCATCAGAGTGGAAGGACAGAGACCGGAGGTGAAAGTAGACTGACCACGCCAAACGGCAGAAGACATCATGTCCTGGTACAAGGACCTATTGCGGAGAGCCAAAGAAGTCGCTAGAAATACGCGAAGAGCGAAAAGACAATGCATGAATATCACTTCTCCTGTGGCCTGAGGCAACAGCAAGCAGGAAGACAGTCTTTAAAGTTAAAAACTTTATGGAGACCGATCCTAAAGGCACATTAGAAGCCGAAGCCCCCATTTGTGACTTTAACACGAGTTCTAGGTTCCACTGTGGAGCTGACGTTAGGCCTGTCCAGATTGAACCCCCGAATCAAGACAGACAAAGAAATGAAGATCATACCTCTGGTCTACCACGGAAAGTAAATACACTGACAATAGCTGTGCGATAGCCTGCAATAGTACATTATTGCGCTCCCTAAACAACAAGGAGAATGAAACTCGCAATCAGCTGGGCAGAGGCCATGACCGGATCAATCCTCCTGACGATACACCAATCATAGAAGATCTTCCAGCGTGACTGGTAGACGGCAGAGGAGAAAGACCTAATTGATCGGGCGATGCGAGCTGACATATCCGAAGAAAAGCCTGTCTGAGCTAGGACTCCTGAAATCATGTCCAAGCGTGAAGGTAACGTCTGGGGCCGATTCTAGCGAAAGACATTTGCTTTTGGTGGGAGAACCAGAGGACGAGCCACCAGAAACGACAAGAGCTCCGAAAACCAGGGTTATCGCGGCAACAGTGGCGCTATCGGAAAGAGGGAGCAATAATACCCCGGAAACTTCTGTAGAACCCTGCGTCCACGGCCCAAGCCATTTGGTTTGGCACGGAGACACAAAGGTTGACAACTGACTATTGAGAAAAGAGGCAAAAAGGTCGAGGGATATAGATGCCGTTCTGTCATAACCAGCTGGCGCTGCCTGGAGATTATCCGCCAGAGCATTTGCCCTTCCTGGAAAATGCTTGACTAAAATTGTTAACTGCATTTCCTTATAGATAGGAATAATACGGAAATACGGACAGCGAGGGCACAAAGGAGGTAAGCTGATGTCCCTGTCTCTCCAGATAAGCGACCACTGTAGAGTTGTCCGTAGCCATTCAAACCGCATTGGAATGCAGAATCCTCTAAAAAGTCTGCAGAGACCCTGTGGATCGGGTGTTCCGATCCACAGATTCCCGAACTAGATGTACCATTAGCAATTCGTCGACATAGTTGTGAACATATCTTCCCTAGAGTGCAGAAATCACACTACAACCAACAGCAGTTGATGGGACACCAAGCTCCCAACCTCTTGCGGATCAGAAATATTCTGGAATAGAAGCCGAGTGTGTAGTCCATAATAGGCACCCCTCGACCACGCCCTTTAAAAGCATGGTCCTTACTTCCTCCCGGATGGAAACTGCCTTCTCCGGATCCCCCGAAGGAGGGAAAAATACATACTTTGACACAAAGTGTGGATGCCGCAAGTATGGAATGCCAAACCGCTCCTTCACTACAGAAAAGGCTCAAGAGTCCTGTGTGATATTCTTCCATTGACTCTAGAAAGAAGGTGGACTGACGATCTCCTACAGGAAGATGAAAACGAGGAATATCGAGACCTCCACAGATGGAGAATTGTTGCCTAACCCAAACCCTAATTTACGAGAGGAGGACTTGAATCTCAGACTGGCTGAATTCTCAAGAACAAACCTTTCGTATGAAACGATCAAGGACGGAGAAACGAATCAGGAACTTTTCGTCTTGTCCCAATGAGGGTTTGTACTCTTCCTACCCTTCCCAATGTTACTCTTGAAATAAGGCTTTGACTTCGGTCGCATATAACAGTGGGAGCAGAATTTCTAGCCTTCTTCTTTGGTGGTGCTGACCTCTGTGAGGTAATGGCCTCCAACCTCTGAATTTTTTCTATGTTTTCAAAACAGAGAAAAAAACTCCTAGCCAACAAGACATTGACGAGCAATGGCACCTTCAAAGAAGCCAATGATCTCAATGTCCTGTTCAGGGCAGAAGTATTCAAGTTTATATATGACATTCTGGATAGAGAGACGCAACAGCCTCTCCATCTTGTGGTGCTCCTTGGAGCCGAACACTACCTGGTTCCCTGACCAAGTTTCCCGAGTTCAACACTCAAGCTTAGCTGGCAAAGAGGACGGCAGTCTATCATGTATTGCATAACCAGGGGCTTGAACCTTTGACCAAAACTGAGGTGCAACAGGGCTAACCTAAGCGTGCGAGATGAGGAAAAATTCTTCTTCATAACTCAAGTTAAGATAAGAATGTCATTGACCACTTTTCCTTGTTAGATAAACACCCGTCAAATTGTCCTATATGTTCCTAAAGGTTCCGAAGACGATTACTGTAAAATGCTAGAACACTGACACGTCAAAAAAGGAACCGCTCAAGGTGCTTTGCGATTAGGAAAAGTAATATCTTGACAATGAAATGTACAATTGAAGCTCTGATTTCGAAATGTTTGATGACAGTATAGTACAAGAGATCTTAGAGGATCCTTGGCGCCTACGAAAGAATGATGTATGTCTGACGAAAGAGGAATATTTTCTCTGCTTTTTAAACTATAAATATTAAAATCCAAGATGGCTGCCTCTTGGCCATCTTGTTGATTTTGTTTCATTGAGTTGTATGGCCCATTTGGGGCTATCTTATTGATAGATCGGTTCAAAAATGCATTATACGGAACTAGGAACCTAGGGGAAACCAACCTCTATTCAGACAGATCCCTTTGGTGCTTTCTGAGAAATAGAGATAAACATCTTCAACTTCCAAAATCAAAGTTGTTTCTCTATCGGCCATCATGTCGATTGGCCCTAAAATGTAATATGCAGAACAGGGGCACTAAGGTAACCTACATCTGCAATTTAAGACTTCTTGGTAACAAAAAAAAACAACTAAAAAAGGACAGGCGGACGGACGGACGTACAGACGGACGGACAGATAGATCGACAACCTGATTACTATAAGGCACCCGTATTGCGATACGGGGCCCTATTAAGCATCAGGATATTCATTAAAGTCTTTAAAGGCAATGTATAGGCCAACATCGGCTTAAACAGAACTAGGATCTTGTTCTGTAGTATAATATATATAAATGATAAGGATTTTAGACTTTGAAATTTGGACTAATATATAATTATCTACATATATCTTTCAGGTATGTTACACTGTGTAGGTCAAGCACATGTGTTTCATATTTACAATAGTATATGTAAAGTCTATTGGAAACCAACCTCTGTTAGGGTCATTGTATTGCTACTAATTACATAGCCATGTTATTAATTATGTTACATGATAAGTTCTAATGAGTAAACATGTTTCCCTATGTAATACAGCATCTGCGTCGGGTCAACTGTTCCAGGTATTGGATTTCATACCCAAATATTGACATATGTTATCCCGATGTACTGCTATATTAACTCGCCAATAATCTCTGTACAGAGTCGATTCCTAAGACTCCAATAAACGTATCGTACCATTCACTGAATCTGCGTTGGAGTTCTACATCTATACACACTACAACAACCTACGAAAATACACAAGATTATAAACATCATAGTTCCTAGATCCGTATACTATTAAACAGAACAGAACAGCTTTCGAGCGTCAGCTCTAAACTGACCTCGGGTCTGGTTCCTAGATTCGATCAAATAAACGGAAGTCGAATATGGTTCCTAGTTCTGTTTGAGCTTAAAAAGAACCCGGGTCTGGTTCCTAGTTCCGTTTAAGTTAAACGGAACCGGGGTCTAGGTGTCAAACCCGCTGATGAAATTCTGTGTTAAATATATTGATTCTGTGTTGTATTATTCATGGAAGCTCTAAGTTCGATTCCTGTATATAATAGGTAATTGAACATGCAGTTAGAGATAGGAATCCTAATAAACGGAACTCGGCTCGTTGACCAGTATTTTTGTTAAACGGAACTCGGGTCTGGTTCCTAGTTCCGTATAAGCTTAAACGGAACTCGGGTCTGGTTCCTAGTTCCGTATAAGCTTAAACGGAACTCGAGTCTGGTTCCTAGTTCCGTTTAAGTTAAACGGAGCTGAGGTCTAGGTATCAGATCCGTTTAAGGAAATCTGTGTTATAGATATTAATTCTGTTCTGTATTATTCATGGAAGCTCTAAGTTCGATTCCTGTATATAATAGGTAATTGAACATGCAGTTTGAGATAGGAATCCTAATAAACGGAACTCCGCTCGTTGGCCAGTATTTTTGTTAAACGGAACTCGGGTCTGGTTCCTAGTTCCGTATAAGCTTAAACGGAACTCGGGTCTGGTTCCTAGTTCCGTTTAAGTTAAACGGAACTGAGGTCTAGGTATCAGATCCGTTTAAGGAAATCTGTGTTATAGATATTAATTCTGTTCTGTATTATTCATGGAAGCTCTAAGTTCGATTCCTGTATATAATAGGTAATTGAACATGCAGTTAGAGATAGGAATCCTAATAAACGGAACTCGGCTCGTTGACCAGTATTTTTGTTAAACGGAACTCGGGTCTGGTTCCTAGTTCCGTATAAGCTTAAACGGAACTCGGGTCTGGTTCCTAGTTCCGTTTAAGTTAAACGGAACTGAGGTCTAGGTATCAGATCCGTTTAAGGGAATTTGTGTTAATGAGATTAATTCTGTGCTGCTGTATTATTCATGGAAGCTCTAAGTTCGATTCCTGTATATAATAGGTAATTGAACATGCAGTTAGAGATAGGAATCCTAATAAACGGAACTCCGCTCGTTGGCCAGTATGTTTGTTAAACGGAACTCGGGTCTGGTTCCTAGTTCCGTATAAGCTTAAACGGAACTCGGGTCTGGTTCCTAGTTCCGTTTAAGTTAAACGGAACTGAGGTCTAGGTATCAGATCCGTTTAAGGAAATCTGTGTTATATAGATATTAATTCTGTTCTGTATTATTCATGGAAGCTCTAAGTTCGATTCCTGTATATAATAGGTAATTGAACATGCAGTTAGAGATAGGAATCCTAATAAACGGAACTCGGCTCGTTGACCAGTATTTTTGTTAAACGGAACTCGGGTCTGGTTCCTAGTTCCGTTTAAGCTTAAACGGAACTCGGGTCTGGTTCCTAGTTCCGTTTAAGTTAAACGGAACTGAGGTCTAGGTGTCAGATCCGTTTAAGGGAATTTGTGTTAATGAGATTAATTCTGTTCTGTATTATTCATGGAAGCTCTAAGTTCGATTCCTGTATATAATAGGTAATTGAACATGCAGTTAGAGATAGGAATCCTAATAAACGGAACTCGGCTCGTTGACCAGTATTTTTGTTAAACGGAACTCGGGTCTGGTTCCTAGTTCCGTTTAAGCTTAAACGGAACTCGGGTCTGGTTCCTAGTTCCGTTTAAGTTAAACGGAACTGGAGTCTAGGTGTCAGATCCGTTTAAGGGAATTTGTGTTAATGAGATTAATTCTGTTCTGTATTATTCATGGAAGCTCTAAGTTCGATTCCTGTATATAATAGGTAATTGAACATGCAGTTAGAGATAGGAATCCTAATAAACGGAACTCCGCTCGTTGGCCAGTATGTTTGTTAAACGGAACTCGGGTCTGGTTCCTAGTTCCGTATAAGCTTAAACGGAACTCGGGTCTGGTTCCTAGTTCCGTTTAAGTTAAACGGAACTGAGGTCTAGGTATCAGATCCGTTTAAGGAAATCTGTGTTATAGATATTAATTCTGTTCTGTATTATTCATGGAAGCTCTAAGTTCGATTCCTGTATATAATAGGTAATTGAACATGCAGTTAGAGATAGGAATCCTAATAAACGGAACTCGGCTCGTTGACCAGTATTTTTGTTAAACGGAACTCGGGTCTGGTTCCTAGTTCCGTTTAAGTTAAAAACGGAACTGGAGTCTAGGGTCAGATCCGTTTAAGGGAATTTGTGTTAATGAGATTAATTCTGTGCTGTATTATTCATGGAAGCTCTAAGTTCGATTCCTGTATATAATAGGTAATTGAACATGCAGTTAGAGATAGGAATCCTAATAAACGGAACTCCGCTCGTTGGCCAGTATGTTTGTTAAACGGAACTCGGGTCTGGTTCCTAGTTCCGTATAAGCTTAAACGGAACTCGGGTCTGGTTCCTAGTTCCGTTTAAGTTAAACGGAACTGAGGTCTAGGTATCAGATCCGTTTAAGGAAATCTGTGTTATAGATATTAATTCTGTTCTGTATTATTCATGGAAGCTCTAAGTTCGATTCCTGTATATAATAGGTAATTGAACATGCAGTTAGAGATAGGAATCCTAATAAACGGAACTCGGCTCGTTGACCAGTATTTTTGTTAAACGGAACTCGGGTCTGGTTCCTAGTTCCGTTTAAGTTAAACGGAACTGGAGTCTAGGTGTCAGATCCGTTTAAGGGAATTTGTGTTAATGAGATTAATTCTGTGCTGTATTATTCATGGAAGCTCTAAGTTCGATTCCTGTATATAATAGGTAATTGAACATGCAGTTAGAGATAGGAATCCTAATAAACGGAACTCCGCTCGTTGGCCAGTATGTTTGTTAAACGGAACTCGGGTCTGGTTCCTAGTTCCGTATAAGCTTAAACGGAACTCGGGTCTGGTTCCTAGTTCCGTTTAAGTTAAACGGAACTGAGGTCTAGGTATCAGATCCGTTTAAGGAAATCTGTGTTATAGAGATTAATTCTGTGTTGTATCGTTGCTGAAAGCTCAGAGTTCAATTCCTATATATAATTTGTAATTGAACATGCAATTAGAGGTAGAAATCCTAATAAACGGAACTCGGCTCGTTGACCAGTATTTTTGTTAAACGGAACTCGGGTCTGGTTCCTAGTTCCGTTTAAGTTAAACGGAACTGAGGTCTAGGTATCAGATCCGTTTAAGAAAATCTGTGTTATAGAGATAAATTATATAAGTTGTATCGTTCCTGAAGCTCAGAGCTAGATTCCTTTATAACATATGTAATTTATTATCTTATAAGAGGTAGAAATCCTAATAAACGGAACTCCGCTCGTTGGCCAGTATGTTTGTTAAACGGAACTCGGGTCTGGTTCCTAGTTCCGTATAAGCTTAAACGGAACTCGGGTCTGGTTCCTAGTTCCGTTTAAGTTAAACGGAACTCGGGTCTGGTTCCTAGTTCCGTATAAGCTTAAACGGAACTCGGGTCTGGTTCCTAGTTCCGTTTAAGTTAAACGGAACTCGGGTCTGGTTCCTAGTTCCGTTTAAGTTAAACGGAACTCGGGTCTGGTTCCTAGTTCCGTTTATTAAACGGAACTAGGAACTAGGAACTCGCAACCAACTTCAGCCCTCCAAAGAACTCATATTTAACAAAGAGTTAAGTTGATGCGATTGAAATATTTAGTACATCCCTTATTTTAGTGGAATTGAACTTGTTCAAATTTTGCAGCTTAAGTTCCCATGGAAGCCATCAGACATATGCATAAATTCAGATAATTAAGCGAGTTTGATTTTTTGTCGTGTTTGGCTTATTTGTGATAGATTTGTCTTAGAAACCATGTATATAGTTACAGTAAAGATTGAAGAAAGTGTGATTTACGTTATATGTCACGCAATTTTCATGCTTAAGGTTTAAGACCCTGTTTAAACTAGTGATTTTTGTATACCTTGGGTGTACTTGTATATATAAATGATATAAAGTGTCCATGCATTCGTCTTAACCTTAGCTATTACTGTTGACTGTTGTGTTGTGTGTAAATTGTGATAAAATATGTACAGAATTGTACTTTTCAGTTTTGCAAGTCCACAGGGTTCAGTACATATTTCTGTCACCAAATAACCTTGACATTATGTTAACTAGTGTTAATAGCATGTAGTAGAGGCGCTGCTTTGACCGGATTCGACTTTACAAAGGCATACACATTGAGTCCTTTTTGACCTTATCAGGAAACATGTAGATTATAACATGTAAATATGACCTATATGGGACGTCTCAGTTGATACCAATGTACATATCCAATGTGTTATAATGTCATCTAAAAATAATGGGAATAATGTTTTTAAGAAAAAAAACTGTTTAATTCAAGAGTGTAAGTGCATTTCCATAAATGTGCATGTTTTGCCCCAAATCCAATCTGTTAAACATTTTTTTTTTCTTTTTTAAAACTAGTCTTCGTTTAATGTTCAGTGTTCCGAAAAGCATATAATAGACGTATTTGAGATGGTTGAAATGTCTTCCTATATGTATATTTGCATCTTATAATCTACAACCGCCATTTCCCCGATAAGGACTCGATGTGTATTTCTTTGTGAAGTCGAATCCGGTCTAACCATCACTACTACTAAATGCTATAAGCACGAGTAAACCTAATAGAAGTGATATATAGGCAGACAAAAATCACTACTTTAAACAGGGGCTTAGACCTTAATTGATTTGCAGTCGTGGTTTTCTTAGAACTTATCAATGAAAAAATCTAAATGGCGGCAAGATATCATTACTAATATCATAGAGGTAAGAAAGTCACTCTTTTAATCAATTCATATTTACCCTCGGGATCACAAAAACCTTCGACAAGTTTCGTATATTAGTACATCCTGTGACCCTGGGGTAGAATATATATGTCTTCATATCTACATATAGAAGAGTGTTGTATTGTGATAAAATTGCATTAATGATAAGTAAAGGTGAGAACGATCTGCTGATGGAGTTAACGTTGTCACTAATGGTGTGTTTCAAAGACTCAATTCTAAACTATGCCTCGGATAATATAATGGCACAATGGAATCAATTAATGCAGTTATTGGCTGACTGAACTAAACATACAGCTGTATAGTGTAATATGATTACGAAGTGAAATCATAACAGTATCAGTTGGGTTTTTCTGTCATAATTGAATCAAAGCAGGCATGAAAGTGAAGTGGACTGTTCTCGTCCTGATTGTAACCTTGTGTGGTTACGCTCCGGAACGTACATTTGCAGGTACAGTTTTCTTCACGAATAGTCTTATATCAATTTTCATCAGAAATTGTTTTTCGAGAAAAGCAAATGTATACTTTTTTCAGTCAATTTTTGCAGTTTTGTCAAATATCAATATTTTGTTTGATTTGTTAGATACACTTATGGGTTATATATGTTATACTGAAGGTAACACGACATGAACATAGAAACATAGAGAATAGATGGTTAATATCTTACAATAGTTGTTTTAGTTTGGTGCGAGACCTAGGAAGCAGAGATGACGAGGCTGTGCCGGGTCATCCCGGCTTTCCGTGTCGAGCACCATAATAAAATTGCATTTTACATGTAAGATCCTAACTTTATGTTCTGTTCATCCTGCAACCATTATGACATTCATAACGTGCATGTTAGCAATGTTTCGACTGAACCGAATGAGAGTGTATTTCTTTTTACTACCGTGGGAAATATATATAAGCACCTTAGCAAACAGTACCAGTAATTTTGTTCATATCACTGAAACAATATGAAAATACTAAAGAACACTAATTACCCATCAAAGAAATATTTTACAATACATACCTTTGCCAAGGGTCAAGAAAAAAAGTTCTATCGCATTGACGGATAAAGTATTTCGTATTGACGGATAAAGCACAAGTTTATCCGGCAGTAGTTATCCTTAAGTATGCGCGGCAGTTGCAGGATAAATATCCATAATATATATATAATATAAGGGAAGTTAAAGAGAGAAAATATCATTTCTTCAAAAATCTTCAAAATTCGGAAATTTCTCATTAATGGTTATCTTCAATTATTCTTGACTGAAAAATGAACCTGGTGACATATAGTGTTTGGGGTTTATCGTGAACAGGAAATTATACTAGAGAGCATAAACGAAATCCTTCAGATAAAACCAAATGGGACGATCGACGCTAAAAAGTTCCAGGGCTTTAGTCATTTCATTAATTTGATTTATTACATTTGTTTTTCAGAGGACGAAGCAGGCGATGTCGTGGCCCCTGCAATCATAGGAGGCACTAATGCCGCAAAGGATGCCTGGCCGTGGCAGGTCCAGATCCTAAGATATGGAATGTTTTGGTGTGGCGGAGTGATTCTGAAGGCTGACACAATACTAACGGCTGCCCATTGCACGGACGGGAGAAGGTAAGAACTATATCCTATTCATAAATAAACTAAAATATATGTCCAATCACCATAAACAACTAGTTATGTGAGTGGCTACCGAAGTAAGAATCATCTGGAAAACATCATCATTATTATTGGATAGTAGTACAGTGCAGTTCAATAATTCGCAATTTGAGGTACATTGTAACGAATGCACCTTTGAACAATCTTCAACTGAAGATATCAATGTAAAGTATTACTAACAACGCTGAAATGTGACTGTTGGTATTATTAATCAGGCTGCAAGTGAAGTAATTGTGATACATGTATATACAATACTTATAAGAAAATGGTATTCAAAATAAGTTGAATGAAATGATGGAAAATCACTATGATGAAATGAGAATATGAACAGTGAGCAAAGACGTTTTCAGTAAGACGTAATTATACAATGTGTAAAAATAAAAATAATGGTAATATGTGATGTTCACTTGACAAAAATGATATGTAAAAACAATTGCTCGCATCAGTAATATTATCTTCAATATGCATGAACAACGTATTACTAGGGCGTGCCTTCGATCGATGTAAAGTTGTTTAATTGCTACGTTCGCGGGAGGAGGGAACAAACTACCGATGCGTTTTTTAAACTTAAGTTGCAGCTAGGAAAAGTTACATTATTCACCAGCGTTCGTCATTAAATTTGCTATTTATACTTCCATAATTGTCAACTAATAAATGCAGTGCAATTCTTACTTCTTTCTAAGTAAGTGGGAGATATCAGTGGTCGTTGGCAGTTACGATAGATGGAATTGGGGTGAATGGTGGACAAGAGGCAGGCGATGGAAGAGAGTGAAGTCAATGATTGAGGTATGATAACCTGCCAATCAAATCAAATAACAACCTTATCCAATAGAAATCTATTATATTCATCTGTTCTCGAGGAAGATGCAGATTGTTACGCCATATCTCTGCGCGGATTTTCCTCTCTTCGTTTTCATGGTAGTATTAACTGTTATCACGTTACGAAATAGTGAAATCTTATTAGCGAGATCACCGTGGGGAACCACAACGAGTGTCCATGGTCCCGAGTAACTTCTCTTTGATTTTCCTGACGTAGCGCCTTCTTCCGGTGGCATTCGAAACGAAGGAATACCAAAACAAACGATGATGCCTATGTTTAACCGTATCATTGAGGAGGATATTTTTTCGGAAAAATTACACATAGCAATTTCCTTTGTATACCAATTATTGGTCTTTCATTTTTTGTTGTTTCACTGTTTTAGCGATGTTGTTTCTGTATCCTCTGGGCTTACGAGCTTTAACGTCATTGTACCCAAATTGATGCCCTAATTGAAAAAAAATACCTAAAACATTTGTTTTGTTAAAGTTTACCTCATTTCTCAATGGTGATACCAAAGATGCATCATTTATTGATAATTACTCTTCGTTTTATTTTCTATTTCTGTTATTTTCTCTCACACATACCTATGAAATTGATAACTCTGTCTGAAACGTGTTAATCAATAGAAATTTGGCCGTGCGACAATTACTATTTGTACTATAATAGTGGTTTTTTTTAAACGTAATGCCTCCTCAAAGAAAATTTTATTAAATATTGAAATTTAAGATATAAACACTTAACACAAATAGAAAAATATAGTTTCTTCACATTATTTTTTTTATTTAATCACCTGCAAATTGTTCTTTGTATAGCGTTATTTCTCCATCTTAATTTTTGCTATAACTGTTACTAGATTCAAGTATCTTGTAACTTGATTGATCCATAATTATGTTTGTAGTTTTTTTACATTGATTTTTTTTACAATCATTAAAAAATATTGATAGTGGTCTTATGACATATACACCACATTGGAACTATATAGGCTTAGGTGAATTCCACAGAAAACTGAATTTAAATCATTGAAATTTCACACAAGTCATTACGTGGTCTTACAGGGGTACAGAATTAGCATACTTGTATGTGCTGTTGTGAAAACACTTATAAATTTTTTACAGTAAATTTATAACTGTATTCAGTATGATAAACGCAACTGCACCCTGTTTATTAAGTAAAATCACAAGAATCTTTAATGCGTTTTTTCTTTCTGGGTATCAATTTGGGTACACTTCACGTGACAAACTAGAAATTTCGACATATGCTATTAATCGTTTTAACAGTAAAAATAAGCACTGTAATAACAAAAACAAAGCATCAAAATAAAGATTATATTTTCTTTTTCAAACCAAAACAGAACAAAGTGAAGCACACCAAGTAACAAATGTCATACAAGAGAAATCTACGTGTATTGGTATCATTTTGGGTACAATGACATTAGATGCAGAAGTGTGAACAAGAGTCTCAGAGTAACGTTTTTTTATGGTATTGCATCTGTGTTAGTTGCGATTCTGGACAGAATTTGGAAGAAATAGTGAGTGCGCATTTTGTTACGGAATGACGTGTTCACTTCTGATGTTTTATTTTACCGTGTCATTAGTGGTAAAATATAGAATACCGTCGTGAGAAAAAGCTTCGGTATTTCACGGCGAGTACATACCATCGGCGTCGGCTTTTCACGATATATTTATTAATTAGGTAATGATAATGCAGGATAATGCTTTATTTGAATAGAAACGACCGGTAGTGACAAACACTTTATTATTTTAGTGAGATTTGGAAATTACATAAATTGAAATCCAGCGGCACATGTAATAAAATATTTAACAATAATCTCGTTTATATTTGTAAGATTAATTATAATGTCGATAAATATAATAGTAATCATTCTTGATTTTAGCATCCTGACTTTGACGGCCTAGCTCGAAATGACGTCGCCATTATAAAGCTGACTAGTCCTGTGAAATTTAATAAGTACATTCAGCCAATGCCAAGGCTGGCAAATAGCAGTATGGACTTTATGAACAGAACCTGTTACGTCACCGGCTGGGGATACACTAGCGGTAAAATGAGATTGAAACATGTTTAAATGAAAAGAGCAATTATGATTAAACTAAAAGTAGTGTTATTTGGAGGGAATATATCATACTTGCTACATTTAAACGTTTTCTGAATGGTTTTTGTTTCCTTTTTTTAAAATAAAATGTCAATGGGGCGTTTTGAAGTGGAACTATCTGAGTGATACCAAACCGTTATGCATCACTGGCGATAAGAATAAAACCGTTGTGTTAAGTAACAATGATTGTGCAGTAATTTAAAACAAAATTTTGTGTGCAGGTTTTAACCCCAAAAATTATATCAATGCCCGTTATGAACTTGAACAAATATTTTAAATGCCACTGATGCCAACGTACAACCACTAGAACAAAGTACTTCTAACTTTTTTATCGGGACTACGAAGTTCGCGAAGATTAACATTCGTCGATTTGAAATTTGACTGGAAATTCCAATCAGTATCAATCACCTAGATTTTAATTCGCGGAGACAAACTTTCGAGAATTTGCTTGTGTCGCGATATTCGCGAAAATAGCTCCATATGAAATAAAGTAGGTAAATAGCTATCTTATCGATTGTGTATAATTCATTTTAGGACAAGCTGGAAGTACAGCTAGGGTTCTCCAACAGCTTAACACACCAGTGATACCCAATGCGGAATGCCAGGATAACATACTTGTTAACTATACCGTTACGGACGATATGATCTGCACCGACTCGGAACCAAAGAACACCTGTTATGTAAGTTCTTAATTGCTAAATGATCATGTATATTGAGCAAATTTAACATTGTAGCATTAAATCAGTCACTTTACATTCGTTCGTATTACTATTGTTTATATACCAGATTATCATAATAAGGGCTATCTAAAAAACAGGGATATCTTTTATAAATATCACCAAATGGGGAAAACATAAGAGCTATAGATTGTGAAACCAAGAGTAGAAAAGCTGAAATTACCTCCTCTAACGCATGTGATACTGGGGAACTTGAGTTCGATGTATTTGCTTTTTATAAAATCAAATCCGATCAAAGAAACGATACTCTTACCTGCTACATAAACAAGTAAACATAATGACGTACTTTTTGATGACATATATTCTGAAACATGAGGACTTGTTTTCCTAAAATGTACATTTTTACCAAAATTACAAGCTCCTCAACTTTTAACAAGTCAAAAAAGAAATACTTAATATATTTTTTTTTTATAATTTTTTTTTATTTTTTAAATCATTTTCATTTTTACAGACAATACAGACAAAGACAATTAATTTAACATCATAAATACAAAAACAAAAGTATTTCATTTGTATCAATTTTACATGACATTCACATTTATACTTTTACACACACAAACACACACCCTCACACATATACCAAAGAGTTTACTTAAATTATTATATACATTCAAAAGTTTCCATACACCCACATTCGTTCAGACATACATGACATTTATAAGAGGTTAGAGAGGAAATAGTTGTATAGGAGGATCGAGATGTGGAAATATGTATTTTTTATCTAATGGTAGAGAATTTGTTGTAAAAGTAATACCGGTAAGTTGTCAGGATTTAAAATTAATTATCCTTGCTTCTTAATTTTTTTCGTAAAAGACTTCATATATCAAATTGTATAAACGGTGTCCACTAACTCCAACTTTTTATAAATTTTGCTTTCAAAAAATCATTTTGACCATTTGATATGTGTCTGTGAATATTATAATATTCTTTTATGTTTTTTGCCAATGTGTTTATATTTAAGGTTGTATGAAAACATCTTGTTCTGTAAATGTATTGTTTAATGATTAAATGTATAACATTATCAACTGGTGCATTAAGGTTGTTAGTTGTAAGACCAAAAAGAAAAAAATGTTTGTTAATTTAAAAGGGAATATAAAGAGCATCTAAAAGAGTTTTAAAGTTTTGCAATAGATTTTGTACTTCTCGACATTCCCACATTAAATGAATTAGGCTAGCTACTATACTATACTTAAATAATTTTGAATTGGTGGTCAGAATATAATGAGAAATACGAAACTGAAGCCATTGAAGTTTAGTGTTTTTTGTTACTTTAAAAGGAATGTTATGAATATGCTTCCACTCTTCTTCATCAAATAAAAATTCTTCTTGCCTGTAATTCTCAGCTTACCTGTAGGTTCAGTTTATGACTTATTAAGAATAGCATATAGAAATTTTGAATTTTTTATATTTGAAAAGAAAATCTGTATATTTAGGGAAACATATGGACGTATAAGTGGTAATAGGTTTTGCGGCTGAGGGTTAGGCAGACGTTTATGAACAGCAGATATTAGTCCTTCAAATTGAAGGAAGTTGGTGTGTAAATTATCATATTTTTGTAAAATTTCTTCAAAAGAGTAAATATTTATGTTTATTTGATCTTTCAGAAGATCAGCAATTGTATGAACTCCTAATCTATACCCAGCCCTGTAGAAAACGGGTTTACCACCAAAAGTTATATTTTTGTTATGCCAGATACTTTCTGTTCAGAAGAATTTATTTTGTAAATCTTTAACTTCTTTGGAACTGTTCAATTTATAGCAGGCTTTAAAAGTATCTTTCCAAAAATCGATATTGGCTCTTTTAACTTTGTCTGTTTTACTATCCCATAAAAATTCAAATAAAATTGTATTTATTTCTTTTATTACCTTTTCACTTGGGTTAGGAATAGATATGAATAAGTGGTTAAATTGAGAAATCATTAGTGATTTTATGATATGAACTTTACCAATAGGAGTCAATTTCCTTTTTTCCCAGGTGCTGATCAGACTTTTCAATCTAACAATTTTTTTGTCAAAATTTAGTTTTGGTATATTATCCAGATTTATATCAAAGTCAATACCAAGTAGCGTTAATTAAGTTTTTCCCCAATCAAAATTGAATTCCGGAAGCATTTTTTCGTTACTGTATTTCATACTACCAATCCAAATTATTTCAGTTTTGTCTACATTCATTTTTAGACCAGATATTTTTTGAAGAGAAGTTAGTTCTGTTAGAGTCTAAAGAAGTGATTTCTCAGACCCATACTTAAATACTCAATATTACCCCGACACACATTTTTATCAACTGAGTTATTTTTGAGTACACTTAGTGATAAATGGCCGTAAAATATCACTATAATTGGGGTAATACCTTGATTTAACTTAATATTGTGTTTATTTCAGGGAGACAGTGGTGGACCTTTACAGTGTTCTATAAATAACGTCTGGGTACATGCAGGACTCGTGTCCTGGGGTAACATCGATTGCCGTGTCGGACCATCTGTCTACGCCAGCACAGCTGTTTTCATTGACTGGATCTTATCTCAATTATAAAACAACAAATGTAAATACATATATGTACAAAATGTAACAAAAGCTCATTATCAATTAAATGTTTATTATCTTATTTTTACTTCATATATAGTTTGATTACAAGGCGAATTCGGGGTATTTTTCAATCCACAATCTCTCTAGGTCCATAGACGCATGGAACAATCTCAGAAATACAAGACAAACGGTATGCACTTTGAATTTATTACATGCGTATTCTGTTGATTTATAACCTAACTGTATTGTTGTTGTGTATTGTCGATTTTCAATTTTTCAATCTTCAGTAAAAAGGTATTAAAGTTTCAAACCCTGTGTAACCTAGTGATATTGTGTATGCGTGGATATACATGTACTTGAAGTTAGTTGTTAAAAAGTACCTATGTATCGGGCCAAAAATGTAAATGGAGTTTGTAGATTATGTATACACATACAAAATATCATCAGTTTAATCAGGATCCCAAGATCTTATGAAATGAATTTAGAACCATGTATTGTTACATATTGTTTTCAGTAAGCCAGTCGGCATGTGTTACAAAAGCCACATTAAATAAGAACGTTTTTACATGCGCCTGGACGCGTAGCTACGATAATAAAATGAGATGGCTAGTATGTATTAGGAGAAAAAATTAAATCATCGTACGTTCCGTTACTATTAATTTCATAATTTTGTTACACTCATTTCTATTGGTTAGATCTTTGAAGTTACTTTTGCATAGACCGAAAGCTTTGTATATCGATTATTATGACGTCATACACTAAGAATTTTTTCTCGGGAAATTTTAAAAAACAGCACAGTCATTGGACTATCTGAACTATTAGGTAAGATATCAATGCGCCACAAACTGTGAATCCGTCGCAAGTTTGCAAACAAAATTCATTTCATGCCCCAATGAAATTAAAAAAGGGACATCAATGTTATTGAATATTTGTCATACAACTTGATTTAATAAAATACATTTACCCGTACGATTCCACTGATTTTCTAATGGAATATTTTTTCGAATCAATACGCAACGTCAATATTTCTATTGTTACATCACGATAACGTCGGTTTTCGCACCATTCTCGGATTTTTTTTCATAGTGGTATGAAAAAAGGAATCGGCTAATCAGAAAGAAAGATTTAGTATATAAGCAAAAAACTCAAATTATTTCAGCATTGATGTAACTTTTTTTAATTTCAACTGGCTATGGAAACAATTTTGTTTGCAAACTGTGAATCCGTGTAGCCAAGGAGGTTGAGAGCGATTGTTGGTGAATATAACAGACGTAAAAACAAAAAGAAAAGGAAATGAAAATGAATGAGAAGAATATAATATAGGTTTGTGAAACAGGCGTACAACCTCAAAAACAATGACTGTTAGTTCGCTCTCTTTGATTCGTATTCTACAATAATGCGTATCATGATGGCATTATAATGTCACCACTTAATATATCTCCCCAAAAGTATCACACTTAGTATTATTGTCAGATTCGAAGTAATTGATTCTGTCAGGGTTTTCTAAATCGATCTTCAAATCTTTTAACATTTTCTGTACATGAAAAACCAGCTTTTGTCTGAAATAAATTCGTCCGTAAATAAAAAAAACCTAAATGTTCTATGAAATATGTATTGTTTAACGGATGTTATATATATCAAGTTTACTTCCTTTATCTTCATAATTAATTTAATGAAAATAAATCAAAATTTTTAAGTTCAATTGTTCCAGAAAAATTATATAATAAAAATTGACAGTATTAAAATTTATTATTGATACGGACGTGATCATGGTATAGTTATCTCCCTTTATCAAATGTATTTTATTATTAGTTCGCTGCATGTTTTCCTGTTACAAATATGTAATATTTGGGCGATTCCCTTTCACTTTCCAAGTATTTTCATTTTCAAAAAAGTTAATTGTCAATAGGATTGGACATCATGCATAAGCTATCCGAAGTAATCGCCTTCATAATAGAATTTAGATATTTTCTGGGATTAACTTGACCTTATGAATCTTTATAATAATGCTACACAAGACTAGGATAACATATCATAAATGCTTTGTACAACCAATGAAAACAAGGCACACGCCTTAGAATTGGAAAAATAAGTATTGAATGTATGCTTACCTATTCCGTCTTTGCATATTACATAGTTAGCTCCCTTGCGGGTAGGTATCGATTGTTACGTCATTGTTTTGTAAGCGCAATTCACCGAAAAGTATGACGTTACTCTCGCAAACACATGACGTCACAATCAATACCTACCCGCAAGTGCCGATAACTCTGTTATATGCAAATTCGGAATGTAAAAGTATAATATTATAAGTTATTAACGTTTGATAACGATCTGTATATTTCATGTCATATTCCAAGCCTATGCAAACAATTGTGACCAGAGTTCTATTCATCAATGTTATTATTTTCTTTATGTGCACAAATTATTCAAATATCAGCTTTCTTAGATTAAACGAAAATAGGAAACATAAAAAATTAATAATAACTTCCTACATATTTAAACATGTATCTGGATTACTAATTGTGATATGCATGAAGTCAAAGCGGTCATGATAAATCCTAATACCGGACCAAGTTAGATGTTTGATTAGAAATCTGATATTCTTCATCTTCTTAAGTAATATATACAATTCTACTTGCAATAAAAACGTACAAAATGTCTTAACTTCAACTTTATTATAAAGCACACGACATTAAAAAAATCCAAAATAACCAAATATTAAATATTGTTAATCTCTATTATAACCAAAATAAAGTTTAACGTTCTACTCATCCACATGAAATATAAGAAACGATTCGAAGCAAATTCAAATTGAAAACCCGCTATATATAAAGGTAAAGAAAGTCATAAGAGAGACCTAATTAATAAGTCTTCCGTTTCGTTTAAAGATTTCACTATGCAAGTTTAATGATTAATACTTTATTAGCATTGTTTTACATTTGAGACAAGATCCAGTCCCGGTGTACAGCTGTGCTGGCGTAGACAGCTGGTCCGTCTCGGCAATCGAAGTTACCCCACGATACAAGTCCTGTATGTACCCAGACGTTATCTATAAGACATTGTAATGGTCCGCCACTGTCTCCCTGAAGTAAATAAATTTGTTACACTTGAATTACGATATTAGCCCTGTTTACATAAGTCAGGATTTATAATAATCATTTGTTACTTCTAAATGTACTTCACAATAACTTATTTGACTAAAAATGAGTATGCATTTAATATTACCGATTTTCGTAAAGTGTTGTGAAGCTTGTAAGTTTTGGCAAAATATGGGAAATGTATATTTCTGGAAAAGGCCACATGTGTTGGAACATATGTATGTCATAAAATACCGTTTTTGTTTATTAGTTTCTATTCCGCATTTTTTTTTTTTTTTTGTAATTTCTAAAGGACAATTATAGAAATAAACAAGAGGCGCATGGGCCTTAATGGTCATCTGACTCATGGCACAAAACAACAAAGTTACAGTATAAAGTAGTGGTTAAAGATTAATATAAACAATACAAGGAACTCCTTAGTTGAATATGTAAGTTTCTGAAATAGGTAAATGTCATTTGTTGAACAAACTTGTTGCCCTTCATCCATATATGGTTGTAACCCATTCAAGGATTAATATGAGGAGAAGTCAGATTTTAAAGCCAAATTTTTAGCAAAGCTCCCATTTTGGACCTCCGCCGTACTATCCCCATGGGTCTTAGCTCGCTCCTTTATAATATATAATTGTCCTCACCTAAAGTTCCCCCTTCTGAATCAATTAAAACCCCTATAGATCAATTTTCATTGATATCGGAGACTGAAACCTGAAAACAAGAAGTGGGCCAGCAGCCATTTGGAATACCAAAATCTTTACGAAAATGTTTGCATGTTGTTCAGCATCAATTTAAACCCCTATATACCAATTTTCATTGAGATCAGAGACTGAAACCTTAAAACAGGAAGTGGGCCAGCGGCCATCTTGGAATACCAAAATCTTTACGAAAATGTTTGCATGTTGTTCGGCATCAATTAAAACCCCTATAGACCAATTTTGATTGAGATCGGAGACCAAAACCTGAAAACAGGAAGTGGGCCAGCTAAAATTAAGAAGATTTGCCCATTTGGGACCCCACCCCTCAGTCGCTAGAGGTCGGACAAGACTCATTTATATAAAATATTATTTTCCTCCCCAATGATGTTTCACACCAAATATGGATGAAATTCATTCAAGGATGAAGGAGGAGTAGGCTTTTAAAGCTAAAGTTAAGAACATTTCCCCATTTGGGGCCTCAGCCCCTAGGGGTCTGACCAGACTCATTTATATAAAATATGATTGTCCGTCCCCAATGATGTTTCACACCAAATAGAGATGTAATCTATTCAAGGATGAAGGAGGAGTAGGATTTTAAAGCTAAAATTAAGAAAATTTGCCCTTTTGGGGCCCCGCCCCTCTGCCCCTAGGGGTCGGACCTATCTCATTTATATAAAATATGATTGTCCTTCCCCAAGGATGTTTCATACCAAATATGGATGTAATTCACTCAAGGGTTTAGGAGGAGTAGGCTTTTGTATAAATAGTTTTACGCACGACGCACGGCGGACGGCGGATGGCGGACGGCGCACGACGACGGACAAAACACGATGACAATAGGTCATCCTGACCTTCGGTCAGATGGCCTAAAAAGAACACAAATTAAGAGAAAAGGTCAATAATTCTAAAATACAAAACAAAAAAGCCAAGAAAATTCGCAATGACTGTTGACAGACTTGCAAAGGTGTAATTATATATTTTTAATCGATTGATTGATAGGTATAATTATACTGACATATATAAAGAGTTAATCTTATAAAGCGTAGATATTAGAAAACCTGATAGGAAATTGTTTTATAGATAACAGATAAGTCAAATTAATTATACTGACATATATAAAGAGTTAATCTTATAAAGCGTAGATATTAGAAAACCTGATAGGAAATTGTTTTATAGATAACAGATAAGTCAAATTAGATACCGGATGAGTCAAAATAGATACGGGATGAGTCAAAATAGATACAGGATGAGTCAAAATAGATACAGAATGAGTCAAAATAGATACAGAATGAGTCAAAATAGATACAGAATGAGTCAAAATAGATACAGGATGAGTCAAAATAGATACCGGATGAGTCAAAATAGATACAGAATGAGTCAAGATACAGAATGAGTCAAAATAGATACAGAATGAGTCAAAATAGATACAGGATGAGTCAATAATGTTGGGTAGTATAAAGTATTCATTACATGTATATATACCTAAATGATGTGTAGCAGTACGTATAATTGTGAGGAGAGTAAAACAATAACGATATATTCAAGCAAAGTACACAGGCCTATGATAAACAGACAATAGCTTAAATAACAAAAATAAACACGATGGGAAAAAAACAAACAATTAGGACAAAAGCATTTATACACACATGTACATGTAAATGTAGAAAAGTATTTACTGTTAAATGATTCTAGAAGAAGGGTAAAGAATTTAGACAAGGATTTATGAGAAGAGTTACATATATTTCCTGGTGGTACTAGTACTCATTTGATTGGCGCTTTTCTGTGTCCTATTTGTCTTTGGGTTAATTTCTCTTAATGAGTCAATTAGCCCGTAATATTTTATTTAATAATTATTAACATTTATATTGTCCCATATTTACCATTTGAAGTAATTCGTATCCAACAGACTTACGTTTGATTGGATCCCGTGTCATCTCGAAAATCCTGTTGATATTACTTCTTTGACCCTAATCATCTTAAAAGACGCTATGTGTGTATTACTTACCATTTATTCCGCAAAATCATTCATTTTACTGAGTTATCTACCCTTGCGGGAAGGTATTAATTGTGACGTCATGTGTTTGCGAGCGAAACGCACTGCCTTTCAGAGAAAACTAAATGATTTTTGCTCACATAATAATGATGTCACAATTGCCAGCTGTCCACAAGGATGTCACTCTGTAATACGCAAATACGGAACAGCAGATACAGGAAGCGTTTGTTTCTACTCTGGATCCTACTTATAAAAGTAAAGATACCAAAGCCAAGCAGGACATCTCAGTCAAATGAGGCGAGGTTACATATTTGTATCACATATGTATACCCCTTTGTATCTGAAAATTTGAAATAATTTAAACCTATAGCTCGAATATTGGTCGCTTTTAGATTTGGTAATAGTTTTCAAAGATGACCCTATTTAATTGATATCTCTGTCGTTATAAACCATTAGCAATAGGAACGGATATATAGCTACTGATTACTACAACATTAAATTTTTGCACCATACATGATCATCTATGATAAATAACTTACGAAACAGGTTCTCCTTGGTTCCGAGTCGGTGCAGATCATATCATCCGTGACTGTGTGGCTTTTTATTCTGCCATCGTTACATTGTGCGTTGGTTATAACTGGTGTATCAAGCTGCTGGAGAATCGCGGATGAACTTCCGGGTTCTAAAAATAAACCATACACAATCACTAAGATTAATGTTAACCTACTCACTTCACAAAAGATTTACTTTCGTGAAATTTCAAAACAATTCTATAAAGTTTGCCTCCGCGAAGTTTGTCCCGCGAATTAACATCTAAATGATTAGTGTTGGTTGGACTTTCCAGACAACTTCATAAAGTTATATGTGCCGTAACTGGGCGAAAATTTTGACATGTTATTTTTTCTTCATTAATCTATTGAAAATCATAAGGTCTGATGAATTAAGCTGCGAGAATCATTCAAATGGCTTCAAATGCCTTATATACGGTAGTTTCAACATACAAATCATATTCTGTAAAATTGATGTTTATATGCCTTATGTATGTTTAGATGGAAAAATACATGCATAACTTAAATGACAATTACTAATAACAATATAAAATGTGAAATGAAAGTGTAGATCACAATTTGTCTTCATGTTCTAAGCGTATGTACTTCATTATAGAAGTACATGTAAATATTATGATTTTTGGCAGTGCTGATAAAATCATTTTTGGCACTTGTTTGAATTTGTAAAATTGAAATTTATGCATTAAAGTACCCTGATGCTCAAAATGTTTGTAATTTTTAGTGAAGATTAACATTTTGGAAACTCATCTCGATTCATGAGTATGGAAAAATACGGCACATATAACATCAAATCTACGAATATTAACCTTGGCGAACTCCATAGCCCCAACACAATGCAGGAATTCAGTTTTATTTATGCCTATCAGAGGTGATGATATCAGAGTTTGGATTAAAAACCTGCACACAATGAAATACACATGTATTTTGATTTGTTTGTTATTACTGCTCAATTATATCTCAATTATATATGCAGAGCGTTTAAATTTTATTCTTATGACCAGTGATGTAAGTTTGGTGTCACTTAGATTGTTCCACTTCTAAATGGCCTAAGTCCATTGATATTTGATCTTTATCAGAAAAAGAAAAAACTGGCAATAAAAGTCAAAACTAAATGTTTAAACGTAGTTGATATTATATAATAACAGATGTCCACTCAATATACACTTTTCTTGGTCAACTGTTTTTAGTAATATATTAGTTTAATCATGAATACTTTTTTCGTTTAAACACATTACAACCTCTCACATATGATCCTGTAAAAAATTATTTTACCGTTAATCTCTCCCCAGCCTGTGACGTAACATGTTTTGTCTATAAAGTCCATGCTGCTGTTTGCCAGCTGTGGCATTGGTTGAATGTACTCGTTAAATCTTATAGGACTTCTCAGCTTCATAATGGCGACGTCGTGTTCAAGTGAGCCGTCGTCATAATCTGGATGCTAAAACCAAACATTGTATTACATACGTTGTATGCCGCTGGATACCAAATTATGTTGTAATTTACATACGTTGTATGCCGCTGGATACCAAATTATGTTGTAATTTACATACGTTGTATGCCGCTGGATACCAAATTATGTTGTAATTTACATATGTTGTATGCCGCTGGATACCAAATTATGTTGTAATTTGCATATGTTGCATTGTATGCCGCTGGATACCAAATTATGTTGTAATTTGCATATGTTGCATTGTATGCCGCTGGATACCAAATTATGTTGTAATTTACATATGTTGCATTGTATGCCGCTGGATACCAAATTATGTTGTAATTTGCATATGTTGCATTGTATGCCGCTGGATACCAAATTATGTTGTAATTTGCATATGTTGCAAAAGTAATAATGCGTGTGTCACTTCTGGTTGTGTTTATTCGTTAACATATTGTCATACATAATATGTCTCAAAAATAGAAATACAATCAAAGTTATGTATGTATATAAGGCATAATTGATGTAATACTAAATCCTCATCCTTTTTTTTTTTTTTTTTTTTACTTTTCTGCAATTTAATATTACATAGTTGCCAACTATGGTAGATAGCTAGTATAATTATGCCACGTGTTGTTATATGGAAACGCAGATGTGTGCACGTGGTGGCATAGTCTGTCTTAATATAGCAAGATCCGAAATCCAAGATGGCCGCCACAGCCGCCATCTTGAAAACACATATTGAACTTCTTCTAAAGTTCTACCGGTGCGGTTAAGTCGAAGTATCTAGATAATAAGTCATTTTGACGAAACAGCAAGTCAACATGTCAAGTCAATTATGCCAACTAAACATTATAATAACCTGAATGTTCTCTCCCTTTTCAATTATTTTAACTTCACCGAATTATGGTTATAACTGTCATATTGGATACATGATGTGACTTTTTTCCATTTGGAAGTATCCGTACTTTCTGTCTGGGTGGCAAAAATGACAAAATGATATAATATGGACATTCGAATGGAATAAGTCACGTGATTTATGTATTTTCAACACGTTTGCATTATGGCGATTCTAATCATCATAGGTTAATCCAAGAAAACATAATAACTTTTTTAAGTCGGCATAATAATTGTATCTTATTATCTTACCATACGTGTATCGACTCATTATCTCGCTCATTCAACCTCATTATCTCAATATGCGATAACAGAGACATGCCACCATGAAAACGTCAAAAAGGAGAGCTATAGGGACATATATGCACACATATGACGTGACAATCAGTAACAGATAAACCAGTAATTCAAACGGAATATATTTCTTAACTTATTATGGGATAGGGATGTTATTTGATTTGATTGGCAGTTAATAATACCTCAATAATTTCTCTCACTGTCTTCCACTGCAAGCCTCTTGTCCACCATTCCAAAAAGTTCCATCTATTGTGAGTACCAACAACCACGATATTTTGCCATGTACTTAAAAAGAAGCAAAAATTTCGCAGCATGCAGTTGACAGTTATAGAAGCATGAATAGCAATTTAATGAAGCGTGCTATTGGATAACATAACTTATTCTAACTGAAACTTTGGAAGAATAAGTTTAAATGCCTCATCGGCATCTTGTTCCCTCCTTCCGCGAACGTAATAATAAAAATCACCATATCGTCGAAGATATATGCAAGTAATATTTTAAATTAATATCTTCAGTTGAAGGTTGTTCAAAGTAAATTCGTTAACTCAAGTTTCGAATTTTTGACAAACATTGTATTATTGTCCAATAATAACGATGGTGTTCTCCTGCTGTTTCTAAATTCGGTAGCCACTCATAAAAGTAGGTGTTCATGGTGATGGGCCATATGTATGCTTATCTATGAATAGGAAGTAGTTCTTACCTTGACCCGTACGTACAGTGGGCAGCCGTGAGTATTGTGTCAGCATTCAGAATCACTCCGCCACAAGAAAAGAATCCATATCTTAATAGCAGGATCTGCCACGGCCAGGCATCCTCTGCGGCATCAGTACCTCCAATGATTGCAGGAGCCACGACATCTCCCTCTTCCTCCTCTGAAAAGCCAGAAGCATAATTCAATACATCAAATTAATGAAAGGTGGGGTTGTAAAATCCGGCCACGCTCCGATTTAGTTTTACTTTAAATTGATTTTCAAGCAAAACTAATTCAAATTTTGGCTGCATAAAAATTGAGGACATTGGGTTTGCTCGAAATATTAGGCATGTTGTCGATTTTGTCCACAGATTTAAACTATTTCAAAAACATGCTAATATACCAGGTATAATCTGATAGCAGATACTTTTTCAAAAAACTGAAATCCGGGAAAAATAGTATTTTATAGGTTGAAATGTAGCCAGGAGAATTTTCTAAAACAAGAGGCTCATTGGGCCTGTATCGCTCACCTATTCAGGCTAGGAACACAAGCTACCAACTTAAAGGCTTTAGAATTGAACTTAATCTATTTATTTCTACAGATGGATTTTAAAGAGTTTGCTGTGTTTCCCCTATAGAGGTCCGCTCCTCTGGTCCCTAGGGGAACAGCCCCACCGTTTATACAAAATTGGTTCCACTTCACACAAGGAAGCGTCAGGCCAAATTTGAACTAAATTGCTTCATTCCCACAGAAAAAGGATTTTAAAGAAACTTACATATATACTATAGAATTTTATTCTTGCATTTTCCCTAACAGTACAAAAAGCCTAACAATAAGATATGCTCTTGGGTGAAACAAATTGAATTAAAAGCATTAAAGGAGAAACAGGAATTGCGTTTGATTTTCAAATAAAGATGTTTAATCTGAAAAGAATACCAGCACCACAAAGGTTACAATCATAATTTTAACCAATTAGGGGGCCTTTATTTCATTACATTGGCATCAAAGTATTTAAAACTGTTACTATCTCATTCGGTGTACCTCATGACCCATATATATCAATTTTCACTTATATCAAATAATATTGGAATTTCAACCAATAAGATACCTCCATTTTGTTTCCATAGCAACCAATCGTTTTAAAAGTGATATCATGTTATTCAGCATATTTCATAATCCCTACATACCAATTTTTACTTTAACATGACATCACTTAAATTTCAGCCAATTTGAGGCCTCCGTTTTGTTGCCATGTATATATGTACATATATTTTCAAAGGTGTTACCATGATATCGAGCATCTAAATTTATTACTGTCAACACTAATTTTCACTTAAATAGAGCTAAGAAATCATAAACTTTAAATGTATAGCTAGGTATACTAACAAAGAAGTGGCTGTTCCTACCTGCACTCTCTATTTTCAAATCACTTAAAAACTGTTTTCCTGATTTTTAATTTCGAAACTAATTTACAAAAGGACAGAAAATGGCATGAGAATATTTTTCATGTGGGGTAAAACTGTGGACAAAACCCGAGACCGGGTGAAATGAGATGATAAAGAGCAATGTTTCGGTTTCGTTTTTTCCCAAAACTGTTATTTTTTTGTAAAAGATATGATTTCAAACCAAATCTTTCGTTAAAAATCTTTAAGAAATGACTTAAATATAAAATATACGATCTGCTCAAATGGTTTTTGAATAAAAAAGTAGAATATTTAACAAAGGCTTACCTATCTTGTCATGTTTGTGCAGGTAATTTTAATGAAAATGAATACGAAGAATTCAGGCCCTTTGGGCCTTTTGAAAATCACAAAAGGAAGAAGTAGTGTCATTTAAAGGGATTACTAGTAGTACTTTCGATATGCAAAGTTTCAAGAAAACTGTGGGCAGTCTCTATATGATTTTTATCATTAGCTCAATCTCCACCTTTCTGAAGCCCTGGAAGTTTTTAGGATATCCCGTCCTTTAATATACTGGGTTTTACATTCCATTTATTTTCTTATTAATTTCATCTCGAACCCAAATTACACACACCCTCACACACATACACTTACTCACACAAGTTTAGTTTTCGGAACTTACTCACACAAGTTTAGTTTTCGGAAATTATTTTCTGAAGAAAGATTGATCTAAGGCTATCATACAGATCAGTGGAGATACTTGTACCTGCAAAGGTAGGTTCCGGAACGTAACCACAGAGAGCCACAATCAGGACGAGAACAGTCCACTTCACGTTCATGCCTGCTTCGATAAAAACCAAACTGATACTCGTATGATTTGACTTCGTTATGATATTACACGATACAGCTGTATGTTATAGTCCATTTAGTTCAGTCAGCCAATCACCACATAAATTGATTCCATTGTCCGTTTCTTTGATACACCATTAGTTAAATCAATCAAACAAATCGCTGTCACCTCCACTTAACAATCAAACAATAATATCATAATAAAATACTCTTTCATATGTAGATATGTAGCATATTACCGAGGGCCACAGGATATACTAATATACGAAACTTGTAGAAAGTTTTAGTGATCCGAGATTAAAATATGAATTGAAGAATGAATTTCACACCTCGATCATATTAGTATTGATATCCCGTCACCATTTAGATTTGTTCAGTAATAAGTTCTAAGAAAACAGTGACTGTAAATCAATTTCCCCCCAAGCATGAAAATTGCTTAATTTAGGCATATTTCTGATGGTTGCCATGGCAACTAAAGTTGCAAAATTTGAAAAAGTTCAATTACAATTGAAATAGGGATGGAATAAATATTTCAACACATCAACTCATAACACTTTTTAATGCATGAATGTTGGGGTCGGAAACGTCCCAAACGACATATGACCTTTTCATCCCTGTGTTTAGAATCTCCTGTGTTATTCTAAAAAATGTGACAAAATAATTATAATAATAGCATGTTCATAAAAAAGAAATTTGAGATAAATTGCCGATATGCTTGCTCCCTTTGTCTTCTTAGATTTCCTTATTCAATATCGGGTGACCAAATATTGTGTCTCGATAAAGAAAAAGAACAGTATTCGACAATTTATTTTGTCTACATTGTCAGAGCTATTTATATACTTTTATATTTTTGCATCTGAATAAAAATACGAATTCGTCTGCTCAGGACTGTTTAAAAGAGAAAAAAAAAATCATCAGCGGTGGCGCATCAATATACATTGCAGAACTATAGGGCCTAATGGTACAATAGAACTATGGAATAAACATTATGCTGATTGATATAAAATACTATCTGTGCAATCTCTCAAAAGTCCTTTTTTCCATCCTGCAAAATTACAGAAATTGCTTTTCGAATCATCATGTGCCATCGCTCTTACAAAATGTCTGTATAATGTGACAAATATTATAATATAAGTCGACCTCGCTCGATTATATACATATATATAAGCAGTTTAAACTGGTTGCAATCGTAAAAACTCTCCATGATGTGAAGCTCTGTTTGCATATTGAATACTCAATTGGTATATCATAGAACAGCAAACAGCGAATTGAGTGGCGATCATTGGCTCACTTCTTTGTTAAAGTGGCCGCATTTATGTATTAAAATTTTCTTTTAAAACATATACGTCAAAATTATCATTTAACAAGCTTACATCAGACATAAAAAACAATTTTACGTAAAAGTAAATATGCAAAGGTGAGAGAACAAAGTTATCGTGTCAACAGTGGGTCTATGACCACTTAAGGTGAAACCACGGACGTGAGATTAACTTTCCTGGCTTAAGTCATCTAACACGATCTGTAGTCTAATTATGCGTTTGCAGGAAAATTAGGTTAATTTATATTGAAGGGCTTCCTTCGCAACCACAATTCATTTTCAAAACCATGGTAGTTTTTTTTCACAGATAGCCACTCGAACTTCTTCTTTGGTACAAATTCGATTGTATTATACTTTATATCACTGTTGGACTTATATGTGACAGTTAAGTGAATTGAATTTTATTTTATAATTTCATTTTCAAAATAATAATAAATGATATCATTGATCGTATTGCGTGCTAAAAATGACAAATTGGATTCACTCTTATTGTCTTCGATAAAAAAAAATTGGCATAAAATACCAAAAATGGCAAAACATTTTTCGAAATAAAACGTCAAAAGCTATTAAAGCATGTGAAAGTATTTTGTTCTGCATTATTATTATTTTTTATTTACAAATCACGCATACAAATATGTCAACGCTAGAACAATTCATCTTCTTAATACGAAGAACTTGACCAAATAGGGGACTTTGATTTCATATAATCAATACGAAAACACTAAAAACACAACATACATCATAGCAACATATAAATTTTGTTCCTGTATTTCGAAACATTTTTTTCATCAAAAGAAAACTTATGAAATAACTCATATTGGGAGGGCTCTAACATCAATTTCATAAATATATTCGATGGACCGGGGATATCCTAATTTTGAAGGCAAACTTACAGCTTTCTCACTTTATTAAACATATATCAAACATATCTTCAGGGTGACGTTCTATGACCATCGTTCTTCTTGTGAATAACATACCTAACACTGTATACATATTCGTCAAATGAACTACATAATTATCTAATGTAAAAGTTAAGGAATTTTGATTCGTTCTATATGACGTTATACCGCCTTGGTAGAATCTAAACTAATGAGCTTGAGGGTATCATTTAATTCTACCAAGGTCTTTCAATTAGCAACTCAACTACCGTAGGAAATAACTTTGTGTAGATACAGTTAATGAACAGGATATAGTGTAATCATTGTTAGTGTAATCCTTGTTAGTGGAATCATCGTTAGTGTAATCACTGTTAATGTAATCATCGTTTGTGTAATCATTGTTAGTGGAATCATCGTTAGTGTAATCATCGTTAGTGTAAGCATTGTTAGTGTAATCATCGATAGTGTAATCATTGTTTGTGCAATCATTGTTAGTGTAATCATTGTTAGTGTAATCAATGTTTGTGTAATCATTGTTAGTGTAATCACTGTTAGTGTAATCATTGTTAGTGTAATCATTGTTTGTGTAATCTTTGTAAGTGTAATCATTGTCAGTGTAAAATATTGTTGTGTGCAATTGTTGTTGGTAGATCATCGATCGTTAGTGTAATCATTGTTAGTGTAATCATTGCTAGTGTAATCACTGTTGTGTAATCATTTTTAGTGTAATCATCGTAAGTGTAATCATTGTTAGTGTAATCATTGTTAGTGTAATGATTGTTAGTGTAATCACTGTTAGTGTAATCATTGTTAGTGTAATCATTGTTAGTGTAATCATTGTTAGTGTAATCATTGTTAGTGTAATCATTGTTAGTGTTATCATAGTTAGTGTAATCATCGTTAGTGTAATCATCGTTAGTGTAATCATCGTTAGTGTAATCATTGTTTGTGTAATCATTGTTAGTGTAATCACTGTTAGTGTAATCATTGTTATTGTAATCATTGTTAGTGTAATCATTGTTAGTGTAATCATTGTTAGTGTAATCATTGTTAGTGTTATCATAGTTTGTGTAATCATTGTTAGTGTAATCATTGTTAGTGTAATCATTGTTAATGTAATAACTGTTAGTGTAATCATCGTTAGTATAATCACTGTTAGTGCAATCATTGTTAGTGTAATCATCGTTAGTAATCATTGTTTGTGTAATCATTCTTTGTGTAATCATTGTTAGTGTAATCATTGTTAATGTAATAACTGATAGCGTAATCATTGTTAGTGCAATCATTGTTAGTGTAATCACTGTTGTGTAATCATTTTTAGTGTAATCATCGTAAGTGTAATCATTGTTAGTGTAATCATTGTTAGTGTAATCATTGTTAGTGTAATCACTGTTAGTGTAATCATTGTTATTGTAATCATTGTTAGTGTAATCATTGTTAGTGTAATCATTGTTAGTGTAATCATTGTTAGTGTTATCATAGTTTGTGTAATCATTGTTAGTGTAATCATTGTTAGTGTAATCATTGTTAATGTAATAACTGTTAGTGTAATCATCGTTAGTATAATCACTGTTAGTGCAATCATTGTTAGTGTAATCATCGTTAGTAATCATTGTTTGTGTAATCATTGTTAATGTAATAACTGTTAGTGTAATCATCGTTAGTATAATCACTGTTAGTGCAATCATTGTTAGTGTAATCATCGTTAGTAATCATTCTTTGTGTAATTATTGTTAGTGTAATCATTGTTAATGTAATAACTGTTAGTGTAATCATTGTTAGTGTAATCATTGTTAGTGCAATCATTGTTAGTGTAATCATTGTTAGTGTAATCATCGTTAGTGTAATTATTGTTAATGTAATAACTGTTAGTGTAATCATTGTTAGTGTAATCATTGTTATTGTAATCATTGTTAGTGTAATCATTGTTAGTGTAATCATTGTTATTGTAATCATTGTTAGAGTAATCATTGTTAGTGTAATCATTGTTAGTGTAATCATAGTTTGTGTAATCATTGTTTGTGTAATCATTGTTTGTGTAATCATTGTTAGTGTAATCATTGTTAATGTAATAACTGTTAGTGCAATCATTGTTAGTGTAATCATTGTTAGTGTAATCATCGTTAGTGTAATCACTGTTAGTGTAAACATTGTCAGTGTAATCATTGTTAGTGTAATCATTGTTAGTGCAATCATTGTTAGTGTAATCATTGTTAGTGTAATCATTGTTAGTGTAATCATTGTTATTGTAATCATTGTTAGTGGAATCATTGTTAGTGTAATCATTGTTAGTGTAATCATTGTTAGTGTAATCATAGTTTTGTGTAATCATTGTTTGTGTAATCATTGTTAGTGCAATCATTGTTAGTGTAATCATTGTTAGTGTAATCATCGTTAGTGTAATCACTGTTAGTGTAATCATTGTTGGTAGATCATCGATCGTTAGTGTAATCATTGTTAGTGTAATTATTGCTAGTGTAATCATTGTTAGTGTAATCATTGTTAGTGTAATCACTGTTAGTGTTATCATTGTTAGAGTAATCATTGTTATTGGAATCATTGTTAGTGCAATCATCGTTAGTGCAATCATTGTTAGTGTTATCATTGTTAGTGTAATCATTGTTAGTGTAATCGTTGTTAGTGTAATCATTGTAAGTGTAATTATTGTTAGTGCAATTATTGTTAGTGTTATCTTTGTTAGTGTAATCATCGTTAGTGCAATCATTGTTAGTGTTATCTTTGTTAGTGTAATCGTTGTTAGTGTTATCATTGTTAGTGTAATCATTGTTAGTGTAATCGTTGTTAGTGTAATCATTGTTAGTGTAATCATTGTTAGTATAATCACTGTTGTGTAATCATTGTTAGTGTAATCATTGTTAGTGTAATCATAGTTTGTGTAATCATTGTTAGTGTAATCATTGTTAGTGTAATCATTGTTAGTGTAATCATTGTTAGTGTAATCATTGTTAGTGTAATTATTGTTAGTCTAATCATTGTTAGTGTTATCTTTGTTAGTGTTATCATTGTTAGTATAATCATTGTTAGTGTAATCATTGTTAGTGTAATCATTGTTAATGTAATCATTGTTTGTGTAATCATCGTAAGTGTAATTATTGTTAGTGTAATCATTGTTAGTATAATCATTGTTAGTGTAATCATTGTTAGTGTAATCATTGTTTGTGTAATCATCGTAAGTGTAATTATTGTTAGTGTAATCATTGTAAGTGTAATCATTGTTAGTGTAATCATTGTTAATGTAATCATTGTTTGTGTAATCATCGTAAGTGTAATTATTGTTAGTGTAATCATTGTAAGTGTAATCATTGTTAGTATAATCATCGTTAGTGTAATCATTGTTAGTGTAATTATTGTTAGTGTAATCATTGTTAGTGTTATCTTTGTTAGTGTAATCATTGTTAGTGTAATCATCGTTAGTGTAATCATTGTTAGTGTAATCATTGTTAGTGTTATCTTTGTTAGTGTAATCATTGTTAGTGTAATCATTGTTAGTGTAATCATTGTTAGTATAATCATTGTTAGTGTAATCATTGTTAGTGTAATCGTTGTAAGTGTAATCATCGTTAGTGTAATCATTGTTAGTGTAATCATTGTTAGTATAATCATCGTTAGTGTAATCATTGTTAGTGTAATTATTGTTAGTGTAATCATTGTTAGTGTAATCATTGTTAGTGTAATCATTGTTAGTGTAATCATTGTTAGTGTAATCATTGTTGGTGTAATCATTGTTAGTGTAATCATAGTTTGTGTAATCATTGTTAGTGTAATCATTGTTAGTGTAATCATTGTTAGTGTAATTATTGTTAGTGTAATCATTGTTAGTGTTATCTTTGTTAGTGTAATCATTGTTAGTGTAATCATTGTTAGTGTAATCATCGTAAGTGTTATCTTTGTTAGTGTAATCATTGTTAGTGTAATCACTGTTAGTGTAATTATTGTTAGTGTAATCATTGTTAGTGTAATCATTGTTGGTGCAATCATTGTTAGTGTAATCATCGTTAGTGTAATCATTGTTAGTGTAATCATCGTTAGTGTAATCATTGTTTATGTAATAACTGTTTGTGTAATCATTGTTAATGTAATAACTGTTAGTGTAATCATCGTTAGTGTTATCATTGTTAGTGTAATTATTGTTAGTGTAATCATTGTTAGTGTAATCATTGTTGGTGTAATCATTGTTATTGTAATCATTGTTAGTGTAACCATTGTTAGTGTAATCATTGTTAGTGTAATCATTGTTTGTGTAATCATTGTTTGTGTAATCATCGTTAGTGTAATTATTGTTAGTGTAATCATTGCTAATGTAATAACTGTTAGTGTAATCATCGTTAGTGTAATCATCGTTAGTGTAATCATTGTTTGTGTAATCATTGTTTGTGTAATCATCGTTAGTGTAATTATTGTTAATGTAATAACTGTTAGTGTAATCATTGTTAGTGTAATTATTGTTAGTGTAATCATTGTTAGTGTAATCATTGTTGGTGTAATCATTGTTAGTGTAACCATTGTTAGTGTAATCATTGTTAGTGTAATCATTGTTTGTGTAATCATTGTTTGTGTAATCATCGTTAGTGTAATTATCGTTAGTGTAATCATCGTTAGTGTAATCATTGTTAGTGTAATCTTTGTTAGTATAATCACTGTTGTGTAATCATTGTTAGTGTAATCATCATTAGTGTAATCACTGTTAATGTAATCATTGTTAGTGTAATCATTGTTTGTGTAATCATTGTTAATGTAATAACTGTCAGTGCAATCATTGTTATGTGTAATCACTGTTAGTGTAATCATTGTGTAATCATTGTTAGTGTAATCACTGTTAGTGTAATCTTTGTAAGTGAAATCATTGTTAGTGTAATTATTGTTAGTGCAATCATTGTTATTGTAATCATTGTTAGTGTAATCATTGTTAGTGGAATCATCGTTAGTGTAATCATTGTAAGTGTAATCATGATTTCCATTGATTTTCATTACAACACTGACGTTTCAGAGAACGAAGGAAGTGACGACACAGCCCCTGCCATCATCGGAGGCACAACTGCCGCAGAAGATGCTTGGCCATGGCAGGTACTGACATTAGAGCGCCAAAAAATTTTCATGCGGAGGAACATTCTAAACGCCGATAAAATACTTACCGCCGCGCGCAAAATCAAGTAAGTATTTTAATAACTTTTTTCAAACAAATATAAAACAACTACCATATGAAATATAATATTACTTTATTATTTTTTATGTTATGTAGTCACATTTTTTATGTATGTAATGTACATTATGTATATTTATATGTAGTCACATTTTTTATGTAATGTACATTATGTATATTTATATGTAGTCACATTTTTTATGTAATGTACATTATGTATATTTATATGTAGTCACATTTTTTATGTAATGTACATTATGTTTTATGTACATGTAGTCACATTTTTTATGTAATGTACATTATGTTTTATGTACATGTAGTCACATTTTTTATGAAGCTGAAAAAAATGCACATGACCAAGCCATTTACAACTACAATGGTTTAGTGTTGACGTATAGTTCTGTTTCGTTTGTAAAGACACATTTTATGTAGATCTTTATATTTGTTTAACCCTAACATTCCGACTACGATGGTAATGTTTTACACGACCTGTCAATCATAAAGCTCAAGAAAGCCGCCAAATTAGGCGACTTCATTCAGCCAATACCCCTTTTGGCAAACGACACCGTGGACATTTTCAACAAAATCTGCATCGTCACCGGCTGGGGAGCAATCAGAGGTAAAAATAGGTTATAAGGATGGATGGTAAACTAAAAATTAAAGTTGTAACATGAATGGTCGATAACCTAGAAACAAAACCTGTAATATGATTGAGAGATATATATTAACAAATAAACCGGTAACATGAAAACATGAATGGGTGATAAACAAAAAATACAACTGAAAACGTCAATGGATAGTAAATAAATAAATAGAAAATGGCAATAGCAACACAAATATCACAAATTCTACTAACAGCTTATTTTTCAAGATCAAGGATTTTAAGTTTATCATGCGTGATACTGATGATGGTTTGAGAGTTCTCAATTTGGTGTAAGATATCTTACTAAATACCAAGCAATCTCGTTTACCAAGAATGACAAATGACATTGAGGAAGCTATCTATTTATACATGTATATCATGAAGTTGGCGCTTGTAAGGTAACAAATAGCTATAAATCGTTCGGCTAAGATTCTGCAGCAACTTGAAACACCAATAATCACAAATGAAGAATGCCAAGCTGGCATCACCATAGGCTCCCCCGTCACAGTGGACATGATTTGTACCGATTATTAACCGAAGAACGCCTCTTATGAAAGTGAATGCATCGTGAATTGTCCTGGGAATAGTAGGTGGCGCTACAGCCCCGGGAATTGGAAACAATGGAATTTGATTCGCGTGCTTTTATTGATATTTTTCGATATTTTTTTCACCAGTCACCGACACTTTTGTTTTGAGTCTAATTTGAGCGGCTAAAGAGGTTATGGGAATTTATGATTTTATGCCATTTAGTCACCCAAACCTCAATTAATTTTGTAGTTGAATATTCTTTATATTTTGTATATAGTAAATCATTGTTGTAATGGATCCTCCGTCAAAGTCTCAAAGTAATTGATCCTATCATTTTTTTATTAAATTAACTTTCATTTTTTTTTTTTTTAACATTTTCTGTACATGAAAACCAAGCATTCGTCTGACTCGAGATAAATCTGCCCAGTAAATAATAATATTAAACGAAATGTTCTATGATTTATGTACTATTTAACGGATGTGATAAATATCAATGTTGCTTCTTGTAACTTCATTATTGCTTCTTGTAACTTCATAATTAATTTTGAAGATATTTTTGGTGGTAATGGGGTAAAAATGCCGTTATTCACAAAAAATGAAATAAATCGAAATTGTGAAGTTCAACACATATAATAATAATTGACATACATGTACATGTGTTTGCTTTTATTATGTCAAGTGTTAAGATAAGGCATATTTCACCAATCGTAATTTGTCATTGATAAGGACGTTATCATTAAAGAGTTATCTCCCGTTATCATAAATACTTTATTATGCATACATATAACATAAAATTTCATAAAAATTAAAAAAAATATAATAATTGGATGTAACGATTTCACTTTCCAAATATTTCATTGGCAAAAAGGTGTTAATTGTCAATAGGATTGGCAATCAAGCATAAGCTACATGTATACGTCGTATTTGGATTCAAGATATTTTCTTGGATGAATATGACCTTTTGAACCGTTAGGAAGACGAATGCTACACACGAGTAGGACAGCAATCTTTATATACAACCGATGGGAATAAGGCACATGCCTTAGAAATGTAAATATAGGTATTATATGTATGCTTACCTATATAAAAGTATATTTATGTTATCTTCACAACACTTGAAATTTTGATACTGTATATCAGTAATGTTTGATAACGATCAGTCTATTTCATGTGAAATGTCAAGCCTATGAAAACTATTGTGGCCAGAGTGCCATTCATGAATGTTTGCAGAACTGATTTTCCCTTTACTTACAAGCATAAATAATTTAAATATCAGCTTTCTGTTTATTACATCGCTACACCGCAGACGAATGACATTTTTCTCTTTCAAAAAATGGAGGAGACGAGTTAGTAATTTTCTTCAGTTAAAAATGTTACATTAAGCTTCCTATTTTACTTGAAGATAAAAATATTACAAATAATTAATTCCATCCCGAAAAAGCCCATGGGACTATGCCCTATATGGAATGAAGTACAAAAGCAAAATAAATTATCTTATATGTATTTTTTGTTAATTAGACACATATTTTTATTACAAAATGGCGACCGGATGATGGGCGTTTTGGAAAGATCGAAATGACATTCACAGTTCTGGTCGCTGTAAAGAGATTTTTTGCGAACACGGGAAGGAAATTTAGTGGTCGCTGGTCGCGTTAGATAGATGGTCGTTTAATAGAGTTAAAATATATAGTGAAAACGCTTGGGAGGAATTGAAGTGGTCGTTTAGAGCAGAGGGTCGCTTAATACAGATAGTCGTTAGTAAAGATTCGACTGTATATATATGATAAAACTTCAGTTGTTGTTCAAATGAATGGTATCTTTATGCTCTGTCGGCGGTGAAGCATCTTTAAAGCAAAAACAAGAGAAATGTAGAAGTGTTTAAACCTCTTATTTAGATTGCTAATTGTAATATTCATGATGTCTACGCGGTCATATTAACACAACACAATTTCACTGAACATTAATCATAATACCGGTCCTAGATAGATATTTGATAAAGAAATCTGAGTTCCTCTTAAGAAATATTATTTTGTAATTCTACTTGAAATAAAAAAAACGCGCAAAATATCTGAAGTTACAACTTCAACTTTACTATAAAGCACACCACATGGAAATTCAAAATAACAAAATATTAAATATTTTTAATCATTATATAACCAAAATAAAGTTTAAATTTCCACTCATTCACACGAAATATAAGAAACGATTCAAAGCAATTCACACATATTCTACTAAATTCGAGTGAACAAGAAACAGTTGTATTTCCCACAAATTAAAGCAAGCAAAAAAAATGAAATCGGCTGGCTTGATTGAAATCGGCTGGCTTGACCTCCGAGTTTCACATCTGACATAAGTACGCAATACATTTCTAATTGGATCTTAACGGTTGTCCAGATTAATAAAAGTTATTTTTGTGGTGGGGGTCACCGTGTCTTAACATCAGCCATATTGTATACTTTCGAATTATGTTCAAGAATTTATAATTTACAATCTAAACAATGAAAACAAAATAAAAACTACTATGAGAATCAAACAAACAAATGTTACTGCTGCATTTCTGTCACCATTCAAAAGGTACATACGACTGTATATGTACATATGTGATAATAATATGGTTACCTTGCTGAGTGCAACAATGTTTAAAATATCTATGAAAGAGTGATTACCAAGAAAGAAAAAGGAAATCAAAAAGCTCAAAACTGAATGTCATTGCATTATTCCCTTTGTTTTAACTGGGAAAATATCAATAAAATATAAACTCTTATGCACATATCAACTTAACATATTAGTGAGCTAAAATTATCTGCTTAAATACATCACTTTTATATGCATTTGGTACATGCGTAGGATGGAAATTGTAAAGCAAAATGCAGATACTTTTATTTAACACAACACAAACATCATAAAGTTTATTTTCCACAATTCTTGCACAAATAAATCAAAAGGTATCTTCATTCAATATTAAATCCGCGAAACTTAATCTCCACAAAATTGTTTTAAATGCAAATCGCGAAATTTAGTAGCCGCGAAAGAAAGATGGTTTACAGTGTTAGATATCTATTAAGTTTATAAGTCATTATATTATGATGAGACTCACATAAGTACAATTTGCAGAACACATATTATAACATAAACCCAATGACATGTAATGCATGGATGTCGATGCAGACTTGCTCACAATAGCCATTAAACATATAAAATATATGGCGATATTAGAAAAAATCTTGCTTAATGACAGTAATTTGTATTTGTAGATAAACATATTTTGCCATTTAAATCACGAGGATTTGACCTGTTTGCTAGGCTCAGAATGGCAATAAGAAAATTCCGCCATTCAACTAATAACAATTTGATTCATATTCGATGCCAATAACAGGGGAACTAGCTAGGGTAGGACCATAGTGGTGTGAACTTTTGACCTTTATATCAGAGAACGTATCAGGACATGTGTCCCTGTCAGGTACGTGTATGAGTGGTACCACTAGCACTTTTGACTGCTTAATGGTGAAACATGACTGTCCTTACAACAATGAGCAGAGATCTCAATATATTGACACATGACAGACTTTACACATATAACCTTATATATGTTTGTAATGTTTGTTAAAAAACTTCTATTGGAACTAACACGACAGATTTATCGACAAGGCGTAAGCATATCATAATGGCAAGATCTTTCTGGGTTGTGAATAATAGCGACAATTTTAGTTACAGTTTATAGAAATTATGCTCTTGGATCTTTAAAAGGGAATCGAGATAACATTAACATCTACACATGTGTATGTTTAAGGCACTAATAAATATATGTATACATATAGAAATATAAGTAAAGTATTTAACACCAAACATATCCCACACAGGTTCACCAAAATAAATCATCTCTCCCATATTGTTAGTTAAACTACACCAATATATTATACATCCCCATACACTACAATCAACATGGCACATATCTTAATTTAGATGTTTAATAAGTTTTAGGACTTTCCATTTATTTTCTTCTATAAGGAGAAAGTGTGATTGTTACGTCATGTGTTTTTGTGAATCACGTCATTGACCTGTTAATTTTTATCACAGAAACAAGTGACGTAGCCATTATTACCGGTTCCTAGGAAAAGACTAACGCACAGATATTCCATTGTATCGTCTCTCTCCTACAGTCCCTTGTCATGAGAGATTGTCCCCACAATTCCAGGACGGTCAGATTTTTCTACGAATGTGCAGCGCGTTTCTTTGCCCAAATAAATCCCGATCATGTTAAGTATACCACAAGATCAGTGATTATATCGGGAGTTAATTTGCATGAGTGGCCAAATCACGTGACAGCCCTTCATTGGTACACTGTCTTGAGAAATGTGTATAGAATAGCATGCCAAGTTTCCTTATCGTCTAGGTAGGCAGGATGTTTTGCATCCTTCAGAAGGAAATCATGAGAGTTTGATAGATCTGCTAGGTTAGCCCTTGCCGACGGTCCAATTGTTGTATCTTGATCTCCCGTTACAATGGCCGTGGGAATCTGGGAAATTAATATAATATGGTAAATTCAACACTATAGAAAACATGTATACTTTTAACATTAATAAACCTTTCTTTCCCACATATGCCTCATCCATACACAAATGGTCCTACAATTCAACTCAAGTTAGTGTTACTAGTAACCCAGAAATACCCTTGCATTATACACGTAGTTCAAACCATTATTCGTTATTTATATTTATAGTTCTTCCGGAGATATCCAGTGACTCGATTCTACGTTTCGTTGTTCCAAATTGAACATAAAACAATTCCGATGCGTTCTATTGTTCTTCCCAGATACACTGACATCAATCTCAAGCTTTTCTTCCTCCATAAAAACCTCAATTTATTGTAACTATAGAATAATAGCAACATGTTGTTCAAACAGCAAATAGCAACAAAATAACACACACACTAACAGAAAGATTATAACGACATTGAACACATCGCACCTTCCTTTCTTTCTGCTTACCTTTGAAATGCCAAGTTGTGTCTTATAACTGCCGGTGTTAACTGGTGCGACTGGCACGTATCCTTTGGCCCTAAGAGGAGTTGTATCAGGCTCATCAAATAGGAATGGCAGTGAGAATGTTCCGCTCATTGACGGACTCACAATGACCGGGGTGGTCAGCTTAAGCTGTTTGATCAAAGCACCAATAAAAGCCCCTCTCTTTCCGCCTTCTACATCAATCTTGGTACTCTCGCCATAATCTGCAAAACATCAGCCATAAAGTAATCAAAATATCTGCACAATACCGATAACGATAGTGCCTAAGATTGACTCATCTGAACCCATTATAAATATGGTTTCAAATAATTTATCAACATTTGATAAAATAAATATTCCGGACGGTCCTATATTGGTTCTTTTTCTTTAGACTTTATATTATTTTCTGAAGGTTGGCATAAGGGGGATAATATCGTTATATCCAATGTTCGTTTGTACATGTATATTGTTTCTGTAATCATGGAATAGTGTTCTTACTAGGAAGATCAATAGCCACTGCCCTGTAGCCCGCGGCCCCCAGAAACTGAAGGGTGGGGCAGAGGTTCTCCCACGTCGCCGAGGTAAACGCTTGTCCATGCAGGAGTAAAACATCACCATGTGGGGTATCCTGAAGCCTGGGTTCTCGTGTGCAGATCGTCATCTCCTGAAATTAATACATCACGCATTTATCAATAGGATACCGTGAGTGTTATTAAATTCGCGCACTCAAATTTTAGCGTTCCGATGGGGTGTAGACTTATTGGCGCAATCTTAAATTCGCGCAATCGTAACAAAAGAATTTTTAAATTAGCGCTGCTACAAGAAATGTTTTAAAATAGCTCTGTTAGATTTTGTGAAAGACACTATAGTTTGCCGGGTACAGGTAAGATACAGACTAGTAGTATAGCTTAATATTGATAAAATGGAAACCTCTCAAACAGAGAAAACATGTAGTTTAATGAATCCAATAATCATATCCTCCCTGGTTTAAACATCATGATCTTCATTTTAAGATTGTTTTCTTTCAGGAGCCTTATTCGGCTTTAAATTCAAAAGTGGGAAATCCGCTATGCGAGTTTCGTTACCGAACAGAAACAAACGAGACAAGCACAGTTCACAGTTGCAGTTTCATTTTAACCATTCTTTTATATTATTATTGCGAAAGTGTTACTCTATGATATCACTGGTTTTGTATAAAGTACAAGGACGGCTACGGGGGACCAGGTACACCTGTACAACACCGGTTATCTAACATAGATCACTGGTCGATTAAAGTTAATATTGGTTAAAACTGCTCTCGTAACATTTTACTTTAAAGAATCTTACCACAATTAAAAATGTATTTATTTCTATTCATGATTTAGGATCAAGCACAAGACTACCAGAATTTCTTCTTCCTGTCTTCTTATGTCCTTCTGAATACATTAACATGTGTGTCGAGAGTCGCCAGTTACTGGGTCGATATTTCCGCACTTTCCATACATGTGTATGTACATATTTTAATTGTATCTTACAGCGCAATGTATGTGCAAACATCTACAGATGAGATGTATAAATAAGTATGTATATGATGTATAACTCTAACAGCATCAAACAAAATCGCTAGACCTCCATCATTTTGACTAAACTTCTTTATTAATAAGTGTCTGGTTACCGACAGCAATAATAACATATATTTTCCTTCGTCGTCAAATACCACGCATATTATCAACCATTTTTATCACGTCTGTTGTCAAACATTTATGAAAAGAGTACATGTAGTTCGATCCTTTGAATGCGAGACAAGGGAATCTCTCACCCGTAAGTTATAAGCCTTCAGACATGAGGCATGTCTCGCTCTCAAGGGCTGTTTTACTGTTGGCGTTGCAGAACTGCACGACAACATTAACGTTATGCAAATGAATGCAATTGTTTTGACGTCAACACAACATTTTTTTTAAATTAATGTCGGTTAATACTAGTACACGATACCTTTCCATCAAAGGTCACGTTGACCATCCTCTTCACCACTTCCGTACTCTTGGCGGCCTCTTTGACTTCGTCAGGTACCGTCATCATGGACGTGAACCAGCCCTTGTGTTGGCTCTCCATGGCTTTCTGTACAGGCTGTAGTGGCGCCTTGTTCCAGTAGAAGCGATACACCAGAGCCAGTCCACCACATAACAGTAGGATGACGACCACGGCGGTCTTGTTGAGTTGTATACCCGACGGACTCATCCAATGTGTGACCTCGCATTCCCTGATAACGACAGATAACAGACATAACATGCGATGTCACATACATCTTAAATATCTATAGTGACAAATCTCCCTATTTCCTCCCAGGCCTGTAAATTACTACTCCGTTGTAGTTTAACAGAATAGCGTGTTGCGTGTAATTTGTAGGCGCGAGTCATGGATAATTACGTGCGATTGTATATGTCTTGTCGATAACGTGCAATTTGTTGATTATAAAATTTGGAAAGATTACGTTACAGAAATGCATATTTCAAGTGGATTTACACAGCTCGTGTAGATCACATTTGAAACATCACGTTTTCATATCTTATCCTAATTTGACTGCACTAAAATACAAGTTTAAACATTCATTTCTGTTATACCTTGAAATGAAAATGACAGTAACAGTTAGACACGAGTTGGTCTCTGATTTGAAATGCTTCCCTACTTGACATTTTGCGTCATATGATAAATGAAGCAGTAATTAAAGCAAAATCAATATTTATGTTTTAATTTATCAAATATAGCCGAACAGATGGTAGATTATATAGATACCACAGTGTGATGGCAGGACTATCGTAAAATATGTTCTCTTAAAGAGATGTGTTTTCTCACGAAACTTCATAACGTCACATAATTTACAAGCAGAATAAGAAATTTTAAGAAATGATACATGTACATCAACAGCAAGATACACGGTAGACAGTCATCATAAATTTACGAACACTGTAGCAAGTGTCATTTCATTTCAGAATATTTTTATTTCAATATCACAATTGGGATTGGGCAACAGGCAACTGTGGCAGGTTAGTAATTTGTAGACTTGCAGCAGCTTGTAACCTGGATCTTTACGTTGGATTTAGTATATTGAAATGTCTAGTGACATATTCTTCCGGGTTGAAAATGGGTTATCTTTACACCAAATTTATTGCCTTATTTCAAAGACTTAATTAAGCGGAGTTCTGGTTATTATGATTCCTTATTCTAATTGGATGTTTATTGACATATGCAATTCAGGAATCGAACTTTGAGCTTTCAGGAACAAGGAAACACAGTTAAAATCTCTATAGTACATATTTCGTAATCGGAGCTTTTAGCGACACAGTAAAAATTTCTGTGGCGTCAAGTTCATAAACGGATCTGACGCCCAGACCCGAGTTCCGTTTAATCCAACGCTTGCAAATACTGTTATAAACATACATGTAACTCCGCTCATTGGCTAGTAACATTCATTATATCGTTTTTAAAATGTCTATTCAAACTTGGGCTTAAACGGAACTCGGGTCTGGTTCTTATTTCTGTTTAAGTTAAATGGAACTCGGGTCTTGGCGTCAGCTCTGTTTAAGAACTCAACGCTACATAGATTTTTACTGTGTTTATTTGTTGCTAAAAGCTTTAAATTAATGTGTTACATTATGTAATGAAGCATTTTGTTATAGGTAGGAATCACAACAAACGGAACTCCACTCATTGGCCAGTGATGCAAGCCTGGGCTTAAACGGAACTCAGATCTGGTTGCTAGTTCCGTTTACAATGTAAGTGTACCGTAACTTTTTTTTTTTTTTTTTTTTTTTTGCAATTGGCTATTACGATCACGTGGTATGTTTCAATTAATTCTGCTGTGTGTATAGCGAAAGATTTTCGAATTTCATTTTTATACATTGATTTTCATATAGCAAACTTGTGAAGGTTTTGCCAACTACTTACTTTCTGCCTCTACGATGGTCACCGCAAACAAAACACAAAGTACGGTCGCCCGAACACGTGCTGCTGGATGTAGTCGGGGTTTGCAAGGAATGTCAACACACTTTATCGGATTTCAGATTCAGATTTCAGATTTCTTTATTACGCTTTGACACACTTAGACGAGTGTAACAAGATTCAAATCATTATACTTCTGCATTTTTATTACATTTTGATCATACGGCGATTGGGAACAAAAACACTAAGCGAAGATACATGTACTAATTGAAAGTAAGTTGAAAATCTATTGAAAAACATTGAAATTTTGTTATCTTTTCAATTTTATAGGGGCTATTTTTTATCACATTGAACTTGGCTGTTGAGGTTACATGGCTGAAGCGGAAAATTCAAATGTTCACTCGCTTATCTTTTCAATTTTATAGGGGCTATTTTTTATCACATTGAACTTGGCTGTTGAGGTTACATGGCTGAAGCGGAAAATTCAAATGTTCACTCGCATCTAAATTATGTTTTACTTTGAACTAGAAAGTAAAATGTAAAACAATTAAATAATTGTTATATTGCATTTATTGGAGATATAAATGCAATCTGGGTGGCAGATAAATATGATAGCGCCCGTTATGTTAGTATAATTAATATAGTGTATCATTTAATCACGACTACACACGTATAAAAACTTCATCTTATTCTGTACCTTTAGAAAAGTACATCTTTGAGTAAAGCAATTAACCAAATATAACATGTATGTGTGCACGTAGCCTCTCAAACTGATAACGGTGGTGGGTTTATTAATTGTTTACAAGTATTGACATCAAACTAGGCCTAGTACACGCGCATTCACTCAAGCATCTGTATACATCGACTCACTATATAGCTATCTCATGGGCTACAAACAAAAACTTCTATTTCACACACTTATACATAAAATGTATCAGAACAACACTTATACATAAAGTGTATCAGAATCATATATATTTCTGCTTATACTGGACACTTAAAATCTTGAATTAATATAAACCACAGCACTCTAAATTTCAAATGATATTATCGATCCCAGATATTACTTTGATAAAATATATAAATATATCTACTGCTTTTACATAGTCTAACTCTTATATGGACGACATTAAAATATTCTTAATGCACTTCTATACATAATGTACACGCATACTTTAGTAAGCTAACTGATCAGATGGTTCCACTTGAACTTTACTACTAATCTCCCCATAAGGGTCGACATTGTACAATGTACTATAACGAAAGCATTTCCTAGTGATTTTATTGTGTAGTAATATGTATAGTCTTATACATGTATATGTCATAATCGAACATTCCTTATTTTATGTACAAGTACATACACGATACAAAAAATAGAAACGATATCTATAATTGCTATAGAACCGGAGATAAATATTTTAGAAATACACGTAACTTTTGATCTAGCAGCAAACAGAATCGTGCAAAAAAGGTCTAAAGGTCCATTAAAGTTTATAAAGACAAGTTTCTATACATATATACTGTACATGTATACTATTTATGCATGTGTACCTTCGATTTTCAAAAAGAATTTTTTTTTTTAACGCTATAAATAAACATTTCACGTAATGGTGTCATCCACATATAAAAAATGTAATTCAAATAATGTACATGTACATTTACAAAACTCAGACAAATGATTCAGCTAATATTGATAAGGTCTATTTAATTTGATTCAATATTAACCTAGCAACGGAAATAGACAATACATAGACAGATGTCGTCACACTCGATACTATATAGGGGTTACTATCACTGGCGCTTTGTTCGTGTAGATATAACGACAGAGATATTAAACCCTAGAATATCGAGGATGAAATGTCGTGTGATACACGAGTATACAAATATACTTGTATTCAGCTACAGTACACACGTGTAATTTAGTATCATGTATCAGACACGAGCTAGTGCATGTACATATATATTTATAACACACTGCATGCTACATTTATTTTGAACAGTTTAATATATACATGTTTACAGGTTCATCAATTGCTACTAGAGACAGTACCAGAATGAATGTCATTGTTGAGTTCCACTAATTACAATTATTTTCATGCAGGTAAACGTGGCAATTTTACACAAAAAAATACATATGAATATTTCATTATTTACATAATTGTCATTCCATGGAATTGTTGCGCATTGCATTAAAACATGCATTACACCTGTATTCGGTCAAATAACAAATAAAACATCCAGCTTCTGATGGTTATCACTACTTACCTGTAAAATGTATTTAGTTCCTGAAACTAAGCCTACGCCATCAACCATCAAAACAAATGGGTGTAAAATTAGAACCAACAGTATGGATATTTTCTCCGGAAACAAGCACGTTTATACGTACATATATATATGCTGTAGGTTGAATCTTATTATAACCAAGGTTTCATCGTAAGGTATTTTAAATGGAGATTTTCGAAAACTTTCATATTAAATACGCATGTGTATTCAGTTTATGTGTACATGCACAGGGGTTTTCGCATACCTAACGTTAAATGTACAGTCTACATCGATGTCCAAAAATCATTTTCGTATACAAAAATATTTAGAGTCTCTCAATATGATCCGTCCAAAGACGTGTTTGAAAACTATTTAATAGCTTTACTCTTCTGTTTGAGATTATATGGTTTCATCCTAAAAGGGTTATATTAATCTGTATCCGCGTGAAATGGAACGAAGCCTGTCGAATGCCGACCCGTGTTGCTTAAAATTCATTGTGACGTCAAGACAGAATCAATAATTGACGCCAGGAAAAATGACGGGACAAAATGGATTTGTGTAATACATTTTGACGTGAGCTTTTTTGAAATGTAGGTTTTTGTAGCTATGTGATAAAAAGTAAGCCAAGGCTCGCAAAAATAAAAACTTCTTAAACTCGTTTCATAAAATTTAATATGAAATGAACACAAATTTTGTATTTGCATATAGCACAGTTGTCTGTCTTTGCGGGTATGTATATAAATTATGTAATAGTTTAAAAATTCCATATTTTTTAATACAAAGCGTAAAGCACCATGATTCCGTTTGCAAATGGCGTCCAGCCATAATTTTTTTTTATATTTGAAATAATAACAGTATAACAAAATATCAAGGTAATCAGCAACGATTTACACATTTTTTTTCTTGCTAAACAACGTTATCTTTGATATTTAAGCAACCTTTAAACATCAGAATTATTTTCTAATGCCTAATTGATAAACTGGACAACGTTTTCTGTTATTGGTGATAACCTTCTGTAATTCTGGTAATACAAATGTACCTACACAGAAATGATTAGATTTCACGCTGAGAACTTGGGCATACGATGACCTTATACACCGTGTATGTTTACTTCAAAACTTCACAACGTATGGAACATTTCACAGAGCCTGTATAATGGCCTCTCTTAAAAGTGATGACAATATGACGTCACTGCTTTTCAGCAGAATCAAATGATTCCTTTATATAATTCATATACAGCAAAACCAGAGACAAATCTAAATCTCTGAAAAAACTTGTGATTGCATGCCTTCATAAAATATCTCTTTTGTTGCTCATCAAAAGTATTTTTTTAAGTGCAATATAATCTATGGGACACCCTGTATATTTATTGTGACGTGCGTAACGTCATACATTTCAGAGAAAACGAAATGAATTTTGCTCAAACGATTATGACGTCACAGTGAATACCTACACACAAGGGAGTAAGGAACGTCGTTATAATTACCTGTAAAAATTGATAAAGTCATCGCCAGACGTAACAGAAAAGAATAAATTATCATTTTCCTAAGATACTGTTTCACCACGACATGACTGGATCGGTCGACTGCAAGTCAAAATTGATAATATACTGGTTTGGTTAATTAGCTTCACTACATTTCCTACACAAGCAATTAAAGTTTCTTAAACAAACAATAATAATATAAGAAAATACATATCTATGGCCTTAGATGAAGTTACAACACCAAACAAATGCAAGATTACCTTCCTAATCCATCAGTGAAGATTCATTTCTCTGCTTTACCTCCAAGCACGGTGATAACGAGCGTTAAAGAGGATGACGGCGGGAAATATAAGACGACCAGCGTTATATAAAATATATTTATCTCTTAAATTAAATTGTTCAGAAGTAGAACGAATATTGGTACCCGGCCTACTATACCTTTCGGCAGGGTACGAATTGGTCCCTTATGTGTCGTAATGGAGCACTGCCTCCGAAAATCACTCGGGCATAGTTTTCTATACTTTTTTGTAGGTTTCCAATTATTTTATTCGTATACATGCATTTACATATTATTTTTGTCTAACAAAATCATAACTACCATTCTTAATATCTACCGTACCGCTTACAAGACGTCAAATTCACAATTTGTGAACTTGCCGTATAAATTCCCTTCAGAAAGACCTTCATATGTATTATGTAAAAAAAAAATAATGCCTCGATGAGAATTTGATATCTTATGTGGTTCAGTTTTATTGCCTAGTAGGTAAGCGATATCAAACAAGTACGATAAAAATGCAAACAAACGTTTTATAATGGTTTGAATAATCATTACTTTGCTCCATTTAATAGCAGTAATTGACATCAATTGTAGCTCTAAAGACGACACCATTTTCTGTCAAAAAGTCTTTTGAGCTACAATATTGCAGCTAGTTCAGAAGGTGATGATAAGTTTAGTATTAACGGTAAGCTTATAACATTTGCGACTCTACGAAATTGTCAATGTTCTTTTTTCATGTACATATTCCCATTTATAAAATTAAAAGTCGTGTGCATTCTTTTAAAAGCTAGAGACCTGAAGTGTTGCGATATGTGGTGTACATGTACAACTGGGATCCTTGTCTTTTTAAGTGCCACCAAAGACAGTACTATATAAGATATGAGTTTTACTTTTGTTTTATCTACACCCATAAAAAGTCTAAAAACGGTCTATGGACACGTAACTACTGCTATTAAGAATTTTTTTCTTCATAAAATTACTTTTCCGTTTCCGTTATCCGTCTCTATTATACAAGTATCCTCAAATCGTGGTCATCGAGGCGCTTTATTTAACAATGGCGGACTCGGGTAGTCCGACGGACGAAGCACCGGTTCAAAAAGTAGAAGGTAATTATATATGGAAGGATTTTTAAGTATGACAGACAAATATTTTAAAAATTTACTGATGATTCATAGAATAGATGGTTTTTAGCCGCTTCCAATCGCATTTAGATGTTTATTTGCGTAAGTATCGATCGATTTTATTCACGGATAACGTCGTATTTTCTCTTATCAGTTGAGTCATAAACAGCTAGTCACTAAAATCAGCCGTATATATATATATATACACAGTAGCGATCGTCGATACAGATAACGATGTCATTTTTTTTATCTCTAATGTATCAAGATAATGTGTATATATTGGCTCATACTGAGGGAATGCTTACTACATTTGTATTTATACATTGATAATGTGTAACAGGAGAGGAGAAAATGTAGCGGCCAAACCGGGATTCGAACCCGGGACCCTCAGAACACTAACCAAGTGCTCTACCGACTGAGCTACCTGGTCTTCGGTGATCGACCCAGTTCAATCCCGCTACACTCCTCCCGACCCACTCCTCCCTCCTTTCTCGAAGTCTTCACCTTCGAAACCCTTACAAACACCACAACCGTGGGTTATTTAGTTGGGCGCCAATTCTGTAACAGGAGAGGAGAAAATGTAGCGGCCAGACCGGGATTCGAACCCGGGACCCTCCGAAAACTAGCCGAGTGCTAGTAGGAGCAAAAATAAGTAAAATAAATAAAATGATATAATTTTGAACTTATTTTGTTTTTCTTTTCTAACACAAAATGCGCTAACTACGGTGGGCTTGTTTTTATTAATGCTTATCCTAATGAATTTGATTGTACAGCTTAATTAGTTTGATTGGACGATCATAATTACCTTAAATTTTGAGTGACTCTGTTATACCAACACTTTCGCTTATTGGTCAGAAGACGACAAAAAATAGGCATACAGTGAAAAACTATCCCTTTTTATTATACAACTGTTGTGTAGTAAAGTACTCTCGTTGATGTTTGAGTTGTGGTCAAGCTGTCCGACCACAACAGCATGGTATGGTATGTACGGTATCATTATAATTTGGTTGTGTGTATTTTAAATCATATTATCATAATTATATACTATAAGAGCTGGGCAGCAATGTAACGAATTAGCCAACAAGCTAACGGTTACATTGTTGGCAGACACCCTCATATAAAGTATCTATTATGAAAATTAATCTAATTACTTATCCGTATCTATGCCGTATCAATACATTTCAACATAATGAAATCAATCGTTTCACAATGATGAAATTACAATTATGTGAAAACGGTAATAAATATATATATTATGTACATTTATCTTCACAACATGTACAAAGTTTAATAAATTTTAAATATCTTTTCCCATTAATACACTTGATATAAGTATAATAATCAACTTGTATATATTTATGCATAATAATCTATAAATGTAATCATTATCTTATGCATATACATTGGCTGATCAATTTCAACAAATTATCTTCTTTTCAATTCATCCTTTAAATAAACTTCAATTAAATGGACAATACATTAAGTACATATGTCTTTAAAAGTATTTTATTACTAGGGCTATTTAAAACTAGGGCCGTTCTGACGGTAGGGCCATTTTTACTAGGGCCGTTATTGCACTAGGGCAGTTTTAACCTAGATTCGTAAAATATTACGATTTAGAATGGCTGCAATGAATTTTACAATATATTTTGATGATTTTGAAGCTTTCTGAACACGGTAATTTTTTTATTTAAAGTTATCTGCATTTATAAATGATTATTATGAATATCGGCATACCATTATGCAACCCCGCTCGATCTGAACATACCGGATTTCAAAATAATAATGAATTGATTGTCCTGCTAAACTTTTAAGAGACAATTTTTTAAAATAGTATAATCCCTTTATGGACATCTTTAGTCTAGATTGTGAATTAAATTTTCATTAATAAAAGTTTGAACATTACTTACTTGGACGTTTAAGAAAACACGCCGCGTAGCGGAAAATTTTCTAAAATGAAGTACGAAAAATGTGCATTATTTTGATATTTAGATATAAAGCACTGATTGCGCTGTGTGACCCAGGGTATAAACGGAGTGTAGTGGAGTTTAGTCTCAGTGGTGTCCCTGGACTACCTCATAGTAAAACTCAAGGTAGTACAGGAGAAAAAAAAATGACCAATTACATGTCTGCAGAGATTTCCTGTAAAGATTACAGGGAGAGCTAGTGTTACGCCCAACCTGGAGTATCGAAGATGATTAGTAATTATAGCACATGGCCTTGATATGACAAAGTTCCACTAAGATAGGAGGTTACAAAATAATTTGTTTTGTCTTTCCAGAGAAAGAACCTCCGAAACCAGAGCAACAAACAGATGGTTTTGATATTAAGTCTCACACGGATATTCATCATTTGAACAACAATTGGTGTTTAATTGAAAGTCTTCTTCATAGACACAAATAAAGTGTCTATGAAAAAGATTGTCTGTCCGTTTGTTGTCAATGACTTCATATACCCAAAATCTATTGAAAGTAATGCTTATAATTTAATTCAGATCACTTATTTAGGTACTAATTATGCATAAATTTCCGGGATTTTACTTACTTATACAATAAATCTAATTTAGTTGCAGGGTATTGATGTCTTATCCAATAGTTTAGTTTGACCAATGACTGTGCTGTTTTAAAATATCCTGTGAAAACATTCTCTATGTATAATGACGTCATAGTACTTGTCGTACAATTTTTTCGGCCTATGGAAAATAACCTCAAAGATCTAATCAGTAGAAATGAGTGTAACATATGAAATTGAATTATAAGTTGGATATCCATCACGGCATATATCTGTTTCAGACCATTACAAAGTTAGTAAACCTACTTGACAACATGAGTCAATGGATAGACGAGATACCACCGATCGACCAGCCACAACGCTTTGGTAATAAGGCATTCAAAGAGTTCTATGACCGCCTCAAGGATGTAAGTATATCTCTTATTCCGATGTATATGGTAGTACTAACATGAGTAGAAGAAATTTGAAGTCCATCAGTTTTGTAATGAAATCATTCATCATCAAACCTGCAGTGGCAAAGTAGTTAAGGCAACTTAAAATTACATTAATTCAGAAGTGTTTCACTTATTGGATGTAATATTCAGACAAGTGTACATTGTCCATAGATCAGCTGCCAGGTTGGATGATACCAGGTAATCATATCAGGAACTTGTACTTTATCTTCTGTCACTGCCAAAACTTAGAATTTTATAAAATGAAAAATGGGATGTGATTTAGAACAAAACAAAATTTACTGAACACAATGAATAAAATCTTGGGACAAGCATCACTGTATGATATATTTTTTTATGTACATTCCCCTTTGATTTGACCAGCTGAATTACTGATTATCAAAAATGAAAATTCATGTAAATTTAATCCTTCTGTTTTAGAGAAGTGAACAACTGTTAAAAGATGTTCTAGATGAAAAGTTCCATGCTGCTGTTCCTGAAATTGCTGTTTATCTACAGGAAGGGATAGGCAACAGTACTCGCATAGATTATGGAACAGGTAAAATACAACTTGTATGAATTACCATCAATTAAAAAAAAAAAAGTAGAAATAATGATACTCCCATGTCAATAAATCAAAACATTTGGAATAATAACACTAGCATAGATCATGAGATATAGGTCCTGGACTCCCCTCATTAGATTATTGAACAGACACTCTCCCGCATATATAATGGATTACATGTATGGAATAATAAAATCTTGTGTGGATCTGTCAAGCTGATAGTTATTTATAGGGATATCTTGACCCAATTAAAAGAATTGAGATATTTATAGGGATATCTTGACCCAATTAAAAGATTTAGTTATTTATAGGGATATCTTTTACCCAATAAAAAGATTTTAGTTATTTCTAGGGATATCTTGACCCAGTTAAAAGATTGTGACTGGTCAGGAGGAGGCTTGCTGAGTGTTGACCAGTGTATATCAGTTCTCAAGGACGGAGAAAATTTCTGCAAGAAAATGTACCTATTTTGATTCATATTTTACCACCCATCCAAACTTTCATACTATATCTTTGGAGGATGTAATTCTATGTTAAATGATATCCTTCTAGGACATGAACTTGCTTTTGTGGCCTTCCTCTGCTGTCTTTTCAAGATCGGAGCCCTGACTGAGGATGATGCTGTAGCTAGTGCCCTCCAAGTATTTCAGAGGTACATACTATGTTACATTATAAAAGCTGATACTAATTTTACATCAAGGGAAGATTAATAGAATCTTACATGGGTCTGTCAAGTGGACAGGGATATCTCAACCCGAGTGAAAGATTTTGGCTTGTCTTGCCGAGGGTTGCTGGCCAAAATCTTTCATGAGGGTTGAGATATCCCTGTTCACTTGACAGACCCATGTTTGATTATTTTTTTCCTATACTAAGTAGAAAAAAAGATGAAATTCCAGTTGTTTTTCAGCTTTTTCATCTATCATTATCACAGGAATGTCATTATGCGTCAATATTGATGATGTCATCAACAATGCAAGCCGCAGTTACGCTGCATATATTGATGACATCATGTTATTGTCTAGCGCGTGTGAGCTGTCTTATACCCCCCTGTGTAAGGTAGAGTTATCATTTCCGTAGCAACCATGGGATATCCCTGTGAAGTATGGGAAAAATATATATTCTGTATTTACATATAGTTATTGATTGTGATGCCATGTGTTAGCGACCGTACTCTTCAGAGAAAGCATAAATTTTGCTCACATAATATCGACCACAATTGATACAAATTTAATGTACATACCCGCAAGGGAGGTAACTGCAAAGACAGAGGATGTCTTTATGTATATATTATCTATATATCTGATTCTGTTGTGAAACCATTAAACAACAGTTAATTTACAGCATATCTGTAATAGGTGTTCTTAATATGTTATAGAAAACAGCAGCACAGACAAGTTATTTGTATATATGATAGATTTTATATTGTTAGATATGAATATTATATCAATCACAACAAATATGGACTCTGATTTCTCAAAACAAAAAGTACTGACTTCATTCAAAAACTTTCCATTTGATGTATCTTCTGTTAAAATTTTTGATGTAAGTCTGTTTATGACAGAAGTTTTTATTGAGAAATCGGGGCCTAGTTCGTGTGTACTATGAGGTAGAATTCACCCTCTCCACAACTGCATGTTGATTTATCAGGTAACAGAATAAAACCTGTGGTTTGTGCTCTACAGCTGATACCGGGTAGATCATCACAATGTATCAGTACATATATATATGTTACAGGTATCTAGTTTTAGTGAGGAAGCTACAACAGACGTATCGTATGGAACCAGCAGGCAGTCAAGGTGTATGGAGTCTGGATGATCATCAATTTATACCTTTTATCTGGGGTAGTTCACAACTCCTTGGTAAGTCTAAGTTTTTCCTCTGTATGTGATCGGATGGTGTATTGGTATTACCAAGAGCCCTCCACCTCTGGGTCGTGAGTTCAAATCCCAAGTGGAGCAGTTGCCAGTTACTGACTGCTGGTAGGTGGTTTTTACTCTAGCTTTCCCCCACCAGCAAACCTGGCATATCCTTAAATGACCCTAGCTGTTTATAGGACGTTAAATTAATAAAACCAAAAATGGTAGATGAAAAGTCTTTTCTATCGCAGTATCAAACAAGATGCATGTACATAAATTATATAATTACTATGTATGCCAAATACCTATTATTACACCGTTTTTCTTTTTATATTAGATTTTTTTCCTTTTTATTTTTCAGGTCATAAAAGAATTTTGCCAAAATCGTTTGTCAACCCAGATATATATGAAAACTTTGACAAAGATTACATGTTTTTAGGGTGTATCAAATACATAGATACTGTAATTGTAATTACAGAATATATTTGATTTGATCCTTATTTACAGGTAAAAACAGGACCGTTTGCTGAACATTCTAACCAGTTGTGGAACATCAGTGGTGTGAAGGAATGGCAGAAAGTTAACTCGGGTCTAGTTAAAATGTACAAGGCTGAGGCAAGTAACTATATAATCTAAGAGTACACACACAATCATTATATTAGGAACATTTATAATATCAAATTTTGATGACAGGAAATGTCCCTACCTCAGTATGGAATTGTGGAAACAGACTGACTGATCCCCACCCCCCCCCCCCCCCTGTCTCCTAACCTTTTCATGATCAAGTTTGGGCAGGATTTTTTAATGGTTACAATGTACAAGTTTGAGGCATCCATACATAATTTGAAACCTGGATTAATTTCCTGTAGTGATAGATTTCCTAAATTATTGCATATCATTTATTTTATCTTAATTTATGTCAAGAATTTTCTGTAAATAAATAATTACAAACGAGTCAAAATATTACAATTTTGGCAAATTGGTTAATTCAAAAAATTAAAGGAAAAAATTGAAAAGGTTGTTGAATCTAGATATACATGATCTGTAAACTAACTTTCTCTCAAGTAAGATTTATCTTTTTTACGATTTTTATGATAAAGGTATAAGGTATATGAATTCACGAAAGCTTATCTCTGCGAATACAGTGGTCCACAATTGAATTTAAAGTTATTTCCATTCAATTTTATAACCACGAAAAATTATCTCTACAAAAACGTGACGTGTTTATATATAATGTAAATATATAGCGATGAACTTAATCGAAATGATAATAGATTGCATTGTTTTCCCTTAACAGGTGCTGGCAAAGTTTCCCGTTGTCCAACACTTCCTGTTTGGAAGTTTGCTGCCTTTTGTTCCGGCTAATGTGACATGAACAGAAAAAGGTTTAATACAGAGGGAAGGCGAGAGCAAGGGAGAGGGGGATTATCATGGAAGTTCTACATAATATTTAGTGAGAGGATATGTAAAAGTGCTCAATAATTTTGAAAGTGCTCTCTTGATCCAATGGCACTGTGGAAAACAACCTTTTTACTTGTATTGAGTGCTATAAGCACTATGCCTTGTAGGGCAATGATAGGGTCATTTTATTTGTATGGTTTCATGTCTGATCTGTCAGACCATATAGTGTTTGTTTATGAAGGGATAATGGACCTCATAGTGATTTTAGGTTGTTTTCTACAAAGATCTTCAAGATCTGGTCCAGCACAATCTAATTGAAATAAGACTTGTAATTCCGCAGCACTATGATACTCTAGTGTTCCAATACAAGATCTTACAACTCTCCGTTCATGGTCACATCACCATGAACCCTATGGTTAGCCAATCAGTGTGTTGCTTACGAAATCTTCAGTATGGTTGAATCTCTCAGAAGCATTAATGGCAAATAGTATATCCCGAGATGTTCCGATTCTAGGCCAGGGGTCGTGCTGAGGTGACCTTAAACGGAGAGTTGTTACAACTTGTATTGGAGCGTTATGTAACAAATCCTAGAAGAGCAGAATTACAATTCTAATTTTAGATAGATTTGGTCCAGCAGGACATACATTTTAATAAGTCCTCTAAACTTAATGCATTACTAGTTATCAGCTTAGTTCAGTGTGCCCAGATCATAAATTATGTGTATAAACATGTATTGTTGTTCTCCCATAACACTATAGTCTACTGATTAGCCGGGTTTTTTTTTATAGGACTTTAATTTGCTGACTGTTGACATGATGTAATTTTTCAAAAGTGTCTTGTCATGCTATACCTCTAACATTATAATTGGAGTAGTAATATTGGTGCTTTTAATTTAAATTAATTTAAATAAAATACGGAAGGTTTCCTTATCTATGTGTTTTATTGTCTTCTGCTGTTAGACAAGGGGCAGGCCAGGCTGAATTACATTGGTCAATTTGGCCGTATTGTTATAAACACTAAAAAGGTTCATGTTACTGTTTTCAATTACACTATCTTTATAATAAAAGATTTCTTGGGATTAATCTCAGTTATAAATAGACATCGATCATATCTTGATGTACATGTATTGTTACGTAACATTTTTACGGGTCGATTAGTCAAAATTGTGTAAATAGTTCGGCATATAATTACCACCTAACCCTCTGACTGAAGAGCAGTCACATATGTTGGCTATATAATGTCTATAAAATTAAATTTGTATCTCATGATTTTTGTATTTGATTTGTTTTGATTTGTTCTAAATAAATCATGTCATTAGAGTCCATTGAATTGCAATACATAACACTCTTATGTCAGCTTCTAAGCCAGTTAAGTGTTTGTGATATAAAATATGGCTATTTTTCATTACTTGTAAATAAACCAGCTGACGATACAGGCCCTCTAGACCTCTTGTTTACATTGTGAGAAAGATATATTAGAATAATACTAATAATGCCACAGAGAACAAATTAAATAGATAAAGCAATTTTTCAATCTGTATTATGAATGTGCATGGTAATTAATTACCATTTTGTAATCATGTTCATTTATATGTTTAATTAAAAATATATCTTAAATGTCATCCCGAATTTATTTCATTTACATGCATTATATCAATATTTAATCACAATTTAACAAAATTTGTCTGGAGACTAGTCAACTTGACAGTATGGTTCTATTGGAATAAAAATGACTTGATTTTAATTTTGTGGTTTACTGATGTAAAATAATCAATTTTATAGTCTATATTTCAATTTACTGATGTTATAGTGACCAGTGAATGAACCATGGAGAAATCTTTAAAATGTAAAATTCAGAGCTCAACTTGATTTGCACTCTTTTAAGAAGAGAAGTCTTCTCAGAAGATCTTCAAACTTTTAGATGGAAGAGCTTCCAGAAGTAGAGAGTTGTAAATTGAGTGAGCAGAAGTTAAATTGATATCTAGAAGTAGAAGAGGGCAAATTGAGTTAGGCTCATGGCTTATGATGAATTAATTCATTATTGGATCCAGATACCAGGGTTGGGGTAATTAAAAATGTAATTGTAATTAATTGCAATTAATTACATTTTTTCAAGTAATTAAAAGTAATTTGTAATTAAGAAATATTTCAATTACATGTAATTGTAATTGTAATTCATTACATTCTAAAAATGTGTAATTAACAATTACATTTCAATTACTTTTCAATTACATAAACATATTTACTAATGTCTAATACCAAGATTAATTAATGACATATCTTTGGCTATATAGAAATTTAAACAATTAAGTAACACATGTGAGGCAGTGACCATAGTATACACTACACTTGTACCTGTTTTACCTGTAGTTTACCCCTCAGGCACTATACAGGTGTGAGGTGTGAACACATAGCCTGTGATTACAACTCACAAAGGTCTTGCTTATATAACATCTAATGAAGGCAAAAGTATAGATGATAGCTCATATTAGTCTTCACCGCCCCCTGCCAAGAAAATTAAAACAGAAGTCTTTTTCAGTTTTCTCCCATTACACCCCCACGAAAGAGACACAACTCAGGTCTTAAATTCAATGCTTTAATGAGAGATGTTGTGACCCATTAAAGTTCTGGAAAGATAATCCTTGCTGATATCCAAATTCGTCTATTTTAGCTAGCAAGCATTTATAGCTATAACAGCCACTTCTGCTCCAGTAGAGAGATTGTTTAGTGCTGCTGCCCAAAGTATTCCGATCACACATAATCAGACTGTCTGATGATAATTTTCAAGCTGATGATGATAAAATGCAATTCAAAAACATGAATACCTGGTACACTAATGTACTGCTAGGTCACATTTGCCAATGTTACTGCTAGGTCCAATAAAAATGTACATGTAAAACTAATACACCCTACCAGTACTCAATTGTAACTTGCGGTTTTATGTGAAGTGAACATGTGTTCTGTCAGAATTTTACTGATATTGACTTATATATCTGTATCAATGCTAAATTGTATGACATTATCAAAAATAAACATATTAGGAAAAATGTAATGTGTAATTGTAATTAATTACTTTTTGAATGTAATTGTAATTGTAATTAATTACATTTACAAAATGAGTAATTGTAATTGTAATTGACTTTAGACCAAGTAATTGTAATTGTAATTAATTACATTGCAATGTAATTGACCCCAACCCTGGCAGATACAAACCACACTATCATTAAGCACTGTGTGATTCTACTACTTTGGGTCAAAGAAGAAAGAGATTCTAGATCAATGAATCATTACCAACTTCAAGCTATTCCAGTACGACAGCTGACCCTTGACGTATGGCTCCAGATTTGAATTGTCCCATGGAATTAATGATGTTATTTACAAAATCGATCAATGATTTACAAATGTAAATGGTATATATTTTGGATAGATCCTGAACTTAATAATTTGTAAATGAAATGGCAACACCTCTGATAATGTATTTACCTCCCTTTATTCATAATAAATACCACTTTCCTTTCATTATATACACATAAAATACCATAATATGCTCTGACATCATACATAACAAAACATACAAACATAAGTAATTAGCACACTGATTGGCAAATAACCTGCATCATAAACTACCCCCATAAATTATAAAAACACTAAACTAATTTGAAGATATAATTGAATTGCATGAGATGAATTAAAAACAGTTATCTAATTATATCAACATGCATTTATGGAAAAAATACAAAAATATTTGAAATTGCAAATCTTTGAACAATTATGAAAAATTATGTTATTATGGCAACTTGTCTGAAAGAAACATACATATATAAAAGCTCGTTCATTGAAAATAATTTGATCTAAAATAATTTTTGAACTACTTTATATTGCCTCGTGGAAGTGACATATTTTCTAACACAAAGCACTATATCAACTGTTGAATGTATTGGACAAACAATTTATGACATGGTTATGTGTTGAACACATAACCATGTCATAAATTGTTTGTCCATTACATTTACAATGGACCCTCTTTAATCCTTTGATACTCCAGGGGTTACTATCACTGATATCATATCCACCCCTGGAATATCTCAAAGTAAAACTGGAGGCAACAGGAAAGGTAATTTAGTCCTTTGATGGGAAAAAAGAATCAAATAATGGTACACTGTGGTTGACTGTGTGGATTTAAATTTGGACATCACTCTCTCTAGTTTTCAGAGGAAATCTTAGCAGCTGGCCTGTGATTAGTTCATTTTTTTTTTCTCTTGAACTGCCTCTAGTTTTATCATGAGATAGTAGAGGGGTGGACATAATGCCAGGGATAGTAGCCCCTGGAGTATTGAGGATGCTTATAATCTGGATGCCGTTAGTCTGGAAAACTCGCAATAAGGATGGACATATCAGGGATCAGATTGAATATAAGAACACAGAATTCATCCGTCCGGAAAATTTGTAATTGAGATGATGTAGCTGGGAATGAAGATATCCGGATTATCGAGGGTCCACTGTATACGCATTAAATTCACATATAACACGTTTATACTTCTAATTCAATGAAAGTTGATAAACAAGTTTGTGATTTATAATTACCCCAATCTTTAAGCAGCACCATAAAGTCACACAACAGCAGCAGGAACTTTATCTAAATTCAGCATTGAATTGGACAACACGAAACAATAATGAGATCAATAAACGATTGTACAAACAATATCTCCCCAAAATAATGTGTCATTAAACTATTGTTCCTATGTTATACAGTGTACAATGTACCACCTTCACACAGAACGTTTACAATGATAACCAATATCATTATCAAAGTTAACTGTAATTGACTACATGTACCTCATTATAGTTACCGTAGTAAAGCTGGTTTATCTCCCTTGGTTTACAGATTTATCTCCCTTGGTTTACAGATTTATCTCCGTTGGTTTACAGATTAATCTCTCTGTTCACAGATCACCCCCTTGAAGGGTGATACCTCTGTCAATTATAGTCTACAAGAGATCAGGCACCAGGATCATGAAACAGTCTTAGACTAATTAAGTTTAGATTTAGCCAATCAGAGATGACCAACTTTTTGTAATGTCATCTCTGATTGGCTAAGCCTAAATTTAAGACAGCTTTGGACTTAAGATTGATTCATGATCCTGAGGCCTGATGCGACATGTAACACTTTTAAAGTCATTGCGTTACATTTAGAGTATTTTCTGATAGTTCGATCAACATGTACCCTGTTTTTTGTTACTTCACTTTAAAATATACATATAAAACCCGCTGCAATCTGGGTGTGATAAAGACAACACAAACCACTGACTTATCACATACAGTGTACCCATTAATCTCTTGACAAATCAACACGATGCCTCCTGCTGAAAATTTTCTCCATCACATGATCATGATCTCAGCAACTGCTAAGGGAAACATTATAACTCCTTCAGTTAGTTAACAGTTTAAGAACCGATAATTTAGGTTAGTTAACAGTTTAAGAACCGATAATTTAGGTAAGTAAAACATTTTGGCTCTGAATATATCACAAGTTAATCCTTCCAATCACTAACATTATGGATATTTTGCTGTGTTACTGGAATTTCACACAATCTGTTCTCATTGGCCAGCTAGAATTGGCCCCAGCCAGTATCCTCATCATCCCAGCCATCTTCTTCTCCCCATCCTTCAGCCGCCTGTAAGTAATTAATGTCACCATTAAAAGCATCTTGAACATATTACCGGACAGATGAAAGACTGTAACAATTTGATATAGTTCTGTTCAAATTCAGTTAAAGCTCCTTCTCCTTGATCATTTGTTTATGATGTGTAACAGGACTAGCGTAGTGTGCCATATTCCCGATCGCGGCCCCGGATTTACTGGTCCGACGCTCTACTGACTGAGCTAAAGAGAAATTCTCCCTAGCACTAAGCTAGAAGGTGACACTATCACTATTTACAATTACTACACATGGATATGAATTGCTTGCTACCCGTGTTGGTAATCTTATCAATAGAGATTATTATTTAATGTAAATTTCACTTACTAGATTTTTATGGCAATGGAAGCCTATGATAACTCTGAATGGTAAGACCTCATGGTATTATTTCCTTGTACGGGTAGTTTTTCAGGAGCTCTTGCACAAAGCTATAGTTTACTTAATTGTGTCTAATTGACAAAAAAAATGGATAACAGTTTTAAATCAGAAATCATCATGACAGCATCCATTACATGTTATTACCACGTACAGATATAAAATCTGTGCTACTTACATGTTCTGTGGCATCATACTTCATACTAATTGTTGTTGCGACTTTCTTATCCGACACGGACATCTCGGCACTTTCCATCACGTTGTTACGCGTTACAGTTGTACTCTTATCAATAGTAGTAGAGTCTATATCCATAAGAACAGTATTATTAGATTTACTTATTTCCGGAGTCATATCAGCGAAGAAGTCAAACACTTCCTTTTCAGCTTGGATTTTTTTAACCTCTATCTCCATAATATACTCTGAACCGAGAGCCCCAGTCTTAGTCGCAGGTTTCGGCTTCTTAACTGATTTAAGAGTAAGAGCTGATGATGATTTGCCCGTAAGCGACTTATTTGTTTTTTGTTCAGTTTCAGAGCTATGTGTATTATCACTTTCCTCCTGCTGATTGTCTGACCAATCATTGCCCCAGTCAGTTGATTCTGTAGTAAGCCTAGCTGTTGATTGGCTCTCAGACACTCTATCACTTATTACATTGTTACACTCATCACTTAAATCCCCACCATCGGACTGATCGTCCCAGCCAGTCCAGTCCTCCGCGTCCTTCGACACATCACTGTCTATGTATTTGTCTGGCTCAATAATGTCTGTGTCTTCTGTCAGTTCTGATGTGTTTATTTCACTCACTTCCTCCCCGCCATAAGCTACAATCTCATCACCGTCACTCACGGATATCTTCTCTGCCTTCACTAAAACACAAAGAAAGAATTCACTCAGTTTATTTGTCTATAGGCATTTGGGTTGAAATTAAACATAGTTGTTTAAAGTTAAGTTTCAAAATGTTTATCTGGAAGAGATGCATGGTAATCTACAAAATTAGACCTATTTTATTTTTATTGCCTCGTAATTAGTGCACCCAAGACGAAATGTCAAGACTTCGTCTTGGGCAACATTCAAAAGAAACAATTAGCATTCAAAGATAAATATTAAATTTGAGGTTAGAAGTTGTTTCAAATCTTCCATGATCAGAATTAAGCATATTAAGTTACATTATCTAATATTTTCCATTAAGTTAATTAATTACTTGACCTATATACATGTATTGATAATTAAATGTTTGAGTTCACTGTATAATGTTCATGTCTCTGAAACAAATTCTTATCAGCTTTCACAAATGTAGAAATCAAGAGTTCTACAGAAACTGAGAAACTATAGAAGATATTTACTTTGTCTTTCCTGTCTTCTTTTTTCTCTCTTCTGCATTGCATCCTGCATTCGTTGTTCTCTTGCCTTTCTCTTACTTTCAGCTTCACTTTCTCTAGCAGCAACAGTATGGACTTTACTGAAAATCATATTGAAGAAATCTAAAACAGTTTCAAATAGCTCCACTTGTGTCACCATAAACTATACAGTGAAAATATTAGAAGTAAGAAAATAAGAGTAATTTGGAAAATATCACAGTTCATTGTCAAAATTTACTGTGTTACCTCCCCTTGTCCAACAGTCTCAGTATTTGTTTCTGTGTCAATTTGACAATTACATTATCTTGTCCCAATGATAATAAATGACCTCCCTTTAACAAATATTTCTGGAAAAAGATGTTAACTTATTATTTAATAGAATTCTCTCCATCCTGTCACTAACTAACCTGAGTTTAGCCAGATCTTTGAGTAGAGGTTTGCCCATCACGTCGTTGACTGAACTGAACACGCCTTCCTTCTTACTACCTGTGTCTATAACATCGTCAGTACTAAACACTGGGTCCCCATTGCTCTGCTGGTGGTCTTTCTGAACAGTCTGTAAAATTAAACAGAAAGTACAATTCCTGTATGTACTACAAAGCAAGGTATAAAAAGCTTCAAACATTTACATTATAGCTCAGTTGATACCAGGTTTCTATTAAAAAGTCTTAGTTTACTCCGTTACCTTTGGCATGCCTCTTTTGAAGTAGGTCTTGGCTTTTCCACCAATCACCATTTGACGCCCCAACAGAGGAACCAGATCAGCGAGACACCTGAGACTGAGTGCGGCAAGGTCTTCATTTGTGTCTCGTAGTCCCAGTAACACCTACAATCACAATCCCATCCAGTTACCATGATCCTTAATCACAAGATGCAAAGTTTTTATCTCCTTTTTATCTCCCCTTATAACATCAATCACTTTAATCAATCTAATTAAAATTAGACTTGTATTTCTGCTCCACTACGATGCTCTATGTTCCGCTCCAATACAATCTATAACAACTAAACGTTCGGGGTCATCTCAGCATGACCTTTTGGCTAGAATCAGAACATCTCTGAACATACTGTTAGCCATATATACTTCCAACAGAATCAACCACACCAAAGATTTCTTAGGCGAGACGCTGATTGGCTAACTATAGGGTTCATGCTTAGGTGACCTCTAACAGGGAGTTGTTAGATATTGTATTGGAACATAATGTATAGTATCGTAGTGGAGCAGAATTACAAGTTAAATTTTAATTAGATTGTCACCTTAATCATATTGTTATTTCTGTTACCCAGATTCACAAGACTGTCCCTATATCTAAAGCAATCGCATTCAAAACAGATTCACAAATAAAAAGGAATTTGCAATAAATTTGCATTAATTGAGATAAGATAAAGATTTTATCAAATAAATTATAACCAATTAAAGGTGCTCCACCGCTGACAAATGGTATTTTTTCACTATCAAAAACAGGAGCAGACGATTAAGTATTTTTCTTAAGTTACAAAAGTTACTTACTTTACACCGTTACCACCACTGAAAAGTTTGAGCTTTTAATTTGACTTCAAGTTAAAAATATGAAAAATAATTAATTGCATCCCGAAAAAATTCCATGGCACTATATCCTATATGGAATGAAGTACTGATTGCGCATGCACCAAAGGCGAAATAAATCATTTATATATTATTTTTTGTGTTAATTAGACATATATATACACAATTAAACACCAATTATTGTTCAAATGATGAATATCATTTATGCTCTGTCGGCGGTGGAGCAATTAAAGGTGAGATCAACTAGAATCTACAGTATGAATATGTAGCTGTACATATTTGGGTATTGTGATACCTGAGGTAATATGATGTCTTCAAGGTCGTCCTTTGCAATCAGATCCACATAGTGCGTGAAATAAGTGAGGAGTGTTGTGCGTATATGGTAGTCATGACAATGAAAAACACGATGAATTTCTGGTACGATGTACATCTTGAATGTTTGTACGCTAAAAAGACCAGGATGCTCTCCCTTCTTAACAGTTTGGCGTTTGGCACCTAGAAAATTAAAAGGAAATAAATTATGAAACTTGTTTTCATGCTTTAAAAATGTGTTAAAGATGTTGAAGTAGCCAGGTGGCTAATCAAAATGTTCAGACACTCTACTACTGAAAAATATCTACATCTAGGCTGACGCTATTGTAGGCAGTTTTCAGGTACTGATCAAGGATTGGTGGTTTTTTCTCCAGGCACTCAAGGTTAAAGGTTTTCCTAAACAAATTTAATTAACCTGGCATGTCTTAAAATGATCTTTATAAAACCAAGGAATATTGTGAGCAATTCAATTTTAACACTACAATTGAGTAAGGTATATATAATGTTAACTTCACGTTGCAACACAGTTGAAATGATTTGTTCATGGAATTTGAAAGCCAGATTTTTTGTTTGGAAAAACATTTTCACCAAATACCATGAATATGGTTGAGATACTTACCACGATATGGCATCAGTATATTTGGAATGAGATGAGACTTAGCAGTTGTATCCAGTAAAACAAAGCGACAGAGCAGGCCTCTACTCAGACATTTTCCGACGGTCTCCTCCGGGATTTTGTACAGTCTCTCCATTATATCACTGACAAATTAAACATAAACAAATGATGAGGATTTCAACTATTTCAGTTTTATTATATTTATGTCTGCCAATAAGGTGATCTGTGGTAAGGTAAATCGTGCTAGTGCTTTAGAACGTACATCTATGAGAGAGACCTTTTGATTTCTATCAGAACAAATATAGTAAGTTTTGTCCATATTTCAATTTCAAAGTACAGTTAGTGTCATAACTTGTCAAAACTGGCCCTTGTATAATCAGGATCCCTGTGTAGACCAGAATTATTGTATTCTTGATTTACTGTAATGAAAACCTGTATAATATGGAAACCTGCCTATTCTGGTCCTGGTGACATCCTGTGTAGAAAAGTTACACTATACCATCAAATATGTGACAAAAATTTAAAACAAATAGATAGTTTAGTTGGTTGCATGTTTGATGCTAATCTATATTAAATAAAACCTGCTTAATTATCACAAAAGATGTTTAACATTTGTTTAACTACTAAAATTAATATTTGACTTACGCAAAAAATTCTTTCTTCTCCTCAGCTGATTTTAATGTGATGTTTTGAAGAAATCTTGAGATGGTGATGAAGTCATTTCTGAAAAAAAAATCATTTAGGTAATAAGATCAAAATAACAACCAAAAGACAATTTACCATGTATCTATAATTTCAAATGTTTTAACCAAATCTGAAATCAGAACCCAAGATATGAAAGGTATCAGGCCTATGATAGCAAATACTCTACTAGAGGTGAAAATCAACCCCAAAGGGGCCAGGAATCATAGTGTAATAAATTATCATTTTAAATGAAGGCATATCAGTGTTAGTACTTCAAGATAAAGAATATTGCTTTTGTAGTCCTAAAGAGGGCAAATTTGTCTACATTTGAGATGACCTAAATACCATCTACATTAATATTGTACTCTGATGATGTTCTGATTGACACACTTCAATCCTGTTCTCCCTCTCGCACAAAATACATTACCACCTTGAACAACAGTACCCAAATTAATAAAAATTTTGCATGACAAGTTCAGACCCCAATATCATTATTTTGTTATAATAGCTATTTTACCTGAACAATCGATCGTTAAGTAGAGTCTCCAATCTGGGTCTGGCTTTTGGGTCTGGGTTCAGACATTCATCCTGAATTCTCAGCTCAAAAGTTTTTGTCATATCACCTACAACATAACATCACTCTAAAATGCCATTAATGTACCAAAAGTGTTTAATAGCTACAAAAGAGTCTATTTGAGAGGTTCTTTTGAACAGCAAATAAACAGATAAACTACAATTCTATAACTGTTATCATAAAATTGCATTTTAATTATGAAGTCCAAAATAAGAAGTGGCACTACCAATACACACACCACCGAAGTCAGTTTCAGCATACGTCCGTTGAACAGACTAAATTCTTTTTCAGCATGACTAATGCTCAATGAACAGACTAAATTCTTTCACAGTATGACTAAGGCTATATAATATAATTTCTTACCTAGGTTATCAAGTTTTTCCAAAAGCTCCTCCACTAAAACACCAAATGCATACACATCTCGGGCAAACGCAAGTTCAGGTACTGCCTTCTTGTTATCTTCCTGTCATCATGATCACAAAAAAAAATATTTATATTTATATCTTAATTGTAGTAAATTGTCTTTCACAAAGCTTTCTTTAGACAAAGACTTCTATAAATGAAGTGTTTTATATACAATGTACACCATTGTAAACTGTAAAGTATTTACATGAGTATCGGTACACTACACTTTCTGTCATACCTATGGGTGTTACATGTACACTGGTTTATCCCATGCAATACACTCATGTCATCTGAGGCTGTACTACATGAATAACCGCACAATACAACCTAAGAATTAATTGTGAAGTCACTATGTCAACAAATTTTTTAATACTATTTTCTTGGTAAATTTTAACATCATTTTCAGAAACCAGCTACAGCCAGGATGATGAGTGGTTTTACATTAAAAAATTATATTTAAAATGCCACACAACGTTTTTATGTAGGTATGGAGCATCAGTTTGCAGGAGCTTTTTATTAAGAACTTATCAATAGGGTCATTTTCAAATTAGCGGGTCTTCATAATTGTAAAATTGTATTAAAAACGTAAAAGTTAAACTTTGGCATGAGAGAAAAGTATTCTATCAAATGGGGATATATAAAGGGTGGGGATATTCTGCCCTTGGGATCACAAAATGTTTTGTGACCTTTGGGTAGAATATCCCTATCAATTTGATTATTCTTCTTATCCACATAATTATGAATGAGCCTCATCACACTAATTACCCTTTCTTCAGGGGCTATTGTCTTTGGACTCCTCTGTTTCCTTGCTGTGTTGAGGTATTGAGAAGTAGCCTCTCCAAACTTACAGGCATGCTCCAAGCTTCCTAACTTCCACTGGCCCGTATCAGTTACATACACCGACTCAAGACTTATGTTATTGTGGCACATCCCAGCCTTTGTGATGAAAAATCCAATTCATTAACTACATATATATCTATTAAATAGTTATATATTCTATATTAATTTTGAAAATAACTACTGATGAATTATGTTTACTCAAACTGATACAACTCAGTAAATATATTTTAAAATTTGAAGTATCTTAATTTTTTGTTAAAAAAAATAAAAACACAATATTTAAGTAAAATTATTGTAGCACAACAGATTTCTCCAACGTTTTACTGTGTTCCTGCAAGCTTCAACTTAATGAATTCAAAGTTTTGGATATTAATGTGCATGTATATGATTAAATATCAAAATACTCATGCACTGCACACATACAATGTAGTCTTGCTCTAATTTTCAATTGTGTATATATATGCGTATATATAATCAATATTAAAGATAGAAAGTAGAGAGTTTTCTCTGTAATACATGTATAAAGGTGTGACATTAAACCTACACTAGCATGATAAAGCATTAAAACACAAAATACATGTATCTGAAATGCAAAATCAATACAAACCTTTTCATGTAAAAATGACAGTCCTTCTAAAATTGAGAAGAGTCCAGCACAGATTTCAATAGATGAATGTGTGTCAAGTACACTCAAGACTGGCACCACTCGCTCTGCTACAATATATGTGTGACTGGACTGATCCCCTGATGCAAGGAATCTAACAATACTGGGATGTCGCAAGCTTTTCAGATTCTAAAATAGTAAATGCAGAATTGTCATGGTAGGTTGCTATGGGTATCTCCAAATATTTTGTTCTATATCAGTAAGGATTATTTCTTGGGAATTTAACAGCAAGAATATATGTATTTTCTGTAGAAAGAATTTATAAAAGTCTTCATATGGATTTAAAACCTGCAATGTTGAAATATATTAAACATGGAGGACATGACAAGACTGAGCAAAACAATGTGGTGACCATGCATATAGGCCATTTTCTTTTCTTCTGTAACAGAATTTGGTACCTAACTCAAATACCCACGGTGGTGGTACAGTGTATTTGAGGGTGAAGACTTTGTGAAAAGCGGGCGGAGTGTAGCGAAATTGGAATTAATGGATCAAACATCGGTGACCAGGGCTGAGGTACATTGTACGTGTATACGCAGTAGCTCAATTGGTACATATGTAGAGCACTCAGCTAGTGCTTAGAGGATCCAAGTTTGAAGCCAGGTCCTATAGTCTGGCCCTATAGTCTGGCCACTACATTTTCTCCTCTCCTGTTACAAACATATATATCTGTGTAACAAGAGAAGAGGAAATGTAAAATAAAACAATAAAATAAAAAAAAATCCCGACCGACCTACCCTATTTTTTTCAGTCATGTAACCTGAAACATGCATATATATTTTTTTGCCTTATATATATAATCTTACCTGGTCACCAATGATTAATCTACATTTGTATTAGCAGGTACATTGTATGTCTTATCATGAAACAAGCCTACATGTCCTGGTCGGTGTCATTCTATTTCGCATTTCACTCATTGAATAACATAAATCTAGTAAGTAAAATAACGACAACTACACGTGCGAATCTTACATGTAGTTCTATTAATTTATTACTGACACTCCCGCTCCTTGTGTTTGATTTTACATGTAACACAGTCGTCTGCATCTGGTTTTGGAAAAATATTATAGTAGGGGTAGGATATTTTATTTTTCCAAAACCAGATGCTGACGCCTGTGCATGTAGGTATATTAAGTTAAGTTAAGTTAAGTTAAGTTTATTTTCCAGTACAGGATTGAGGTCCTCTACACTGGACTCATAATCATACAATAAATACATACATGATACAGTATATAATGGTAAAATATATATTTTGGTAAAAAAAGGAAAAAACATTACTTTTCTGAGTTAATCAACCGATGAATGCGCCATACCTTTACATTACGTTGAAACAGATCTCTCATGGGCCGGTCACAATTTTGGTCCGACAAGATTGTAATGAAAGTGTCATCGGAGAGTTGGCCGTGACGAAGGGCCCATGGACAGGAATCATAAGACGTCGCTTCCTCTAGATCACAACCATCAAGTATGCTCGCCTCCGCACCCATTGCTTATGCTTATGGAATATAATTTCGATCATTAATTCAGAAACATCATGGAACTATCAGAACACGTACTGGAAAATGACACAAGAAACTTCCGGAAACGCCGAAACACTACATAAGCAGTTAAACGGAAAAGGACAAGATTTTCCGGAATACGACAAGGCTGCATCTGCAATGTGTATGTTTTATCTATATTTTATACTATCTGTCCGTTTTTATGCATCCAGTGTTCATTTTAGAAAAAAGATAGATGACATGAAACAAGGATTTATAAGTTCTTGGTCTGAACTGATGTTTTCTAGCTACTGACAGAAACATATATATTTCTCCTACTGAAAAAAAATTCAGGGCCGTTTTCGATTATTTGACTGGTTGGACCTAGTTGTTCGTTTATTAATTAAAGACGGACCTGATGATTTTATATTGTTTTCAGACGAGCCTTGACAAAGCCCTCAGAGGCCTGTATCAAAAACTGCAGGTCCGTCAGTTTTTATACTTGAAATAATGACTTTAACCATCGGTCGAACCGGTTGTTCCGAATAAACGAAAACGGTCCAGGTCGTTTCGGTTCTGTGGAGAAGTTTCTGTACAAAGTAGGTTCGGCAGTTGCTTGATAACATTTATTGGTACCGAAACGATTTCTGCTAAATATGTAAATGACGAAATGACTTTTAGAAAGTACCGAAAGTACTTTATTTTGAAATCAGTGCCGAAACGACTGTACCCCTTTTCTAACACTACCTGGCCTGGGGTATGCGGCACGGAGACCACTAGCCTCCTGTTAAACTTTTCATATTTTGAGTAATGCTAATGAAAGAGCAAGGCTTCGTTCTTTATTTTATACCCCTTAATATATCTTTTTTTAACTGATTAATTTGAACACAAATTGATTTTCAAACACAAAATTTATATTCCTTTTAACAGGTAAACGAATGAAAATCACTTTCACTACATTGTATATAATTACAAGTAGCTTAATTAGCATAAATCGGTTGGGGAAAGGTGTCAGTGTATGTATGACTCTTAATTAACTAAAGACAGTCTTTGGCTGAAATTTAAATGATGTTAGAATAACGTGAAAAAATGGTATAGAGATCTCTGATTGGTTGAAATTTAGATATTGTTAGGTACCATACATGTAAGTGAAAAATGATGCCTACATGTATGGTCAACGGGGTATGCCGAATGAGATAGTAACAGCTTTTTAAATACATTGTTATCATTGTGACGAATTACAGGCCCCCTGATTGGTCAAAATTTAGATTGTTGCCTATGTGGTGCTGGTATTATTTTTAGATTATACATACATTGTATTTTAATTTAATAATCAAATGTAACTCTTTTCCCTCTTTAATAGTTTTTAATTAAATTTAAAACAGTTTTCTATATACATAAAAAAGAAAAGATGGATATTTTTTATTTGTGTCTTTTAAATTTGAGTTGCTGACGAAAATTTATCTTTTTTTTCCAATAGTTATTATAATTCTGATATAAAAAAAATAATTTATTTGTTGCACACAAGAGCATATCTAGTTGTTAGACTTTTTTGTACTGTTAAGGAAAATGCAAGAATAAAAATGCTCTAATTTTAGAGTATATATGTTAGTTTACAAAATTCTATCACTAACTGTTGTTTTATTACGGTGTCTATATGATCAATTTTGAATTAACAGTCATCTAGGGCAATTGATTTTTTTTTCAGAAAATTCTCCTGGCTACATTTCAGCAATGAAATGCTATTTCCCGGATTTCATTTTTTAAGTATCTGTTAATAGATTATAACTATAGCATGTTTTTAAAATGGTTTACAAGTGTGGTCAAAATCGATAGCATGTCAAATATTTCGAGCAAACAAAGTATCCTCAATTTTTATCCTGCCAAAAAAAAAGTTGTTCAAAATTAAAAATATTCAGTAAATATCATTATAAATGGGCACAAAAAATGAAATATCTTTTAATAACAAAAAAAAAAATATTAAAAAAAAAAAAATCAAAAATATGCTCAAAAGGTGGACACAGTGGGTCACCTTGCCACATTCCCAAAGTATTGTTAGAAAACACCATTTTAGGCCCTTTAAAATGCCGTTTAAAAAAAACACACAAAATAGATAAACAGTAATTATATACCTAGATCTCATCTATGCAAAATTTAAAGAACTTCGCAACCCCACATTTAAAAAACAAGAGACCACTGAGAAATAGCATTTTTCAGCATGTACGAGTTATCTCTCTTATAGCTTGCTGCAGTGAAAGTGTCAAATTCCGACTGGTCCAACTTCGCTAGCCTATATTATTCAGTACGATATCATCCTAAAACAGATACCATTAATTATAAATTTGGATGGCGAAGTAGCGGTTGGGCAAGGCCCAAAATCATATCTAATATATATCTGTTCCTGTGTCTTTTGACATAATAACAACGTTAATACTTATATAATTTAATTCACTGAATTTCGAATATTTTTTGGGGGGCAAATGTACTCCAAGTAAAACATATACACTAGTACTGCACAATGTTTTCTCTCTACTGCTCTGTAAGTCGACTTGTGATTGTACACATGCTTCTGTCCCACTACCTTTTCGAAAAAAACTGAATTAAAAACAATAATAACATCAGAAAATATATATAGATTGTCTAGTCGAAGATCAGGTCACAACACCAAATAAAGGCAAGATTCCCGGTTTAGTATATGTTACCAGTGAAGATTCGTTGTTTCGTCGTCTGGCGCAGTTGTAGTAGAAACATACAATGTATATTGACAACCCCACCATTTTTACGATCAGAAGATGTACCTTTGTATGTGTTTAGAAGTTTTTAGATATGCTCTTAGAAATTTATTAGATACAAGAGAATAACTTTGATATTTATAACAAAAGTTCAATAATTTTCAGATAGTTTTAGAACGATTTTGGAAAGAAAAAATAATATTTTACCTTCTCTATTAATTAAACAAAATTGGTCATACTTTGCATTGATGCAGAAAAGAATATACTTAAAAGTAGTTAGCCAAGGGATAATACCTATAAATCGGAGGTCCCGCTGCCTGTCAACAAAGACAAAGATATGTTTCTGGTTATAGTCAACTAATGTGCGGTATAATTACGAAGACGGCGGAAAAACATAATACGTCCCACGTTATGAAAATTGACATTTCATTTATTTTAATTAAATTATTCAGAAGGTGATGATATTAGGACTAAAATTAAGACAAGATTTATGCAAATTTTGTTTCCCTTCCCCAGGGACATCTATGCAAGATTCGGCAAAATCTTAGCTCTATACCAACACTGGGACAGCTGAAGTGGACTCAGTAGGACAGAGAGGTAATTACTTTAAAACACTACTAGTCATATAAATTACTGAATGGATTGTAACCTTTGGCAAGAAACTTCTCCACGAGAAAGAGAATTAGAGGCAAAATACTGTACTGAGATCATATTTACATAGGCCAAGTGAGTGATGCATGCCCCCTGGGCCTCTTGTTTGAAGTGTTGTGGATGCTTCACACTATTGCCTGATTTATACACTCCACTTAAAAGCTTTTATTTTATCATTACGTACATATGTCAGTGCTTGCACATTGATTGTGTATCGAAAATCTGAGCCGAAACATTGTGAACTTGGGTTCATAAATTTTTGATAGGCATACGGAAATTGAGCGCTCCAATCTGTGTAATATATAAAACGAATGACAAATATACTCTTGTTACACCTATATATAGTTTGATAAACGAAACATATACATGTAGATAGGCATACAGGATGCAGATTTGTATAGTAGTTTTCATCAGTATTTTACACAAATTGTATTGTACATGTATCAATGCAAGCACTGATCTATAAGCACTACGCAGAAGTATACACACAGAACATTTTTATTTCTTTTTTATTATTTTTGCTACTCACTCAAATTACAGAATACTTTTTTTCTCGGTGAAAACTATATAATCAGTGCGATAAAGCAAAAAAAAATGTCTGTTTAGGGTTACATTCGTAAAAAATAGGGTCGGTAGGTCGGGATGTTTTTTCTATTATTTTTCAGTGTTTTTCACTCTAAAATAATGGCCGGAACCGGAGTCTGAGATCGAAATCGCGACTTTTATTTTTTTTTCGAAGAAAAGTGAAAAAAATAGGGTCGGGGGTAAAGAATTGGGGAAGGTCGGGTAACTCAAACAGACATATTTTTTTGGCCATATAGAAACAGGCTATAGGCAAGAAGGATTGCCTGCGTGAAGGTTTTACGTATCAAGTTTTGTGACACGACTGAAGAAGTGATCCACTTGGGCCGCCTGTAATGTACGCTATTAAAAGTAAATGTTTGTCTGGGCTTTACCTGACTCTTGGGATCTTACTAGCACAGCAAAGTGTGATAAAAATCAGATTGAAAATGAATCCTTTTTATAACGATGAGTAAGAGACGCTTTTGTCCCTTGAGATATGGGCGCCATCTTGGAAGTGTAGAGTGATGTTATTTATTCCTTGTGATTTTTGTCATACCTCTGTGTCTTTAACAACGAGACAATGAATGCGTTGTCAACAGCTCTTATCCTACGATTGTTGGAAAACAGAAAAAGTCTCTTCGGGAATAGAGCATTTTCCAAACTGTCGGTGCATTGTATGGATTTTCTCGGCTAAAACATAAAAGGTCACATGTGTTACACTCTGTATCATATATAATACAGACATAGGACTGTGCCATGATCCTCCATTCGTGACGATCATCATCATACATGTGACATTCACTTCCATGTGTTATTCTATCATCAGTGACGATGATCGTCATGTGACACTGACTTTCATGTATCGCCCAATCATCCGCGACGATCATCGTCATTTGACATTGACTTTCATATGTCTCCCAATCATACGTGACGATCATCGTCATATGATATTGACTTTCATATATCATCCAATCACCAGTGACGATCATTGTTATGTGATATTGACTTTGTGAGGACCAATCATAAGTGACATTGAGTTCCATATGTCGACCAATTATCCGTGACGGTCATCGTCATGTGACATTGACTTCCATATATGCCATCCAATCACCAGTGACGATCATCGTCATGTGACATTGGCTTCCATGTGTCATCCAATCATCCGTGACGATCATCGTCATGTGACATTAGCTTCCATATGTAATCCAATCATCAGTTACAGTCGTCGTCACGTGACATTCTTTCCTATTTATAAAACCGCACGTGGTAATTGTGAGGTCCAAATATAATTAGTAGATATACCGCGGTAACATTCCGGTGATAGATTCAGAAAATCGCCATATGTAACTTTTCTTTTACGACTAAATTATCTCAAGTGATATTATGTGTGGTACCGTTGCATGTGACCTCATTTTGAGATTTAGTTATCAGCGGTACTTATTGTGGTCACATGATCAGTGATTATGAGGAGTCAGGGGACTATGGTCCAGATATTTGTCACGTGATCTAATATGTATGTGCACCAATAACCGATAAAATTTTCGTTTTATCAAGATATTAGTGTTTTTGTGTTGATGGACTGCAATTAATCATTACTGATATATCTATACTATTTACTACGATCTCACTTTCGTTTCTGACCTCTGACCCCTTATCTGCATAATCATGTGTGCTCTCCCTCAAAGGGGCGACCATTTGTATCACTTTCAGAGATATCCAGTGATAGTGAAACACTTCTATTGTTATGATTTGTATAATTTTATTTGGTATATAGCATTTGACATTAATTTTGATTGATGAGGTTACTTTATAGAAACAGTGACCTTTAGATTTCTCGGTTGACACTTGACCGTTCGTAGGGTTTGCAAACTCTCACGTTTTTAGAATTCCATGCTTCATGGAAAATGAGAAACAAATAATCATGCAACATGCTATTTCCCCACGTTACTCTCACACTAACCCCTGCTGTTTCTCTCATCTTCTGCTCACACAATCTGTCCCTCTCATCTCATGGTCATTCCTTCTATACCGCTTAACGCATGCTCATTTCTTTCATCCTTCCATTCGTACATTACCTCATTCTCTCTCACACAATTCTCAATTTGTATATTACAGAGTTAGCTCCCTTGCGGGTTGGTATTGATTGTTACGTCATTATTTTGTGAGCGCAATTCACGTCGTTTTCTCCGAAAATTATGACGTTACGCTCGCAAACGCATTACGTCAAAATCAATACCTACCCGCACGGGCAGATAACTTTGTAATATGCAAATAGAGAATAGAAAGCTAAGGGAGCTATGTTTACACTTTTGTACTTTTCGCAAAGCTCAAGTGTTTGAATTTAAAACAATGCACGTTCTTTTCAAAATTTTCAGAATATACTTTTATTGATCTTGTAAAAGATTTATATTTTTTATATATATCCATGAGTTCTTATCATAATCTAATTTTCAAATATTATAATTGAAATGTGGTTTAGTATATTTGGCTTATGTTAAGAAATTAATTTGATGTTTTATTGATACTGTATAACATCGAAAATTAAATTTAATTCATCTTCTTTTCTATAAAATACATGGAAGGTAACTTTGACTCACCCTCTACATACTACATGTATGTAAATACAGCTCTGCAGCTAATTATCTATCCGATATATTCAGTCAATCCCCTAAGTTAGGTACTTTTACATAGTTCTATAGTACACAATGAATACTGGCAATATCAATATGAGTTTAAGCCTGGATATTCTACTGTACATCGAGATATTGAATTTACCGTAATCTATGTGAAGATAAAAAAAAATGCAAATGTTTTTTTGTGATATTACTAAAACGTTCGATCATGTGGCACAAGGGAACGGTTGTTAAAATATCAAATTATGGTACAACTGGAAAAAAGTTTTTGTAGGAAATAGTAGATCTTCCGTTAACAGTACAAATGCTGGCTTTCTACAAGGCTCAGTTTTAGATCTATTACTATTTATTTTGTATATAATTCCATAATCTACGGAGCATACTTCATTATTATGTTCTGAACAATGAAACTAAAATTAAGAATGACCAAGTTAGGGTAAAAAAATGGATGGTAAAATTAAAACCCCAGAAAACGGAAGCTCCACTTATTTTCAATGTTGATCTTGGCAATGTTTCAAGTTTTAGTTAAATGTAAGTGTATAATTTGATAGCCAAGAGAAGTATAATGTACATCTCTAAGTGTACTTCGTAAGGTGAAATATATTTTAATAAATCATAATAAAATTTTATGATTATAAAATATAGATGTTGCCATTTTCTGCATATTGTTTTGAAGTTTGGGATAAATGTACTTTCGGTGACCCAGATAATTAAGTAACAAATTCAACTAGAAACTGCATGAATTATTACAAGTTTACTATATTATGCCAGTATATTATCATTTTAGTCTGAAAGTGGATATGAACATACTCAATATATTATAGTGGTGGATTTTGGGAATTCCATATCCGATTCGTAGACCTTTATTAGTACTTAATACGTAAATATTGTGGATTAAAGACAAAACTATACTGGGATCACCACAATTTAACACCTGATAATCATTACCAAATCATTTTCCACAGGTGTGACGATCAATACCCCCTATCAGAAACTCTCGCACCTAGAAATCACTTTTAATATGTTCCTACGATGGCCATATGAAACGCAAATTTGTCTAGGGACGTCTCTCCTAGACATCTGAACCATCGTACTCCTGAGGTCGAATTAATGGACTTCCCGTACACGTACTTCAAAATTAAAATATATCGATTATAAAACAACAAAATTAGCACTCAAAAATAAAAGTTTCATTTTTTTTATTTAAAATGAACTACATGCTATTTTAGTTCGAAACTGATACATATAAAAATGTTTTAGATTTCGAGTTTATTCCATTCTTCAAGTTCATTTGTTCATGTATTTAACCAAATGTCGTTTTCGGCGCACCTTATAATTTCCCGTTTACGTCACAAAGTCCCGTTTTGCCTAACACAATTTTACGAGATTAGCATTTTTGCCGTTTTATCTGTAATTCAAAGACACTCGAATAAACAATACTCCTCTTGATTAAAAAAGAAGAAAAACTGAGATACTATGCCAAGAAAAACGTTTTAAGTTTTGACTTATTGTATGCTAACAGGCTTTTATGTCCCAGCTAAATTCCATTTAAGTGTTTGGTAAGTAGAGTTTAGGGAAACAGTAGGTTCAGCAACAAAATTTACTTAATTGACTAACTAAAATTTCTAAACGTATTTCGTAGTCCCTAAAGTACCGCTATCGCCACCAACATATGGCCCCCGGCCCCTAATCGTCGGAGTTTCCGGTCACCGTTTGAGTCAAAGATAGGGATCGTTACTGTCCAGCAGTCCTAGTCCTATTCCAGTGTGTTCTACACTGAAAGGAAAGTTCAAAGGAATTAAAATAATTCTGCGGAAAATCCTATAAGTAGTAAACTGTGCGATAAATCAAGTGTTTCCGCGGGGATTATAGAATCACATCTAGCTGTCTCAGCGTCCTAATCTCGTCTATAAACGACGATTTTCTTTTACCGACAAAATCCGATCAAAACATTTTTGCCTATGATAAAAGACTGTGGCCGGTTGTCTGTGAAACTGTAAAATGAATTTGAGGCGATCTGCTTTGGAGTTTTTGCCTGGTGGGAGCTGATGATGTTGAAGTCTGTATGTTGTTAGTTTTTCCTTCACGTAATATCACAAGGAAACTGTTTCTGATATACGCGAACAATTATTCAATTTCTAGCTGATATGAAACACATTCGCGGGCCCATATTCCCTAACGACCGGCGTTTTCTGCCAAAACACGAGATGTTCATTTTGTGCGCGTTAGGAGAGCGACTGATCAGCAACTGTCTAAGATCCCGGCCCCAGATACAGGTCGACACAAGCCCGTCCGGGGTTATCGGCACTGACCCCTTTTTTAATGTCTCCATCAACCGGGGTCTGTAATAACACAGAGCAGGACTGGTACCCACCCGAGGGAGTCCGAGTGCTCGCATTAGGTTGCCTGGGATCAAATCATAAAAACAGGGATTTCTATGCCCTTCCGAAGGTTAATTGATTTTTACATTGGTAATAAATTTACTCTGAATAAAATGAATAATTGTGCGTCTGGCCTCTTGGCAGCTGTCTTTAACTATCGGATGGCCAGAAAATATTCGGACTTCGAGACGTCATAGTAGAAATCGGACTGTCTCATAAAAGCCACCGATAAATACAATATTTGGTAACAGATAATATGAGGTTGATGTCTCATTCATTTTAAAAAATATTTAGAAATGATTTGTTTGTGTAATTTATTCAAATTATAACAAAATTGTTATTCTTTATCAACTTTGTAGTTAACTTTGCCTTTATTAGAATAACAAATTACAATATTTGCTGAATTCAAAAATATTATATCTGAAAGTTACTATTCGAATGTAAGGCTTCTAGAACAATGTTAACATCCACTGTCTTAAAATATTGTACTGAAACTTTCTTAAATGCATCGATATATTTGGAAAACAATTACGTATTCATATTTGTTTTAAAACATTTGTTTTTGCTTGCTTTTCTGTTTCTTCCGAGAAGACAAAGGCTTACTTTTTGAAGATTCTCGAAGTATTTGTCACCGATGGCGAGAAAATACTGTCTATTTTATCTTTAGTTTAAAATATTCTTTCGTTCAAATATAACATCGACGATAAAGCACAAATTGGTACAACCTAGAAACGCATTTTCCTTACAAATAATTATTTACTTCAATTAAAAATTTACAGTATAATCGAGTATAAATATTTTAGATGATAAGCGTAGCGACATGGATAGGCGACATAGTAGAATTCATTGTCGATTAATAATTAACAGAAAGTGATAGAGGGAGGGGAGACTAATCATATTTCGTCACTCATATCGCACTTATAATATATACAACAATAATGATGAACTTAATTATAAAATGATTAAGCCCCGATACCAATAACAGAGATCATACATTACACTTTCCATAAGCTTGCTTCATATATACATAATGTCACTTTCCATTCTTTAGTTGCTTTCTCATTTTCACTTCTTGCTTTTTGTAATACGATTCTCCTCATATTTTATATTTCTTTAACATTGACAAAGAAAATACCATCACATCTTAAGATTCACAAAATTATTTACATTAATAAAAAAATAAATGAATAAATAAATAAATTAATTAATTAATTCATTCATTCACCAACCCAACCATTCATTCATTCATTCATTCATTCATTCATTCATTTGTGTGTTCATCCATTTATCTATGCAGCAGTTATCTTTCATTAAATGCATTTACTATTTTAAAACTAAGTTGGAACTAATTCGCTAATTAAAAGACACTTCGAAACTAGCCTCTAGCGCGCCTCTTTGGAACACCGTGACGAGATGTGTTGTGACGGAGAATAGTGATTTGTCGGACAATCTAGGGATGATTGGTAATTATCAACAGTGATTGAGGTATTAGTATGCTAGAGTAACGTTTTGCTATAAAATTTGTATATATTCATAAACCATTTTAGATCAGGAAGAAAGCAAAGTTATTACTTAATATAAGGGATACACAGGGGCATAGTAAAATCCGAAGAGTGCCGAGTAGTCATTAGCAGTGCATGCAGTCCCGAGGAGTACGTGATTAACCGTAGTATTAATGGCGAGATGTCGTGTGTCTCCGCCCTTAGCTTTGGGCCGTGTCATCATCAGTAACAATAACAATGGACACGGTCTTTCTTCAAAGGAATGGTGACTGGATAGAGGGATTATTTACCAAGAACTGATAAACACTGACCTCTAACCCACAAGTCCCTTCACCCCCTACTGTGGTGGCCGCGATAACCATTCGCTATGAAAACGATGCTTTAAGTTTTTGAAAGAAAAAAAAAATCATTGACCAATGCAATGCATGCGTCTGTTGCCGAGTTCATTTGCTTTTTGGGTTAGGCAATGTTACTACTGAATGGAGAAAATACTTATGTAGTCTTTTTTTCTGTTGGTTTGTGTTCCTCGTGATTTTGGTTTTAAATTGTGCGTTTATGTGGTAATCGATATTTTTATTTGTTTTTGGCCTCTGATTCTTGGTATCTTTAGGGTTTCCTTTGACTTGTCTTTCTTGGTATCTTTGTGGTTTCTTTTGACTTGTCTTTCTTGGTATCTTTGTGGTTTCCTTTGACTTGTCTTTCTTGGTATCTTTGTGGTTTCCTTTGGCTTGTCTTTCTTGGTATCTTTGTGGTTTCTTTTGACTTGTCCTTCTTGGTATCTTTGTGGTTTCCTTTGACTTGTCTTTCTTGGTATCTTTGTGGTTTCCTTTGACTTGTCTTCTTGGTATCTTTGTGGTTCCTTTGACTTTTCCTTCTTGGTATCTATGTGGTTTCTTTTGGCTTGTCTTTTATTCGTATCTTTGGGGTTTCCTTTGAATTGTCTTTCTTGGTATCTTTGTGGTTTCCTTTGGCTTGTCTTTCTTGGTATTTTTGGGGTTTCCTTTGGCTTGTCATTTTTGGTGTCTTTGGGGTTTCCTTTGGCTTGTCTTTCTTGGTATCTTTGGGTGTGTTTTTTTCTTTTGACTAATGTTTCGCCTACTTTCCTATTTGTGATCAATCAAAGTAGTCCTCGCGTTAAGGTTCAACAGTCATTCAAGTACATACCTTTGTACTTATAACAAGTGATATATATGTACAATCGCCTCATATAATGACATAAACATCACCAATATTTTGACATAGGATGGTACGTTTCCAGTGAAAACTTTTACGAACATACATTGTAGCATATGTTTTCCCATTACAACATGATCAATTTTATATGTGATCTATTCTTAATGGCAGAATTTAATTTTCTAAGCCAACTAGAAACCTGCTGGATCAATGACACTGATAATCTGTTGATAAAATTGATTTTTGTATCGTTGAAGTAAAAATAAGGCCCGATTGTGTATAAGGAATCAAATTAGAGGGATCAAGTTGCCCGAAAACATGCATTTGAAGTTTGTGACGATACACGAAATTTGGAACATCAATTTTGACCTCGAGGAAGGAAAGGTTACCAAAGTTTAGTGAAAGGTTTTTTCCTAATTTCTACATTAAAGGAAGAAAAATCGCACGGGACAAGGAATCGAGATTTGGCGCCGAACGATATCCGCATCTAAAACAAAGCAAAGCAGAGTTCCCGTGCCGATTTTATGTTGTAGACAGCAACAGGGAAATGGCGTCTCCGATACCTACGCGTTCGTTTATGTAATAATATGCGGATTGACTGCAGCTCTCCTGGGAGCCACAAAAACGGGCAAAATGGTGCTTCGTTCATCACTAGATAATAAACGTATTCTGCAAAATCTGACAATGAATTGGTTATTGTCGGCAAATTGTTTTAAAATAAGCGTTATGGCTTGATAGCGTGGCTATGTGTATTGTAGAGATCTAGAGGAATCACTGCCTTAGACGGTTCATGGATCCGTAAACAATATACCAATCTATAGATGGTCCTCTCATCGATAAACAAGATACCAATCTAGAGTGGGTCCTCTCAACTATAAACAACTTACCAATCTAGAGTGGGACCTCTCATCCACAAACAACTTACCAATCTAGAGTGGGTACTCTCATCCATAGACGACATACCAATCTAGAGTGGGTCCTCTCATCCATAAACAACATGACAATCTAGAGTGGGTCCTCTCATCCATAAACAACATACCAATCTAGAGTGGGTCCTCTCATCCATAAACAACATACCAATCTAGAGTGGGTCCTCTCATCCATAAACAACATACCAATCTAGAGTGGGTCCTCTCATCCATAAACAACATACCAATCTAGAGTGGGTCCTCTCATATATAAACAACATACCAATCTAGAGTGGGTCCTCTCATCCATAAACAACACACCAATCTAGAGTGGGTCCTCTCATCCATAAACAACATACCAATCTAGAGTGGGTCCTCTCATCCATAAACAACATACCAATCTAGAGTGGGTCCTCTCATCCATAAACAACATACCAATCTAGAGTGGGTCCTCTCATCCATAAACAACATACCAATCTAGAGTGGGTCCTCTCATCCATAAACAACATACCAATCTAGAGTGGGTCCTCTCATCCATAAACAACATACCAATCTAGAGTGGGTCCTCTCATCCATAAACAACATACCAATCTAGAGTGGGTCCTCTCATCCATAAACAACACACCAATCTAGAGTGGGTCCTCTCATATATAAACAACATACCAATCTAGAGTGGGTCCTCTCATCCATAAACAACATACCAATCTAGAGTGGGTCCTCTCATCTATAAACAACATACCAATCTATAGTGGGTCCTCTCATCTATAAACAACATACCAATCTAGAGTGGGTCCTCTCATCCATAAACAACACACCAATCTAGAGTGGGTCCTCTCATCCATAAACAACATACCAATCTAGAGTGGGTCCTCTCATCCATAAACAACATACCAATCTAGAGTGGGTCCTCTCATCCATAAACAACATACCAATCTAGAGTGGGTCCTCTCATCCATAAACAACATACCAATCTAGAGTGGGTCCTCTCATCCATAAACAACATACCAATCTAGAGTGGGTCCTCTCATCCATAAACAACATACCAATCTAGAGTGGGTCCTCTCATCCATAAACAACACACCAATCTAGAGTGGGTCCTCTCATCTATAAACAACATACCAATCTAGAGTGGGTCCTCTCATCTATAAACAACATACCAATCTAGAGTGGGTCCTCTCATCCATAAACAACACACCAATCTAGAGTGGGTCCTCTCATCCATAAACAACATACCAATCTAGAGTGGGTCCTCTCATCCATAAACAACATACCAATCTAGAGTGGGTCCTCTCATCCATAAACAACATACCAATCTAGAGTGGGTCCTCTCATCCATAAACAACATACCAATCTAGAGTGGGTCCTCTCATCTATAAACAACATACCAATCTAGAGTGGGTCCTCTCATCCATAAACAACACACCAATCTAGAGTGGGTCCTCTCATCTATAAACAACATACCAATCTATAGTGGGTACTCTCATCCATAAACAATATACCATTCTAGAGTGGGTCCTCTCATCCATAAACAACATACCAATCTAGAGTGGGTCCTCTCATCTATAAACAACATACCAATCTAGAGTGGGTCCTCTCATCTATAAACAACATACCAATCTAGAGTGGGTCCTCTCATCTATAAACAACATACCAATCTATAGTGGGTACTCTCATCCATAAACAACATACCAATCTAAAGTGGGTCCTCTCATCCATAAACAATATACCATTCTAGAGTGGGTACTCTCATCTATAAACAACATACCAATCTAAAGTGGGTCCTCTCATCCATAAACAATATACCATTCTAGAGTGGGGTCCTCTCATCCATAAACAACATATCAATCTAGAGTGGGTCCTCTCATCCATAAACAACATACCAATCTAGAGTGGGTCCTCTCATCCATAAACAACATACCAATCTGGAGTGGGTCCTCTCATCCATAAACAACATATCAATCTAGAGTGGGTACTCTCATCCATAAACAACATACCAATCTAGAGTGGGTCCTCTCATCTATAAACAATATACCATTCTAGAGTGGGTACTCTCATCCATAAACAACATACCATTCTAGAGTGGGTCCTCTCATCCATAAACAACACACCAATCTATAGTGGGTCCTCTCATCCATAAACAACATACCATTCTAGAGTGGGTCCTCTCATCCATAAACAACACACCAATCTAGAGTGGGTCCTCTCATCCATAAACAACATACCAATCTAGAGTGGGTCCTCTCATCCATAAACAACATACCAATCTAGAGTGGGTCCTCTCATCCATAAACAACATACCAATCTAGAGTGGGTCCTCTCATCCATAAACAACACACCAATCTAAAGTGGGTCCTCTCATCCATAAACAATATACCATTCTAGAGTGGGTACTCTCATCTATAAACAACATACCAATCTAGAGTGGGTCCTCTCATCTATAAACAACATACCAATCTAGAGTGGGTCCTCTCATCCATAAACAACACACCAATTTAGAGTAGGTCCTCTCATATATAAACAACATACCAATCTAGAGTGGGTCCTCTCATCCATAAACAACACACCAATCTAGAGTGGGTCCTCTCATCTATAAACAACATACCAATCTAGAGTGGGTCATCTCATCCATAAACAACACACCAATCTAGAGTGGGTCCTCTCATCCATAAACAACATACCAATCTATAGTGGGTCCTCTCATCCATAAACAACATATCAATCTAAAGTGGGTACTCTCATCCATAAACAACATATCAATCTAGAGTGGGTCCTCTCATCCATAAACAACATACCAATCTAGAATGGGTCCTCTCATCCATAAATAAAAACATACCAATCTAGAGTGGGTCCTCTCATCCATAAACAACACACCAATCTAGAGTGGGTCCTCTCATCCATAAACAACATACCAATCTAAAGTGGGTCCTCTCATCCATAAACAATATACCATTCTAGAGTGGGTACTCTCATCTATAAACAACATACCAATCTAAAGTGGGTCCTCTCATCCATAAACAATATACCAATCTAGAGTGGGTCCTCTCATCCATAAACAACATACCAATCTAGAGTGGGTCCTCTCATCCATACAAATACCAATCTAGAGTGGGTCCTCTCATCCATAAACAACATACCAATCTAGAGTGGGTCCTCTCATCCATAAACAAATACCAATCTAGAGTGGGTCCTCTATCCATAAACAACATACCAATCTAGAGTGGGTCCTCTCATCCATAAACAACATACCAATCTAGAGTGGGTCCTCTCATCCATAAACAATCTAGAGTGGGTCCTCTCATCCATAAACAACATACCAATCTAGAGTGGGTCCTCTCATCCATAAACAACATACCAATCTAGAGTGGGTCCTCTCATCCATAAACAACATACCAATCTAGAGTGGGTCCTCTCATCCATAAACAACATACCAATCTAGAGTGGGTCCTCTCATCCATAAACAACATACCAATCTAGAGTGGGTCCTCTCATCATCCATAAAAACATACATCAGTGGGTCCTCATCATAAACACATACCAATCTAGAGTGGGTCCTCTCATCCATAAACAACATACCAAATCATAACAACATACCAATCTAGAGTGGGTCCTCTCATCCATAAACAACATACCAATCTAGAGTGGGTCCTCTCATCCATAAACAACATACCAATCTAGAGTGGGTCCTCTCATCCATAAACAACATACCAATCTAAGTGGGTCTCTCATCCATAAACAACATACCAATCTAGAGTGGGTCTCTCATCAAAAACATACATCTAGAGTGGGTACTCTCATCCATAAACAACATACCAATCTAGAGTGGGTCCTCTCATCCATAAACAACATACCAATCTAGAGTGGGTCCTCTCATCATCATAAACAACATACCAATCTAAGTGGGTCCTCTCATCCATAAACAACAACATCTACTAAAACATCTAGAGTGGGTCCTCTCATCATAAACAACATACATCATACCATCTAAGAGTGGGTCCTCTCATCTATAAACAACATACCAATCTAGAGTGGGTCCTCTCATCCATAAACAACACACCAATCTAGAGTGGGTCCTCTCATCTATAAACAACATACCAATCTAGAGTGGGTCCTCTCATCCATAAACAACACACCAATCTAGAGTGGGTCCTCTCATCTATAAACAACATACCAATCTAAGTGGGTCATCTCATCCATAAACAAAACAATCTAGAGTGGGTCCTCTCATCTATAAACAACATACCAATCTATAGTGGGTCCTCTCATCATAAACAACATATCAATCTACAGTGGGTACTCTCATCCATAAACAACACACCAATCTAAAGTGGGTCCTCTCATCCATAGACAACACACCAATCTAGAGTGGGTCCTCTCATCCATAAACAACATACCAATCTAGAGTGGGTCCTCTCATCCATAAACAACACACCAATCTAGAGTGGGTCCTCTCATCCATAAACAACATACCAATCTAAAGTGGGTCCTCTCATCCATAAACAATATACCATTCTAGAGTGGGTACTCTCATCTATAAACAACATACCAATCTAAAGTGGGTCCTCTCATCCATAAAAACAACATACCAATTCTAGAGTGGGTCCTCTCATCCATAAACAACATACCAATCTAGAGTGGGTCCTCTCATCCATAAACAACATACCAATCTAGAGTGGGTCCTCTCATCCATAAACAACATACCAATCTAGAGTGGGTACTCTCATCCATAAACAACATACCAATCTAGAGTGGGTCCTCTCATCCATAAACAACATACCAATCTAGAGTGGGTCCTCTCATTCATAAACAACATACCAATCTGGAGTGGGTCCTCTCATACGGCTAGTATATGTACCCGTCAAGGTCCTGTAATTTCATGTAGGGTGAAATATTAAATTGAATTAATGAAGAATTTTCTTCCTTGAAGGGAATTAGACACGATAGAGATTTATATACAATTAATGTTCTTACAAGTGAATTATTATTATGTAGAACTGTGAGCTTAAAGTTATGTAACTAAGATATATATATAATTACTTGCCAAACAAGAAATTGAAGCTAACCTTATAAACCGCATATGATTAATTAGATAATTACCCAACGATGATGTACATCCTAATTTTTCTTTGCCGTAAATAGATTACTTTAAATATGCTCTATAGAAAAAACATTACAAAATTATACGATTTCTTAACTTGAGATTTTAAATAACTTTTTCAATACATTACTATGGAGAATTTCAACCTAGGGAAATTTCTTTAGTTTTGGAAAGGGATAAAGCTGGTTCAAACACAATGATTAAATAGAATTTAGTAATATTGATAAAACTATGTAAAAATCTCGTGAAAATCTGACTCCATGCTCAGTGTATAATTATGATACTGTGTAAACATTCCAATAGTAATGGTCGTTTTATTCATAGAGCTTGCGATTTTCGCTTTTAAGCATAATCTTCTGGTTATGTTTCTATTCTTAAGTTTGGTGGCAATTATTACGAGTTGTGTGCTTATATATTTCAGTCGTCTTTGCATTTTCATTTTATTGCACCAGGGTACGTTTGTTTTTGGTTTGTTTGTTTTAGTTTAACGTCCTATTAACAGCCAGGGTCATGCAAGGACGTGCCAGGTTTGTTGGTGGAGGAAAGCCGGAGTACCCGGAGAAAAACCGCCAACCAGCGGTCAGTACCTGGCAACTGCCCCACATGGGATTCGAACCCGCATCCCAGAGGTGGAGGGCTTGTGGTAATATGTCGGGACATCTTAACCACTTGGCCACCGCGGCCCCACCAGGGTACGTACGTTGAGAGTTTTATCTAACTGTTATTTTGTGATTGGATTAGCTTTAACGTTGTTGTGCTCGGTACACACTGCAAATCTGGGGACTAAAGTTCTCAGATACGTCTCACGCAATTTACTTAAAGTTATGTAAGAATTGTGATCAGTTGGTTAAAACCTTCGACTAGCGACTTTAAGATCTTAATGAAAAATCGCCATAATTCTATTTGGAGAAAAACATGAGACTGAAACATGCTTAGACCGCGACTAGATGCCGGACAGCATGGATTGATTTCGTGCTTTCTAATCGTGATGGTAGGGTTTACGTTACTGATTTTTAGCTTGTACGTTTAAAGTCGTTTTAAAAAGTAAAATATTCAGATAAAATTGCTAACTAAAATGAAGATCTGCCTGAAATTAGATTTCTGAAATCTCCTCTGATTACCCAGACTACAGTTTAAACGACATCAGACTGACTGGAGGCGTACTTAAATAACACTCCAGCATGTTTACACTGCCTGAACAGTGTGCCTTCACCATGCTAATATCATCCGAACATCGTCGCATGTCGTCCGTACAGGTTGCCCAAATTGTTTTTTTATCTTCTTCGAACAATTGCGTGAATGGTTAAAATGGTTTTGTAATATGAGTTCAGAACGATATTCTTTGTATGTCCTGTGTTGCAATTGAAAGTATGTTTTTGGGAAACTGTGGTATGTTTGTGTCTCTGTATATAGTGCAGATGGCATTGCACCGATATCTCTCGCAGTTTCCAGTTAAATCCACCTAACTATAGCTGCTTGACTATACAATATGGCGGCGCCCATTGAGGGAACAAGGTGACATACATGTACAAACCAAGCTATTTCCTCATGTAGACTGTATTTCCTAAAAAAAGTAAAGCCCATACTACCTAGCTTATATTTCAATATATCCATCTGCGTGTTTTAATTAAAAAGTTTGAATTTTTGCGATTCATGTGTGTAAATTTAGACATAAAATTCAATATAACACAAGACAGACATGAGTTGACATCCACACACATTTTTTTGCTTCGACCACTAAAGATAAGATTCACCAAATATCTTTTTAAAATTCTAGGGATTTCTATGAAAAAATATATAAATTTTCACTGTTCCTTAATGGACTTTACCGGAACCTTAACACTTATACAATTTCAAATTTAAGTGCAATTAAGAACCGTTAAAAATAATTGTCGATATTGTTCCAAAATTATTGAACTATGTGCCTTGTGTACCTTTCAATATACAAAGAATTACTATCGCCATCTTGAATAGAACTTTTCGATGGTTTGCTCTAGTACCATTAAATCAACCATGGTTTTGCTCTGAATCATGAAAAATATTCGGACGACCCTGCTGGATAGTTTCAAATGTCGACGTTACCAGTATCACGTTTGACCTAGTAATAATTTTATATTGATTCTTTTTAACCAAGGAAAATTCTTACCAGAAACTTTTACTGTAAATGTTGCTGTGTTTGCGTGTAGATTTATATTTTTATTTTGTCAGCTTCCACAGTGTTCATGGTGAAAATGAAATCCACGACAGATGAAATAACAATGTTTGAATAGCCATCAGTATTCGCTATCAATTTTGGTTCAATTGGTTTTACAATTCATGATCTGGGTGTTAAAATAACTTACACTATATGTAAATAATTATAAATTGATTTTTGTATGTTTTAGGAGTTTGAGAGAAAGATCCATCTTTTAATAAATTATATTTGTTTTTAATTGATAAATTGCTACTAACGCAAAACTCAAAGATTATATATTCAACCCATTTTTTTCATTGAGAATTAAAACTGAACCCAAATAAGAAGGAATCCGCCTTAGTCGAGGAGTACGGGGTATCACATATATTGTTTTAAGATGCTGGCACTGTAATATCACATATCAAAGCGAGAAAATACTATAACTACCATGTAGTATACTGTGTTATAGTTACGAGTATTATAATGTATAGGATGATGGGGGGAAATCCATCACTTTGTTGGAAATTTTCGCCAATATCATATTACTTGATGCTTGATATCTGGCATACAAATGGTTTTAAAATAAAACATGAGATAATATATATAACAATAATAATATACATGTACGTTTTCACAATACACGTAAGTATCTTATTGTCATTGTAATTTCATCGAAAGGAAAGTATCGTTTTTTAACTTTAATCCAAAATGCAGTGATCGTTAGAATCATAGGACTCCTTTATAGTATTCCATTTGCGAGAATAAACAAAATTATCAGCTTATAAACGAATGATTACAGACACCTTGTTTTAATACAAATGAGATTGAACCATAAGTAATTTATGATAATTCCATTTTTGAAATCTTGTTTTGATACAAATCAGAATAGAATAATCATTCTGAAATTGTAACCTCGCATTGTATTCGAAACATGAATAAGATGCATCGATAGGCGAAAGGTTTGAAACAATTAGTCATCTTGTTAATATACGATTACCGACAACGACCGGCAAGTTCTACTTCTACAAAGAGTATTTTGTAATTTAATACTATATTCAAAATAAACTCCATTGTCTATACTAGCAATAATGTAGAAATATTCTCTAAATGTTTATTTTGTCATGATAAATGAGTAAGTAAAAATACAATGTAATGTTGGGAATAAAAAAAATATTTTCAAAACTTAAATGGAACCCATCAGGTTAACAATTAATCCTTAGCTCTAGCTTGTGTTAAAATCTTAACCATATTATTCCAATCGTATTTTGTTTATATATATTCAGGTGAGCAAAGAAAAGGTCCATTCAAGTCAAGTATTCTCTTGCATATTAATGTGATACGAGTTGAATCTATTACCGATCATTGACCTGGCACCTAGGATATTAAGACCATCAACTTGAATATGGGTATTTTGATTATTTACGATGGAGGTAGTGTTAATTAGGAAGTTCTTTGAATATCGCCCTCAAACAGAATGTTCATGATGGTGTCAGTTTTGTTCATGATGATGTCGAGGTACTTCTTGCCAAAATATTAATATATATATATTTGCCTGATTTGGCGATATCGTTACTGTGTATGAGATTCGGTTTCTAATTATATAACCGACTGAAAGATCTCATGGTTGGATAATTATTCAGGTCATCTGAGACTTTCCTCACTCAGGACTTTGTTAGCGTAAAAATGTGGTATATTTAATCATGAAAATCTGTATTTTAATCAGATTGGATGACGCATGTGTCTATTTCTTTAAAGATCAGACGATAATACGCTGCTGTCGAAGTATTTTTCTATTTAAACAATCCAATGAGTGATACCCTCTGAGCTATTTCATCTGACTTGACGGTGATACTCGCCCTCCGAGCTAGTCCCTCTTACATGACGGCGTTCGTCGTAGACAGGCAAGTTACAAACTGGCGTATAAAGAGTACGTTATTGAGTTTCATGAGGTGACGTGATGGCCAGTTATTGGATTTATTCAGTATTACAGAACGTGGCAGACGGACTAAAGCCCGGAACTGACGAAAAGCTATCTGATAGGAGGAATTAGATCGTCAAATGAAGGAAATTGTCAGAAAAAACAAAGGAAAAAGTGACTATGCCTGTGAGGTATAGATTGAGCGATATGTACATGAAAGTTGTGGGTTTAAATATTGCAGGAATCGCGTGTTTGATCTGTGTGGTATCCCGCGGAATGAGCAAGACATACCAAAAAGGCATCGAGTACGTTATGGGGCGAGGGACGCGATGAGAGCATTGTTTATCGATGGATCTAGAACATACTGATCTAACCACAATGTCTTTACGATACAACCACCCATGCAATATGTGACAGCCATATTGAGCCCTAGAAACCTTAAAGTCGCTCTTCAATTACAATAAGTATCATAAAGGAGTAAAGTATAATTACTGTATAAACTGCTATTTTCGGGAATGTTGTATTTTCTCGATTTCATGGTCGCAAAAATTAGATCGGTGAAGAACTAAAAACAAATAGATCATTAAGAGATCGCTAACTGAAGTTATCCATTTTCGTTGCTGTTTTTTAAGTAAAACTAAACGTTTTGACAACTAGCATTTTCCTTTAAATCTACACTCCATTACTTCGTCAGCTAATCCAAACCAACGTATCACATAAGTATTTCATCCAATATATATTGTCTGTTACACGCAAACTTCAGATATATTAATGTTATAGCATATTTAGGTAAATAGAAATGGAAAGAATAAACCAATTATATGGTTGAACGATGTGATAAGTTGAGTAGAGAGGAATATTAAAAAAGCACAAAGAATACCTATTAAGTTTGATCACATTTAATTTAAATAAGATTCTGTCATGGAATGTGTAAAAAGTAAATACGTATAATAACAAATTTATAAATAAGTTCAGCAGAGGACGTACTGACGGTAGCTATTAAAACGGTCCATATATACATAAAGAACTTCATAAAACAATGACTAGACAGTATCATATATGGACAGTAATCAGACTTGAGATCAACACACAATCAATAAATCACATCGTGCAAAATAATTAGTATGTATATGTATAATGACGTATTCATGTTTGTAAAATAATGATAAAAAACCAGTAGAATATCGAGTAGATGAAAAATATTGCATAACTTATTGAAAAAGTACAGACCTCCACGCTGTGTTATCTGGGACTAGACACTTGTGTTTACTAATTACTAAACAACATAGTCGAGAGTATCGCCTGTTTTACATGATAAACATCTTCTAGTCATGCGGCAACACTGAATCACCACAGAGTAACTAATTTAAAAACAAAAATGCCGAGATAAAAAAAATAGCAGTTAACAATTTAAAAAGATATTTATCAGCTTTTTAGCGACTTAACCTTTCCTCAAACACAAATAAGAGATATCAAGTTGCCTTTTTTGTTAAAAAGTTTTAGAATTCTGACTGAATCATCAAGCAGAAAGCCATATTGCATTTAAAGTCCTAACTTTCTACCTGATCAAGCAAAGTAATTGTGAATTGCACTTTTGATGAACATTTTTAGGACCCATTTACCCAGATATATTAGGTTGTTTTTTTTTGGTTTTCTTTTTTGCGGCATTTTTTTATCTCAGATTTCGCTCTGCTTAAAACCTTTATTTCAATAAAAAAAAAGAGATAAATTACGATAGTTTACAGAATACGTAGTTATTTACCTAAACTAAACTGGCTTTCATTGTTCACACCAAGCAACTCTATAAATATGAGGCCAAGAGGGCCTGTATCGCTCACTTGGTTATTACAATGCCAAGTAATGTTCTGTTTACTGGATCATTGTTTCTTTTCCGAAGAAATTTAAAGATTTACCTCTAATTTCCCTATTGGAACCCATTCTTTATAAAATATATACAAACTATGTTACCCTTCCCCAAGGATGTTTCTGGCCAAATTTGGTTACCTTCCATGCAGAACTCTATGACTAGTAGCAATTTCAAGGCTTTACCTATATTTCCCATTATTGGGCCCGTCCCGTCTGCACCTGGGGGGGAGGGGGAAGTCAGAGCCAAAATTTATACAAACTATGTTCCCTTCCAAAAAGGATGTTTTTAGCTAAATTTGGTTACATTCCATTCAGAACTCTATGACTAGAAGCGATTTAAAAGATTTACCCTATTTCCCTTATTGGGCCCCGCCCCTCCTGCGCACAGGGGTTAGATCGAAAACTTTTACAAACTTTGTTCCCCTTCCCCCAAGGATGTTTCTGACCAAATTTGGAAATTTGGTTACATTCCATGCAGAACTTTATGACGAGTATCGATTTAAAGATTTACCCCTACTTCCCCTATTGGGCCCCGCCGCTCATGCCCCCGGGGGTCAGAGCCAAATATATACAAACTCTGTTCCCCTTCCCCCAAGGATGTTTCTGACCAAATTTGGTAACAATCCATGCAGAACTCTATGACTAGTAGCAATTTAAAGGCTTTACCTATATTTCTCCTATTGGGCTAGAAGCGATTTAAAGCAAATGTTAACGGACCGACCGACGGGCGGACGGACGGAGGACGGACGCCGCGCTATGACATAAGCTCACCGGCCCTTCGGGCCAGGTGAGCTAAAAACAATGGCATAGATGGGATCTAGAACTCTTAAACTCTGAGTATATATTATGTGAATAAGCGCTCTTCAATTTTACAGCACAAGCGCAAAAATAAATAAATAAATAAATAAATAAATAAATAACATTTTACTTAATACAATTGTTCAATAAAAACAACAAATATATCAACACGAGGGTAGAAATCGCTGTATCTATGACGGAATCACAATTTTGATTTTAGATAGGCCAAAATGTAATTATCACATACAGGTACCTTCAATCAAATATCAAAATCACGCACCCCTGAATGAGTTTAAATATAGGCGACTAACATAAATTAAAACCATTGTTTGTACAAATGTTTTGTCGTAAAACATTGAAGTTTTGATCATTTAGTTTTGGAACCAGTTGTTTGCTTGCACTGACGTCATTTACGTTTGTTGTCGGGCATTCGCTGTAAATGGTCATATTCAACTTCAGAAAGCATGACTGATGCTAGTGCACATCTTAAGCTTTTTCTGATGTGGTCACTCATGCGTAAAGGTTAAATCCACCAGAGTGGCAACTCATTATTTAAGACTGATTCCCCAGGGATGTGTGCCTCACGACATCTCGGGTTTAAGACACGATTCAGTTCTGGACTCGTAACGTCAGTAAGCAGGAAGCATCCATGAGGAGACATCATAACTGAAATCGTTGTGGTATGAATGCTCGGTATCGTTGAATTTTTAATCAAGTTCGTATTACAGCGGTCATTTAACAAATATGACTCTTTACGGCCCTAGATCAGACGATGGCTTGTCTCCAGATGGCGCCTCATGTCGACTTTCCGCTGGAAGCTCCGCCCACATCGCTCGCACGTGAAAGGTTTGAAGCCCGTATGTTTACGCGTGTGTGTGATTAGATTTGAGGATTGGCTAAAGGCTTTTCCACACACAGAGCATTTGTGAGGTTTTTCACCTGTCAAAGAAATAAAATATAAATTAAATCTGCATTTAATGTATTGTGATTGCTTTAAAATTCATCTGTTTACATGTAGTTAATAAATCGACTGTGAATATGAATTGTATTTGAAACCAATATTCATAATGATATCTTTCCATTTGCATATTTTAAAAAAGTTTACTAAGTGATTCTATAACTTGCTTTCGTGTTTATTTCAGACAAAAATTAACACAATTTCAATTGCCAAATTAACATGTATGTTTACCTGTGTGTATGTACGTGTGTTTCTTCATGTCTGATTTCTGATGGAAGCGCTTGCCGCAGTACTGACATGGGTATGGCCGGGTATCACTATGAATTAGCATATGTGTGTTAAGTGTGGACGAACGTTTGAACCCCTTTCCGCACTCCTTGCAGCGGAACGTCCTGTGAGATGCAAACTCCTCCTCTCCGGAACCAAAAAGCTGAGAGTCACGAAAGTTCATGGAGGGTGTCATGTGATCGCCGTCTTCCCGGAACCCCTTGTATGAATCGGAAGAGTCCGTGGGAGATGGTAATCCGAATGGCCCACAACAAAATTTGGTTCTGAGACAGTCACACTTTCCCTCTGTGGCTAACGTGCATTCTCTGTTACTCAGGTTCTTTATCTCGGTTTCTTTAAATAGACTGTTGAATAAGTTCTCATCATTGGCTCCTCTGCTGATCACGTGATCGGAGGTGATGTCCATCCAGCGAAGGTACTGCTGGAATAGTTCCTTGATTCGCTGTTGGTGTACTGTGATGTGTAGATCTGAAACAAATAAATAAATCTGTGTAGGAAGTCTGGAATGAAATGATTAGATAATTAATGCACCGTGTCATTGGTGTTGTTTTGTTTGTGTAAGATTTTATCAATGCCTTAATTACACTTAAGGGCGACCTGTCTTGTAGGTACATGTGGAACGCTAAATAACACCTGATTATATCATAATCGTAAAAGGCGACTAACACTTTGGGATTTAACATTTTCTCTGTTCTCTTATTGGATTATTTCCTCCTTATACCTTGCTTAGCATTCAGCAAAAAAGGAATGCGACTAGTGATTTGTCCGCTGTCAGTATAATGTGTCCGAATGATGGTGTACTGAGCGATGTGTTTAACAGCATACTCTATTGAAATATTGCTTTTAAAGGGCACGGGATAGATTTACAAACCGAATATACCACGATCTCCCAAAATACACACTTACTTGCATACGCATATACACGAGAGACTTTGATGCTGGTTATCGAAACAATCAACCTTAGTCTGTATTTTCTATTGTGGTGTGTTATTAAAATAGCACAAAATTGTCTAAATTTTCTAAATTGTTGTTTTACTGAATATTCGGACCTATCACATTTAACTGACACACTGCTGTCTGCAATCTCTAAATGCCATGCGCCGGGTAAGAGCAAACCCCGTTGCGTTAAAAATCGTAATATATCGGCCAAGAATGTTGTGCAGACAGCATCAAATAAAGATCTTTTTAGGAGCAACTTTTTTTTAAGACAAAAATATAGTTATAGAAAGCAGGTAAGGAAAAATAAATTATTACGGATTTAAAGTGATTTGAAGTACCTGATGACAACAGTAACATTTTGTACTGTGTACTGATGGCTTTGATCTGTGATCCTACAGCAATACAAGCCTGAATGCTTCCACTTAATATTAACGACAACACGCCTCGCTGGTCCTACGTGGAATTAACTAAAGAATTAATGACAAGTCTATTTGATCCCCGACACCCAATTATTCTCTAGTATCTCTAGGTATCTGTCTGATGGATTCTGTCGTGATATATGCCGTGACATGCCTGCTTAGTACCATACATCTAAGTCTATGTAATGTCGGTGACAATAACATCTAATGCCCGTTTAATTGTTCCTCAGTGTATAGGCGATCTTAGGAATCAAACAGGTAATATAATAAACATAAAGTCGCAAGGCGTAACTGACCATTCACCTTGTTGTACTAAAATCTACTTGTTATACAACATACATGTACAATTATCCGCAACACTGCATCGTTGGATAGCTGAGTTTGGCCTACATATAATTATAATCTCTAACTTTTTGTTTCTAGAGTAAACAAATCAAATACATTGCTTTAAATCTTTGACATGCTCTGATATCAATTGACACAAACACCATCCGGTAATTTATTCTAAGCGAAGTTAGTACTAAAGCGATTTCATTGGCTACTTGAAATATGAATGTTCAACTCCTACTGACGGAAGGAATGAAGCTAAGTGAAAGCTTCAGACAGGCTGTTTGTAGTCTAGTTCATCAAAAGCGTCAAGTTACTTAGAGTCCGTCTGGCGAACGGAAGGATTGTATCTACTTTTGTGGTCATCATTGCATTTTGACTGCTTTATTGCGTTACACGACAAATGGAAAACTCTCAACTAAGTAGGGAAACTTGTGTCCAAATCAATCTAATATAAAGGTGTTTAAATCAGACCCGACTGTACATTTCGGTAGTAGTATTTCTTATATTCTATATCCAACATAGCCATATGTCCCATAATATGAGACCCTAACCAAATCATATTTAATTGACGTTGCTTAGGAACGCGGAACAGATGCGAATATATGGCAGCGAAATCACTTCCATATCAGCATTTCTTGGAAAAAATCTCTGCATTATTGAAAGCGTCACATGAATCGTGAGATACGAGATGGATGCAAACCCAAACTCTTCAATAATTCAAACTAATAAATGTCCTTTTAAACCATGACAAACCCCGTGAGTGAGTGGTAGAGCAACACAACCTCATCAAATATTCATGTTTATGATATCAAATAGATTACGGTACTCGGAATATCGGTTCAACTTTCGTCTGGCATTTCATCCTGGCTTGGTTTTTTTTCTTAAACTTCCTGTTAACAGGCGGGTTCATATAAGGACGTATCATGTCAATGAGGTGCAGAAAAGCTGGATTACTCCACGTGGGATTCGAACTCGAGACACAGATACGGAGCGTTACTGGCTCGACCACCCAAGAATAATTGGAAATTACACTTCAAATTAGTATACGTGTAACAGAAGCAAAAAGACCCGAAACCAATTCAACACTCGACGACCACTCTTATTAATTATATGGTCATCAATGATTAATCCGATTCAGTCTCTTTATATAATTTCGAATTCCCCCTGTTAGCATTCATCGCTGAATAAATGTGGGGTTTTCATTTAAGTAGATTTTTTAAACGAAAGATTGCATAGGAATATTCTTTATTTTTATATCATACCGGTTCTTAAGAGCTTTGCTGGAATATTGATAGTGTCAAACCATCTTTCAACCAGTGAGTACTGATAGGTTCTATGTAACAAAAATAACTGTGGAAAAACCCAAACCCATGTAGATTTAGACTTTCTAATATACAAAAATGTACTGTACGAGGAAGTTTAGAAATGAATACTTTCCAAATGTACGAGAGTGTTTGTTTAAGAAAAATCCTTTTAAGCTATTGGTAAAGTTCATTTCTTTGCAGTTTGACGGAAGTTTGACCTGGATTTGTGAGAACGGCGTCGGGGATGCGATATAATAGAGACCGCTTATTCTTCCAGATGGCCCAGGTATAGTCTATAATGAACATTTAGTTATCTACAAATGAAAGTCTTTCACCATTTGCGATAAATTACAATTATAAGTATTTTTACAGTTGTGAGTTGTTTTTCTAAATAAAATTTATAATGAATTAGTAGTTTTATCGTGTAATTTGATTTAAGATTTGATAATGTGTACACGGCCTGTAAGCCATGCGGTCATGATTGGATAAATCAGAGCGACCAATCATGACCATGGTGAGAACGTTCTATTGATATCTATGTATCGGATTGGACGTGACAGACGGCACGAGACTTTGACCCCAGGTCAGCTGCAAGGGTGGTAAACCGCGTCAATAACTGGCAGGCTATGAGGCGGCATTAAATAGCCATGTTTATCTTTTAATTCTCGTAAACTAGCATCTCGCGTGAGAAGCAAGGTCCCGGTTTGCCAAAATTAGGCTCCGTCGATAGATTTATAGAGCCGTATGGCCTACACAAGAGGCTTCCTCTAGCATCAAGATGCCATCAACATTAGCGCCCTAATTTAATCAAATTTCAGACGCTGAGCATTTGTTGTAGATAGAATGTGTGTGTTGTTACTTCATTAAAAATGAATCCTTCCGTTAGATTGGGAGTATACACGCGCCTGGCCAATCATACGCCGCTAGGGGGCGCGCCTTGCCAGTCTGCATAGCACGCGTACCTTTTACTGCCGCATAAATGTCTTGATACGCTCATAAAGCTCAGTGCGGCCGACCGCGCTAAATCACACCAACGATTTTCATTGGTCAATATTAGACTTGATTGATCTTGATTCATAGTTAGTGTCTAGAATCCACACGAAAAGCAGATAGACATTACGGAAATGAGGTAACTTAACGGTCTCAGCGGAACTACAGATACCAGTTATTCCAAGATGTAGATATCAAGAATGGTTATTTCGACCCCAGTTGAATCCCTGCTCGGTAATTTACATCCAAACCAACCTATCACTTGAGCGCTCGAAACTTGTTGTCTTCGTTAAAGATGCCCTACGGAGCCTTATCCGCTTTACATCAGCCTAATATGACAGGTGTATCACAGATTGGACCAAACTTCTGCGTGACACGGACTATTTTGGCGTCATAGCAACTGATCCAAATCTGTACTTGACAAGATAAGGCAATATCGCAAAGAAATGAAAAAGTGCGTGATTTACAAAATTGTGGTAGCTGTGATATGTTCCCATTCACAGATTGTAGTCTTCAAAATTCAATACTAACTGCTTTATTTGACTCTGTTTCGGACGCTGCGGAAAGACGTGGTTGATCACGTGAATTTACAAGATAAGGTTCTGTCTTGGGTTATTTGTACATAATAGTTAAGCTACTGCAAACATAATCAACTTTGTTTCAAGCAAAAGGAAAATCCTCGCATCCATCCACTCGCTACACCATTGCACATAGCAGAGGTCACTTTGACCTTAGCCAGGGCCATTATTGATATAAACAATCGAGACTCCAATCTTTCTGGAAACTCGGTATGCCATTTGTCACCATCACGTGATAGAAGTATCGTCTGCCCAACACCCAAGACACGGACTATGGTCAATAACTTCCACATTTTACCCAGCGGACTAATTTGTGTAACCCTCCGCAGACATGGCGGATGAATCCCACCAATCTGATGGTAGAGATTTCGGCCATCTGCTTTTGTCGGAGATGATAAAGAACCGGCGCATTATCACAATTAGTTCATTTAATTATGGACTTTAATGTGTTGGAGTCACACCCGCGTCACCAACAAGGCAATTGGTTAATCGGAACTAAATAGTGGTCAACTCCGGACAATATGGCCAAATTGGATAACTGTTCGATATCCTAACACATTCCTTGAGGCCATTTGTATTCCCAAATGTTTTCTTATTTTTCGTGCAAATAATCTTTGAACCATTCTAGCTATATACCATATTTGAATGATTGTCTCAAATAATGCAAATCAAGTTGATAAAGACATAAAACCATTTTGCTAATAAATTCTCACCACCACAACACACACCCTCCACCTCCACCTCGACTCTTTCGTATTCTCCAGTCTACTCTTTTAGAAGACAAATTATAAATGAACGTAATATTTTGTTTATATTTACCATTGTGGGTACTAGTAACGGGTTCGATAGTTCCATTTTTCGATTGGCTTGCTTCCATGGTGACGTCATCACTATTTTCAGACTCCACAAAAGAAGGACTTGACGAGTGCGAGTAACAGCTGACGTCGTCATTTTCTGTGAAGAAAAAATAAATATAATAAAGATTTGATGATTTTTGTAATTAAAAAGGCAGTAATTTTATTCAAATGAGAACATTTTTTATCGCACACTTGAGATAAGGTAAAACACTGGTTGTAGCTTAACGTCGTATTAATGGATAAGGTCGCGTGAGAAAGGTCGCATGAGAAAGGTCGCGTGAGAAAGGTCGCCCTGTCGCGTGAGAAAGGTCGCATGAGAAAGGTCGCGTGAGAAAGGTCGCCCTGTCAGCAGTTTGCCTTAGCAGATTACTATGTATTCGATGTCGTAAGATAGCTGGATTAATTGTCTACCAATGAATTTAACATGATATAAAGTGTATTACAAATGAAAAATAGAATATATTTTTTCTATTCTATTTAAAAAAAATACAAATCAAGTCCTCTGATGACCTTTTTCAATTTTAGTTTTTTTCTGAATGTTATTGGTTTTTTTTTTGTTTGTTGTTGTTGTCAAGGTTATACGTTCACTAGGCTCTAGTTTGTTGTGTGAGCGATAGTTTGGCTTTTTAAACGATCCCACAATATTCAATAAACCACTTTACATTTAGTGTTTTATTTAAAATAAAACTCAAAACTAAATTAGATAAAAACGATCGGAGGGAATCAAAGCGAACTTTTCCTTAAAATAATGGCTTCCTTTATTGAGTCAGTTGCTTCCAGGAAAGAATATCGCTGCGTTTATTGAGTCAAAAGAAAATGAAAGGAGCCCTAGATGGTCGGTATCTGTCAAGGCCAACTATCACGGCGGAGCTCGGATTTTAAATCATGACTGAGGCGCGACCACTCGTCTCTCTCTCACACCAAGTCAGCAGAAACATGTTAGAGTGATGTCGGCAGGGCAGACAAAGTACTGCTGTAATGCAGCATCCGATACTTGGTATCGCCCCCTAATATGTAAGTGTATACATTGATACATGGGTTTACTATATACCGCTTTTTAAAACGTGAAAATACATGGGAAAAAATCAGAAGTAATATCAGTGAAGCTTTTTTGGACCGGATAGAATCTTACAATAAATCTAATTATGGGCGAGTTAAAGTGACGTGAAAAGACGCGCGTAGCCGGGTTTTGGATCCGTTACTATTTAACATCCGGAAATACCCGGTGTATTTGTGGAAGACGAGTGTGTTATCACTGTGTCACCCAGCTAGATATAAAAATCTAACATTACTTACTATATCGCATTACCTTTGTCTCCAAAACAATGTTTCCTAGTGATTTGTTGTTCATCACCACTACCCCTCATCTTCTGACATCATTTCAACCCTTAAATCTCTTAAATCCTATAGTCTCCCTCAAAACATGTCTTCCTGAGGTCTAGATGCAACATTCCTCAAGCCTTAAACCCTTTACAGCTAAATCCCCTCTTCCTCCCTCAAGCGCTAAATTCATTCCCGCAAAACCATTTAAACCCTAGCGTTCCTAACCTTTATTGGTTCGCCCGAAATATTTTATCCTTTTATGCCGATCAGCCTCTTTTTGTCTAGGACTTGCATTATCTCCCGTTTCTCCTTTCTAGCCTTCTTTTTACCTTCTAACTCGTTACCTATCAACCCCCTTCTTCCCCTCCGAGTACATTCCTCTCCATCGGAATCTCTCCGATTCCTAGGTGTCGTTATGTTTATCGACAGATATGGTAGTACAGCTTATCAATCACTATAAAACATCACTTATCAGTCTCCATTTGTTATTACACCATTCACTATTCACGAAACCATTTTCCCTTCTCCCCCAATTGTGAAATATAATTATTTTAACAATACGTTTGGGATTGGAAGAATAAATGCAGTATATTTGCTGTCATATGAATATTTATCGGCCTATACCGTCGTGACACGAAACAATCTTTCCGCTTAAGTGAATTTGTCCATGGAATGGCTATAATTCCTTTATCAAATATTTATAAGACAAATTACAGGCAATCAGTTCGCGCCACTGCCGTTAGTGATTTTTCGGTCGTGCAGCATGCATTGTGTTCGTTGTTATGTGCGCGCTCTCAAAAGTTAGCTTGCAAAATGTATCATCAATCAGTACTGTAACGTTTTACTCGCCAAGGTGTTATTATCGCATGTAAAGAAAGCAATATCATGGACTGCTTTGTGTGTTTGTTTTAAATCTTACACATTGCGTGAACGGTGCGGGCGTTGTTCCTATACTGGGATGACATTGAGAGGCTTACATGGTCCTATGTCTATTGTAGCTTCAGGTTAAAAGACAACCCGATCCCTATAAGTCCAATGATACACTCCAATAGCTCCGCATAACGTGCTTCTGTCACATTAGTATATTTTCGTAACTTTTCACCTTCTAATTTTTCTGCTGTCATTCCGACAAAGCTGTTCAGTGGTCCCATGTATTTTTAAAGGCCAAAGTCATCAATACCGCTACTCAATCATCGCTCTTTCTGCCTTTTGGTACTGCCATGAATACTTGATGTGTTTATCTCCACTAACAAACCGCGTTCATATCACCTATAGCAGCCGGTGACGTTCAGGTAGATTTATAGGTAGTTTCCTTAATGGAAGCTTACCAAATATCCAGCATCAGTCGATCTCAACCTCAATCAACGTCCACATGTGAAATATTCCATTAATTAATTAGATAACATTTTAATGCAGACGTTTTGATAGATATAGCTTTTTTGTAATGATGCCTATTGAGCATGTATCAAATATACTGCAAACACTTCCAGACGATTACCCCCAGAAACAACGGCAGTTTTATAACCCTATATTATACACGTATGTGTGGACCAATAGACACACAGTCGCAAACTATAGGACCAAAAATACTGAAATATCTAAATCAGATACACTTGGTGTACTTTGCTAAAAGCGCATCAAATGATACAAACGAATACGGAATGCTGAACCACGGCCAGTCAGTCTCGGATATGTGTTCCAACGGCACAATCTACATACCTACTACTGTAAAGTTTCTAATATTCGCGAGGTTTTCAATTTCGTTAAATATGCGGATTTATCCAAATTTGCGAAAATTAATATATTTTAATGACAGGCATTTACTTATAAAATTAATTTTATAATCGCTGAATGTAAAAACCATACAGTACATGATTACATTGGATCACAATCTATGAAAAAGGGCATATATTTTATAAGCTACTTCAAAATTTCAAGTAGATGATCAAATTCAAAATTGTTTCATTCCCAAATAGTTATATGAACGATTTTAATCAAATATAGATCTTTTCAAGCACAACCAAAATATTAAGTTATCATTATATACCTAATTATAACAAATAGATTTCAAATTCCAATCAAATAGGATGACATTAAGAGGTTCCAGTCAAATTCAGGACTATCAAATCAAATAGCTCAGCTCTCAATCAGATTTAGAGAGGCATTGCAGGTCATATATAGAGACACTGTAACCAAGTAAGGATGTAGTACAATCACATATAAGCATTTAAATCAAATATAGAGAAAATTCAATACATAAAGAGACAATCAATTGCAATGTTTTCATTTATATTCAATTTTTCATGATATCATAATAAAAAAAAAAATCAATTAACAAATTATGGTTCAAGTGCTGAGATTTAATAATGCAATTACTACAGACAATTTCAAATTACAAATTTTCCCTACCAGGTAACGTATATTCTAATAAACTCATAATTATTCAAAGGATGATTAACTGATATGGAATATCTAAAAATAACGGTTTTAACCTTTTCACAAAACATAAGGTTTCCCAACACAACAAATATCATTCATAGTTATTATTTTGTAACAGATACGATTATTCATGCAGAAGTATTATGACCCAATGATATAATAATCACTTTTAAACAAACAATCATAGAATCATCTTATCAAATAGCACCCCGCTATTTTCAAAGGTTACGAAAATAGTGAATCACATCATCTTAAAGTGCCATTGGGCATTACTTTATTCCTTTCCTTACAAATTTAACATCACAATTTTTTTTAATATCACCTTTATCTTGCGTCAGCTTTGAGTAATCTTAACAAATACTATATATATATTTAAAAATCGCCATATTAAGACATTTAAGTAACGTTTGACAATCTGTTGGTGAAGAAAGCATTATCACTGCGTGGAAAGTCCGCGGTGGTATATGTATCTGTAGTTCAATAGATTCGCTTTCACTGCTCCTAATTGCTGGCGAAACGAACCATTTTCACCGAAAAAAAAATCAGGTGGTTTGATTTCCCGATTGTGTCATTTAAGTGGTAAAAGAATCCGCTATTTGCTAGGAATTATGACAGTTTGTCTATACATAATACATGTCAGATGTTTGTGGTGCCTGGAGGTGTTTGATAGCGGTTCAGGAGAAGCAAACTACTCTAACAATACCCAGGGTAGGGGTCTGCCAGCGGTCAGCATCAGTAACTGACCATCAGCTATGACCAGTACACGTTCATTGTACATGTACGTTAATCAGATAAGGTCACTTATACTTTGTGATCCCATAAGTCACTATCTGGCTAGTCTGTATTGTTCTACAGTAGATTGGTATTTCGCGGTGGTATAACCTTCTACAGTGGAATACTTAATGCGTATACTTTGTCACCCAAAAGTAAAAGACATGATTTGCAGTGTGGCATCACTTTGGACGCCTCGCTGGTGAGAAAAATAACAGCTACATCAGCTTAATGCTGACGCAAATGTGAGAATCACTCCTTAACTGGTCCCGAAAGTTTTAAATGAAACTCCCGAGATTTCCGCGAGATCATAATACAGACCGCATCATCAGACTCCGACACGATTCACAGCTGACTGTCTTAATGGCAGGATTATATTTTTATTACCGTCACTAAGATATTTTTTTCAGAATTGGTCATGATGTCCATTAAACATAGAATATACAATAAAGATAGATAATATTACATTAAAAACAGCTAAACTTAGAAATAAAACATAAAGCCCGATGTCGTGATGCCCACGTGTGTACGATCATGACATATCTTCAGACAAGACAGTGTGAGGTTTCATATCAATGCATTTTTTTTCTCCGCACTTGGAGGTATTTTGCACTTTCTAAGTCATTATCAGAAAGAACTCATCTTTTATAACTCTCTATATGATACTCAAACACTTATCTTTCGACACTTTTATTTGTGTGAATTGCTGGAAAAATATCAACTTTAAAATATAGGGAAATTTGTAAAAACAACACTGGATTGTTCTGCATATAATGTGAGCTCGTTGACATTCAGCTTGGTCATATACAAATGGTCCTATACACAAATGAATTCTCAAATGTATATTACATTTATATAATCTGCATTGCACAAATCTAGGTCTCACTGTGACACTTACCATAAATTCTATGTCACACTGACACCATAAAAATCTAGGTTACAGTGACACCCATCATCAAATCTAGACTAAGTTAAGGTCATATTATATGCTTCAGTGAAATATCACTATAAAAAGGGTAAGAGTTCTACTGTAAAAGAAGACACAACATTTATATACCACAGTCTCCCATTACACGCACCTCGCACTTCATACACACAACACACCGTATACAAGGAAGGCTGTCGTTACGTGACCCTGGCTGTTAATAGGACGTTAATTAATTAAACAAACAAACAGATGTAAATAGGAAGTCTTGAACAAATCTGACTTTAAATCAGTAAAAATCGAAATTGTATCTTTTCAGTATATAATAGATACAATTGTACATTGGAAACAAAATCGATCAATCAGCAGGGATGTGTTGTATTTCGCAGTGCTTATTAACTTTTATTAGTACTCATTTAGTATTGAAATTGATAGAGTTACGGATCACATAGATCTGATGATGTTCTTCTTACCTGTATTTTGTATTTCTAAATATAACATAGAAAAAAACGAGTTAATCTCATCAGAAAGTATATAAAAAAGTGTCTATGACAATAATTGCATTAGTGTCTCCACTGGCAGCCGACTGGTCGCCATGTTGTAACGGTGATCTGGTTTAATATCTAAGTTTATAAAAAAACACCGACTGATTTGGCTCTGCAACATGGCCCAATGATAAGTATATCAATTATTAAAACCCGAGAATTGCCGCATAAACAATTGGAAATATGTTATCGTGGATATGTATGTGATTGAATTTAAAGCTCAGACAATAATTCCATTTTCCCCCGTTTGTTTGCCTTGGTGATTGATGGAATAAAGAGTATTGATTGATCAGTGTAGATAGGATGTTTGGATATAGCTAAATAGGGTATTTATGATCAGTGGACGATTTGTATATAACTAAAAACATGCATTATTTAAGCACGACCAGATATATGTAGTGTTTTATCCTGGAGTTGTCGAAAATATTTGTTATATTGACCAATATTTCAAAAATTAATTTAACTAAGTAAAGACGAAAATTTATAATTTCCATACTGTTTTATGGATGTTGCCAATAAATAGGCCACATGGTCAAAGTATTTAAAATGAATCACGTTTCTTGTGTGAGAAAAACAGGCAAAAGTGATAAGGCAAGCTCAAAATTAAGCGCCCATATCCATACTCGCAAAATACAGCTTTTTTACTAGAACACGACCACTTTATCTGTATACATTTCAATAATATAAAGACAATTATTGTTTTGAATTTGTAATTGCATTGCATTTGAATTGAATGTTATACTCTAGCCTAACGGCTAAAAGGCAGTCGACGATTTTTTGCAGGAACGTCTGGTTTACTTTACCTACAAATGTTTTCATATCCTTTAAGGAATAGGACTCTTTGCCTGACGTAGATCACAAGAGGATAAATCCGTATACTCATGAGTTGGTTTATTTGAGCCGGGTCACATGAGATAAAGTGGTGTGGTTTTTTTTTAAATCATGAAATTGATTTTTAACGCATTAGGGGTGTCAGAGTATGATCACTGATGCGTGACAGATCACAACTATCGCCTCACCTAAGGATATCAATAGATGGCGCTATCGTGTAACCTCATTATCTAATCAGTTGAATATTCCTTCCGACATATTGTTTGTTCACTCTCGTATCAATGCAATAATAAATGTTCCCAATGAAATTGTTCGTTGTATCAATCATTCATATTTAATTCACGTTTGAAATTCTATAAGTTATAAAAGTTTTCCCTGTAGCACACTACACCACTTATGTGTCATGGGCGGCTCTGGCCATAGTACACAAATCATTTATATTTAATTCACTAACATATAAAAAGGTAGCTGCATGCAATCCTGGATGTAAGGGTGACGTGAAATGACTAGAATCTGGACCGGAATCAAATCCGGGGGTAGAGAGCTCGCGTGTGCTGTTTGACGAGATCTATGTTGGCAAGGTAAGCACGACCGAGTGCCAAACGTATTCCCCCCGGACTCCCAGAATGGACGGCCCTGCTCGTCACAAATATTTTATTAAAACTCTATCAGATTTGATTTGTAAACCCCTTTAATATAATGTAGGATTTCAGATAGATTGCTCTTGATCAACTTTTAAAACGCTACATTCTATTTATTAATACATATATCCGGTAGTATATTCAACCCATCGATAGGGAATTTTGATTGGGCATATAATTTTCCCTCGTGACTATATTTACCTGTGCGTGACAGGCTAACGACTTTCACATTACGCGACCCTGTCATCTTGTTTGACCATATGTATTCTGTGTGACAGTATAACGGGAGTCATCCCATGGACCAAAACTTTGATTGCATAACGAGAATTATATACCGGTACTCTAATTACATTTTGTAACAAAAAGCACTACAGATTGCCCCCAAAAATGTCATTATAACGAGAATAACTGCACATGACATTCAGTAATTATAGCTGAAAGAAAGTATCCCGCCTGTCACTAATGCGGTGTGACAAAAACACAAATCATCATCCCATGCATTTTTGATCAGATGAATTCGAAGTCTGTTTCCCCGGATGACAACATTGCTGAGATATAAATCAAACTAAGCAAAAACAATTAGACCTAAATTGCCGTTAAAGTTCGAGCCTGGTGCTGGTGCTAATCTTTACCTTGTATATAGTATAATGGGATGCCCTACCTACCATCTGTGCCAAGCAGGTATCGAGAATACATAATTCATGGTTCTACAACAAGGATGGCTGATTTGTGAATTTCTGATCTGCTAAAATGGCCGTTCGTCGCGTGAAAATATAAGTGGTACATAATGTAGTTAGATAGTCTTTGTCCTCGCGAACAGTTAATTAAAACTGAGTAGTACAGTTAGTTATCGGCGTCACAGGAAGTTTTACGGGTAATTACCATTGCCACACCGATAGGGATTTACCGAGGATCGTCAGGGCCGTGGAATAATACCTTCGACTTCGAAAACAAAGTTGTTGTACCTAAACCATACTTACATAGCGCTCAAAATTGTTTAGTTACTGGGTTCAGTTTCCATGGTTATGAAATTTTGTAAATTCTTTGGTATATGTACTTCAATTCGTTAGGAAACTCATACAAGATATGATATATAATACATCTGTCGAGGTTTTATTAGTTTTCAAAAGAAATCAAGAAACATCTTTTTCATGAGCAATAAAGAAATGCCATATTGAAGTATTTACTTACCTCAAGTTTGATAACGTTTCACATATGAGCAATAGGTCGTTGATTTTTTTTAAAGTTAGAAAGATTTCCTTACAGTAGTTTCATCACGAGATTTACAAACCTTTGTTGTCGTTCTTAACTATATCAGATCAAACCAAATTCCTACTTACTTTCTCATTGAACAGAGCGATAGCTTAGGCCATTTGCTAAGAAAACACAGACAGGCTTGATTATCAAACAGGTACATGTCAACTGTGGACGGACATTCAGGATTTATCATTTTTCGGGAAAGGTATGATGATGAATGATGCCAGTTCATGGTGTTTTTTACTGCTTTAACAAGCCATTTAGTTTTTCAAAATTTTATAGAATATTGTTCAAACAATTCACTTAACATAGAAAATGCTACAGACGAAAACGTTCCCCCGTCCTCTTTGACATGTAAATTATGCTAGACTTAGACAATAAGAAACAATTAAAATGTATGAGATGAAGCAAATGGGAAATAACATTAATAAGCGGTATCATTTCTTTGGTAGCATTCTGAGATAAATTCTGTATATTCTGTACTCAAGCCAACTGTGTGTTCGGAATAAGGTATTAATTTGTTGTGTTGAAATAAAGTTAATAACAGAAACATTAGTATAGTTATGTTTCTGGTAATAATTCACAAACAGTTTGTCGTCTGTTTGTTCCTGAAGGACCATAATGTGTTAATAAATCCTGTAAGAAATCATTACATCCGAAAAGTAGCAAATTGTCATGTTTGTCACCTTCTGTTACAACATCTTACATAATACCCACAAATAGCTAGAGTATTATTGTCTTCCACAGCAGTCGACCTACGGTGGCTGGGAGCGGACATGAAATAAATAAAATTATTGCGTGCGAACGAAATATTATTGCGTTCAAACGAAATATTATTGCGTGCGAACGAAATATCATTGCGTTCGAACGAAATATTATTGCGTGCGAACGAAATATTATTGCGTTCGAACGAAATATTATTGTATAGTGTCCCCTGTTCGCCATCATAGGTACGTGTATTTCATTAGATATATAAAGTATAATACAATACACAAGACTTTAAATCATTAAAAATAAGGCAAACATCTTTTTTAGATAAGGTGCCGTTTCATAAGTTGTAGGCCATATCTTAATTATATTACTACGGTGGCATGATTACTGTCATATCATCCAAGTATGATAATGAGTTCAATAGTTATTTCGTTTGAACGCAATAATTATTTCGTTCGCACGCAATAATTATTTCGTTCGCACGCAATAATTATTTCGTTCGAACGCAATAATATTTCGTTCGAACGCAATAGTATTTCGTTCCCACGCAATAGTATTTCGTTCCCACGCAATAATATTTCGTTCGAACGCAATAGTATTTCGTTCGAACGCAATAGTATTTCGTTCCCACGCAATAATATTTCGTTCGAACGCAATAATATTTCGTTCGAACGCAATAGTATTTCGTTCCCACGCAATAGTATTTCGTTCCCACGCAATAATATTTCGTTCCCACGCAATAGTATTTCGTTCCCACGCAATAGTATTTCGTTCCCACGCAATAATTTTATTTATTTCATGTCCGCTCCCAGCCACTGATTCTATTCCGTGCAGGATATTATGAATTTTTTTTTCGGTCGCAAATAAATTAATAATGCTTTCAAAAGCTCGTAAAAGTAACACATTTCAGAGAGGTTTCATGGTTATATATGAAGGTTATCATAACGATTGAAATTTAATGTAAAATTTCTCATAGAGTACACAAATATAATTTTAGATAGCATGGTACAAAAATATATTATTCTATAGCATGATACAAAAATAAATGATTAGATAACATGTCTCTATCAAATAGATAATATGTAATATACAGGGTTCTTTATCACTGGAGTGTGACAATACCATCATAATGCCATTTTATTAACATATTCTCTAATTCTAAATAACTAATCCCTTCAAAATAAAGCTTTATTCCAAAGTCGTTTTACATGCTATACTTTTTTTATCTCATTTAACTTTTCTTTACTGTTCATATAGTCATACCCTTGAAAACTACCGCTTTATGATTTGCAGAATTGCATGACATTGAAATCCTTCGACGTGAACATCCTGTTAAAGGCACAAATCTCATTACCATATCCCTTTTGTTACACTAATATATAATTGATTGCATTATTGTTTAGATTATCGAATATAATACAATGCTGTGTTCTATTGTTTTATCATTATCATGTTATCGTATTGTGAAGATTTTTTTCATATCAGTAACAAATATCATAATATTATTTCATGCCAGTGCCTATCAATGTTATCACTACGTCATCGTAATCTGGAATATTCAATACACATACGTGACTGATAAAATATTTATACTTTCGTCTGAAAACAATTAACATTTCTACAAATTATTGAATAGTAGATTTAAATAGTAAAGTGACTAGTGTGGCTTATTTTGCTTCCATATTCGCTACGCGATGTTTATAGATAAAACCCAAATCATCCTTAACATAAATTCTGTATTAGTGTCAATAATTCAATCTGATAATTCTTGTGATAAATATTAAAGTCACACTATATGTAACTAGCAGCAAACTGTCAAGGTAGATTCTACCCTGATATCGTTAGTATTTGTAGATATAGTTGAAATAAATTTATATCAAAGAATATTTACACTAATTTCCTAACTTTTGTACAGCAGTTGTTGAAAGTCGATACTTGCAAGCAAGCCTTCATTTTAAATCCGTCGCCATAGAAATTACGATCATTGCCGAATGGAAGTCGGAAAGTTCCTATGTGGCTATTTAACGTTAGTTGTGGTGTCTTTTAAAGTTATCGATATTGTTGGTCAACAACATCATAGTATACCCATAGTAATAAAGTAGTGACAGGTTAATATTGTAGTTGTGGTACATTTTACAATATAGAATTGAAATAAATAAGTTTTAAAGATCATACTGTGGATTATTTAGATATCTTAATTTTTTATCTTGTCATCACCATGTTCTAATTTTGTATCATTTCATACACACCTTATTTTTCTATTTTTGTCTGATTTTATCAATACTTAATTTTATTGATTATGTTGGCTTTATCTTAGTAACTTAGTAAGATTAACGATATATGTATACCATATATATTATAACTAAATATATCTATCAATCCAGCTAAAGCTTTTAACTGAACACGTAATTATCAAATCATTTGATTTTTGTATAATCTAAGTATTAACATGTATGTTTTAAGATTTATTGTGTGATCTTTACTTCACAACTATGACTTAAGGAAAATTTTCTGTATCAACAATAGTTAATCGTTAACTGAAATTTATTCGATAAGTGACATGAGTGATAGGATAAAAATGCAAATATTATGAATGAATGAATGAATGAATGAATGAATGAATGAATGAATGAATGAATGAATGAATGAATGAATGAATGAATGAATGAATGAATGATGAATAATGAATGCAAATAATGAATGAATGAATGAATGAATGAATGAATGAATGAATGAATGAATGAATGAATGAATGAATGAATGAATGAATGAATGAATGAATGATGGATACGGTATAAAAATAATAAACCACTGAAATCGTTGGTTAGGAATACAAGTGGATATGATTATATGACTTCTTTTTATGGTAACTGTATGTACTTTAATATAAAGCTGATAGAATATACATGTATAACGAGCTATCATATCTAATAGTCTATAATGAACACATCCTCATTATCATTCAGCGTTGGTGGGATAATACCAGTGATATCCCAATAATCTTTCTAATATAAAGGATGTTGAATATGGAGGCTGTCTATAATCCATTTGATCATCATTATAAATAGTTGACGAGTTTTCGTTGATACTTTGAGAAATGAAGCGTGTAATTAATAATTATCAGTGGTTGTTCATTTCATGTTAGCCACCTGTTTAACACACTACATCGTAATTCGATAGCTTCCTCTCATTAATAGTAAAATCATATTTCACCGCTCTGACCAGCAGCCATTCATTTCACATACCGAACACATATCACAATAAACCTAGCTTTCAGTCTAATTTCTAAACATACCAACGAAATTTGTTCTGTACTAAAAGTAAAGCATACTCCCATATGTATAAATACTTTATGAAACAAAAAATTTTTTGCCTCACATTATCACCAGTATCGGTGTAGATAACGTCAGTGACGAAACGTACAGCTGTATACTTCAGATTGACAGTTTACATACCATTTATTCTCATAAAGTAACTCTCATTCATTAAGAACTCCTCATATCATAATCAGTGTTGATAACAACTCGACAATATTACACAGCAATATGGATATAAAATGCTTTGATTTATAAATTTGATTTATGAAATTGATACTGTACCTATTGTCAGTAAAATGTATGTGCTGGTTGTCTACTTAGGATAAGAGAACAGTTACCTTTTTTTATAAATGTCTAGGTTTTTTCACTGTAACAGTATAAGTGACTACGACATTTAGACTCTTGAAATAGTCTCAAAGGCGAGATTTGGTAAAATATTGCTTTTGATTTTGAAATCTTTGTTACTATGTAAAATATTTTGCATTAATGATGATTCAGATATGTGACGTAAAATAAAATAAATTGTATTGTATTTTTGTGTTGTATTTATGGTTGTTTTAATAAACGTAATTATTGAAGCAAATTTAACTTATAGCTTTTAATTCATTAACACAATGTCAGTTTTGAACTAGTACATGTATTATAATTGTCATATCAACTCATATCAAAATTATAAATTACGTAATATATAATATCTATACTAAATATAAAACAAAGGATCATGATGTAACAATGACAACAATGTATTAGTAAATGAAATATCACAAAGAATTATTATGTAATAAAAATATCATATTACCTATAACTATTATAAAAAATTAAAAAGAAGGAATAAAATAATTCTGACAGTAAAAGTGTGTTATCTCGTAATCCCACATTTTATTAATCGTTTAATTGTGCAGCCTCTATGTTCGATGTCGGTTTCTCGATGCAGTACCTAACTAATACTATTCTGTTATCCATCAGTCAAAAATCTCGGTCTACGGAGGAGTCGATAATAAATTGATTTCAATTCATGAAATCTGAACTTAAACAAATTGTACGCATCCAGTCTAGGGCATATTGAGCATTAACTGTTTCACATGAAACAGAGAAGCGTCAATAACTTACAATATAACTGTCAATTATGTTATTAGGCGAGGCCGGTGCTCTGCACTGAGCTTGACGCATATTCCCCAATTTGATAATTAATTTGCCGTTTGTGTAGCCCGGATACAATTAAACAGGTTGATGCTTTAGTTATGAAAGTGATAGCTCAACTACAGGTGTCTAGTACAGAATCAACTTATACACACACGTGACTAACCTACTGTCAACAGTCTCTGAGGCAAAAGTTAAATGTGATGAGAAGGATATTAGATGAAGAAGAAATAAATCGTAATAAAAAGTAAAATGAATAATTATAATTTAAAATTACCTGTAGGTGTACGCTGTTGTTGGACGTGGTCGGACTTTGCTAAGGACGGGCGTCTTTTGGAATTCTTCACCATAAATGAGCGCGGCATTTTGGTACCGATAGTAGGAGCTGTGTGAAGAATTTAGTGGAATTCAACACTACAGAGCTGTGTGTGGCTTTCAAGCTCAAGTAAATGTCCCGTTTGTGGATGTCAAGTTCAACAGGAGTTTCGAATCGTAGATTCAAAGTACCAAAAGTACCACAAAGGTCCTGTATACGAAATTCAAAGTCTTTAAAGAAATGTCTTGCTTCCGTTATGTCAACTCTTAGAACACAACCCGCTGTTGTTAAGGGGATCGGACACTTGTTCTCATGTTGAGAGCCTTAAGTGAAAGTTAGCTCTTAGTGACACTGTCTGTATGTAGACTGCGGTACTATTTGTGAGTGTAGTAACTATTGTCCCATCTCTGTGACCCGCCGTCCCAACTTTGACTGCCTGCCGTCGCTAATTAGTATCGACTATGTAGGAAAGCCCTGTGACGGAAGGGGAGTAACACAGGACTGACAACGATCGAATCACGACCGGCCAAGATCGTAATAAGTTTAAATATTAATATCGCGCCATCTGGTGTCAAAGACGATACCGAAAAGGGGAATCAATGCTCTGTATTATCACGATTGTATTGGCGGCCCGTGTGTTGGCCCGCTCCCCGAGTCCCGTTATATAATGTATGCTACACTCACACGGAACTGGGTCCCAAGGGTCCCACGCGCTCAAGTTAGGGAGAAGCGCCTTTTGGGACGCTTCTCGTTAAGTAACGGTTTAGCATGTGAAGGGGCGATATCATTTTGACTGTGTCTATATTGGACCATGTATGACAATACTAATAGGCCTGCAGCATAGCCAGTTCTTCTAAGCGTACACAATCTGGGCGTTTGTGAGATGGAATCTTTAGTGCAGGCTAACTGTAGAAAAAAAACTTATTTTTTATCATTGCAAAACTATTCAATTGAAAAAACAAATTTACAGAAAAATAGCCAATTACCATTACCGTTCAACGAGGGACATCTATAACGGTTTATTTGTATGAGAAAGCGAAACGCAATTATCTATGAGAAAGGAGCAATCTCCTCTTTGACCGTGATATACTGTAGGATAAAAAACGGAACCAAATGTAATATATCCTTTACAAGGGCAAATCACGTAGTATTGTATCCTATCATTAGGTGTTCATAGAGTTTAGTAAGCAAAATTCCACAAATACCGAAAGACATGTTCTTTCAGTATCTCAATAATTTCTCCATTTCAAGCCACTTGTGTGTATTTTCACATTGTTTACATTATTTTTCATACAATCTTATATCATTTTTCGATGTAATAAAAAGTTTCGCTATTTATGCTTTTGAAGAATTAAATCACTGTGAAGCAAACATGAAGTTGATGGCTTTTAAATGTTACAATTAATTTCATTAAAAAAGATTAATATTTTGATATCTAAGCATGAAGTGTTATAATCTAGAAATCCGAGAAGAAAATGAAAATAATGAGTAAGTATTTTATTTACATGTTTGAAGAAGTGTGTATTGAAGGTTTTTGAAGTTGATTTCAGAAAAAAAGTGAAAACAGTAAGTTATACATCAAATGTTAATTTTAAGAAGACACACAATAAACAGTCTAGTGTTAATTGTAGTGTATTGTAGCATTGATTCATAAGATAGAAATAGGTTGATTCTGATGATAAGGTTTGATTAAAGATGCTCCACCGCCGACAGAGCATAAAAGATATTCTTCATTTGAACAATAATTGGTGTTTAATCGTGTATATATATGACTAATTAAAACAAAAAATAATATAAAATAATGTATTTCGCCTTTGGTGCATGCGCAATCAGTACTTCATTCCATAAAGGATATAGTGTCACGGAATTTTTTCGGGATGCAATTAATTATTTTTCATATTTTTAACTTCAATTAAAATTAGAAGCTCAAACTTTTTAACGGTGGTAATGGTGTAAAGTAAGTAACTTTTGTAACCGAAGACAAATACTAAATCGTCTCCTCCTGTTTTTGATAGTGAAAAAATACCATTTGTCAGCGGTGGAGCATCTTTAATTAATTTAGTAATAACAAAATAATGACCTACTTCTATTCTAATTCAGAAAAGATGATGATCGGACGGTTTTATACAAATCGAAATTAGAAGAATTGATTATGAATTGATTTAGATACCAATGTGAAATGTATATGGAACATCCATTCGATTATCTAATGTATAAAATCACAAAATGTCAATTGAGTTCAAATCAGTTGAGTACAATAATACCAAAATTGTTGGATTCATAAATTAAAGTCAAGAAAAAATTAAAAAAAAAAAAAATGCTGAGGAAGGAAAAAGGAAATAGTATTGTTTGCTTTATCAAACACATTCGACATGTAAAAGTAGGTTATCCTACCAAAAGAAAGTCGGAACAGCAACAAGTTCTAAAGTTTTATTGGTTTCTGCAGATACATGAAAATTCATTACAAGGTATTATAGTTGTAAATTTAAATAACAACAAAATGAATATATTGAGCATTCGACATGATGTGAGTCACTTCATTATCGTGAGGTACATATTTTCGCGTAATTTCCCAAGATAACTAGAAAGCGAATTGGATAGATTCGCGAATTACTGAATAAAGTACATATCATGCAGGAGTGTGAGTAAGATATCTTGATCCCGAATTTACGTATTCACGAATATGATATTCACGAATATGATTAGAATACTTAAAAAGTTGCTCCATCAATGACAAATGATATTTTTTCACTATCAAAAACAGGAGCAGACGATTCAGTGTTTTTCCTTCAGTTACAAAAGTTACCTGCTTTACACCATTACCACCATTGAAAAGCTTAACTTCTAATTTTACTTCAAGATAAAAATATTAAAAATAATTAATTGCATCCCGAAAAAAATCCGTGGCACTATGTCTTATCTGGAATGAAGTACTGATTGCGCATGCATCGAAAGCAAAACACATTATTTCATATATGTACACGATTAAACACCAATTATTGTTTAAATGATGAGTATCATTTATGCTCTGTTGGCGGTGGAGCATCTTTAAGACACGAAAATGACATAATTTACAGTAAGTTTAGTTCACTCAATATAAAATCTCAAAACATATGTTATAAATCATCAATATGTCTCTTTTCATGAATTTATCAATAATATAACAACTATAATTTTAGCTGGTTTTGATGTTGTTGTTTACGATTGATATTTTCTGAACGTTTCTGAATATTCTTCTATTTGTATCCACTATAACAACCATAGGATATCTGCTTTTTACTTTTTCATTGAGAGAAAGTGTTAAGTGGTGTATTTTGATAAGTCAGACGGTTTATATAAAACATTTATACCCACTAACACCTGATCAAATATTAGTGGATATACATAAATCATTGATTTTAAAACACATCACTGGTACCCGCTGCGATTGTTTGTGTAAATCTAAATCATGTCACCCCCATTTCATTCCAAATATATTTCGCAAAAAATTATAAGATTTTACTTTAACTTCCTACAGGTGTGGTTGGTAATTAGATTAATAACATTTGAACATGCCACGTTCGCATATCAGTGTCGAGTCGTCATGTGTGTGTCGTCAACGAAATCGTAAGGTAACGGCATCATGGGGTGTGACAGAAAAACAATAAAGTGCGTACAAACATCTGATTAGATCGATCACAGTCATACAAAAACTATAATTCTATTTCTACCTGCCAAAGCAGGAGATGCAATATCAGATAGCTGGATACATGAATATGTAATATACACTAATATATAACGGCGACATATAGATGTGTATTCTGTCGCTTTTCATGTGTCTGATTTATAGAAGAACGAAGCAGGCAGAAAGATTGGTTTCACTACTGAATATTTCATCACGGTGTTGACGCGAGTACGATTTAAAGCACAAAAGAACAAAGCGTTCCAGTCCATGAAACCACGTTATGTTCCGCACGAATGAACATGGTATAGATTCAATCCGCGTGTTCACTGGAGCTTGAACGCACGAACACGGGGAGGCTGGTTCGGTCTGGCTGGTTGGGTCGGTTCCAGAGCACGGCTACTGAATGCTGACAAACAGCCATTCCATATTCTACAGATAGCAACTGGGAAATCACAGAATCGGCAGTGCAGTTTGAATTTGGCATTGTCTACCAAAGATACGGAATTGGCAAGGGGTAGACATTCATAAATAAATAACTGAAGAGATGGGATCAACAGATCCTGGTGAGGGAAGCTGTGAAGATCTCCCCGAGTACTGCATGTCATATAAAATTGTTTCTCCTGTAGAAGATGGACGGAGGATTATGGTAGAGACAACAGTAACTTCATTTGGTGCGTAACCCGTCACGCACGGCCTGGCCAGGCAGCCATCCCTTATGGTACTCGATATAACTTCAATCACTACCCGCCGATCTTGTAATTGATTTGCTTTATCCTCCCCTGTGTTCAGTGGTGTCTGAATGAAATACTATTTAAATTCTGTCAAATATTTCCATATAGAACGAAGCTTTAAACATTTATTCAATTGAATTGAATTATCCATCACAATTTGTATGGTCTCTAGACATGCAGAGAAAGCGAGGAAACAAATAACACAGACATGTTAACAAATAGGGCAATTAAATTAGCAATTATGAATCAATGCAATAAATAGCACAGACACGCTAACACTTAGGACGATTTAATTAGCAATAATGAATCAATGCTGTATCAGGAAGTGATATGTTGGCCTCGTTGTATAATAATGGACTATTTAACAGCGATTAATTGTATATCAAGTGTCCGTAACGTGTCATTCTGGTAGTGTCAGTATGTCCAAGTGTCTTATTTTCACAGATGTTGATATTATTTGCCTGTCAGTATAGCCCAATTAGTCCTGATTTGGAGGAGCACAACAGTACAACTTGCTATCTTACGAAAGTCGATGGGCTCATTTTGGAAGAAGAAAGTAAATCGCGTTATTACGCGAAACTTTGGCGTTACTGCGTGAAGCTTTGGCGTTATTACGCTAAATTACTATATATCACATTTTTTAGCTCTTTTCCCATATTCTCGATGCTCCAGGGGTTCCGATCACTTACAATCTCTACACCCCTGGACTATATCATAGTAAAACTGGAGGCAGCTCAGGGGAACAAATCGTAAATGATCGGAACCCCTGGAGTATCGAGGATGCTTAACCTATGGCATTGTCCGGAATGCTGAGGTTCACTCAAAATAAATGTTGAAACATCGTTTAAATCTGAAAACTAGCAGTTTCCATTTTGTTAATTTCAATTCCTTGGTAATAATTTAAAGTAATCAGGGTGGTATAACACATAAAACAAATATTTACCTCAACAAATGCACAAGTTTTTGCAACATTGGTCATATAATAACCGTTTGGTTTGAAAGTTGTGGATTATTTCCTCATTGCTACAAAAATGTGTGCTAACCATTGTACATGTAATGTACGTTTCGCATAATAACACGAAAGTTTCTCGTAATAACGCACAATTTTCCTGTAATAACGCAAAAGTTTCGCGTAATAAAGCTAGTTTCGCGTAATAACGCGATTTTTTTTTTCTTCAAAAATAAGCCACAACGGCTTTCGTACTATCTACACCCTTGAGGGTGTTGGTTGGAGGGCCATATGGGAGCCGTCTTGTTTTACATATATATAATTACCACAATAAGGATGGCCTCCTCAAAATGCAATGCGTTGTGCGTGTGAATATATGTTTTGAGAGAGGTTATGCTTTTCTCCTGTTATTGCTCTTTATAATGGTAGGATTCTTTTTTTTTTTTCTTTTTCTTTTTTTTAACATTTTGTAGAATTTTTATTTTGTTTGGATTACGTACATTGTCATCAGTGTCAGCTTTATTGTATTTACAGCTAGATTCAAGACCGTACATCTTCCTGAAGATTGGGAAAATCAAACAAGGGTCCACTTGGCTGCCACCATTACTGCCTGTAACATAAATTTGTGTGATCATACATTTCACAGGCAGCTATGGAATATGAGATTTTCTGCTCGAAGGGATACAAAGTAGGATAGAGGTCTCAGCTTCAGTTTTGTCATATTTTCTGATCTTGAGAAGATATCTTTATCTTTTTTCATTTTCACAGAAACAACGTTTTCCTCTCAAGCATGGGCCTGATTTAAATCTTGACAACTTTCAACTAATAAAATGCTTAACTCAGGAGGTAAAAAAACCTGGAAATAACAACTACTGTACAAGTTTCACATGAATTGCAAATAATATCGCATTGTTTGAAAAATGTAAGTTAAAAATTAGTATTAATTAATCGTATAACAATTGGGATGTACTGCAATGGAAAACCAATACCTGATACGCAGGAAAGGGAAACATAATATATACCAAATATATACCAGTGGTTACGTGAACACAGGAAGAACAAACAAATTTCACACCCAACCTCCCCATCCTCCGCTTCTAACAATTTCTTAATGGGAAAGATATAGCCCTAAACACGAATAACAGATAAAGACTTCACTCCCGTCATTTGTATTACGTACCAGTGAGAAGACTTACTAGGGTACCGATGACCAAAGTCAAAGTGAAGCCAATTAAACCATACCAAACATAGGATACATTGTACAGGTAAAATTCTTCCTCAGGTCTGTAAATACAACCAGTAAAACTATATGTAAAACAGTTTATAACAACCAATACCAATTTTCCTATCGAAAAGTTTTACTAGTCAGGAATGTCGAAAAATATCCAATCGGCCATACAAGTGGAATGGTAGGATTCTTGCTCTTTTTATAGTGCTATCTAAATAAAGTATACTGCCAAAGACTTCGAACAACACATCCCACCAGGTCACATTTTAGTGACAACAGGCAAACCAGCCGTTCCACCTCCTTTTTTGTTGAGCATTAAGCAGGGACAGAAACTACTACTTTTTAAAGGCTATGATGTATCTCGGCCAATGGTCAGAACTCACAGCCTTCCTCACAAGGGCGAACGCTTCACTGAAGACCGATGCGGTGTTAAGGGAAGTATAAGGAAGAAGAGTGTAAGTTATGAAAAAGAGAAAACATTATATACAAAATTTAGTCGCCTTCTACGATCATGCACTGGGGACAGCAGGTACAATTCTAACACCCTACTTGTTTGGCATGGCCTATAGGAAGGATGGCGATATGAGACCCTTGATGGCCCTCATCGGTAAGTCATTTTTGTTTACCATTGACGTAAGGTGATCGTGATATCACACAAAATGAAGTTCTGGTTCGTACCGAAAAGTACATTAACTCTGGTATCACTGGTGGTACATGTATGTAGACGTTGGAACGTATTTAACAGATGACGGTTTGTCTTCACAAGTAATCTGTATTTATCAGCATTTCACGTACCGTAGAGTCGGATATTTACGCAGATTAAACTTGTCTCGATATTAGCTAAAAACGAGAAGATTATATCTCAGTTGTTTTAAATTATCGCGATCTGAATTTTGGGTATATATGTGAACATTTTTTTTCTATATTTCGCGAATTAATTTTTCGCGATCATAGCCATGTCCCCCGAAATCGCTTAAATATCATCCCCGCAAAATTAACTGGTAACACAGTAATTCATGAAATATTACAGTAGACATAATTTTCAATCTTTTAATTTTTAAAATATCAAAAAATAATCGCAACACCTCCCTTCCTCAATTTTAAAATGACATTTTATTACATTGAATAGAATTTCTGGTAAAGTCATGGTATTGTGGTTGTATCATCCCTAACAAACATTTCTCAGTAAGTCCCACTTTTTTCCAATATGTGGTCTCCTATAATATATCGAAATAATGAAGAAATGGACCTGACCTCATCAAACTATTGACAAACAAAAATGATCGTCAGTAGACAACAAATAGCCAAATTGGCACCCCTCCAATTACTATACTGTTTGCTGTATTCTTTCCTGATTCTATAACGTTGATTGACTCTCAATCAATATCATTACATCTGTCACAAAGTGATAAAAATAGTGACTTAAAGGTGCTCCACCGCTGATGAATGGTAATGTTTTTCCTCAGTTACAAAAGTAACTTACTTTATATCATTACCATCACTGGAAAGTTTTAGCTTCTTATTTTACTTCAAAATAAATTGATTAAAATAATTAATTACGCCCCGAAAAAATCCACGCCACTTTGCCCTATATGAAAGGAAGGACTGATTACGCATGTTCATCAAGCAAATTAAATTATTTTATATGTATTTTTGTGTTAATTAGAAACATATACACGATTAAAAATCAATTATACTCTGTCGGCGATGGAGGAGCATCTTTACTGTCAACTTCTATAAACCAAACTCAGCGCCAACTTATACAAACTATTTTTTTAAAACACGGCGAAGCCTTAAACAGTACAAGAGAAATAGACCCATGCATTCCAGGATAACAAGTGCGACATGATACCAAAGTAAGATCCCGTGGACTGTTCGACTAGTCCGAGTGCCAACCTATTGATAAAACTCTGATATTTCGCTCTCATCTTCGTCAAAAACCAATAATCGTATTCGAACTCTTATGATATATTTGGCTTAAAAATAAGTGATTTAATGCCGATGTATTTGCATAAAAAGAGTTAACAAATACTAGTTTGAGTCATTATGCAAGACAGTCTTACGAAACAGCAGAGTACATACCAACCTGGAGAAAGCGTGTTCGAAGAAGCTACAAAGAATTGTTCAAAGTTTTGGTGATCATTCGTGTCGACCATGTTTTCATCTGCGTGAAGCTCACACAGCGGAAATGATACGAACCAAAAACATCCATGGGCATGAAACGAGAAGATACCATGACAGGAAATCACAAAAACTACAACTGTGGATGCCATCGTGTACTTTCAATGTAAACTTTATCTGGGAACCATGTAAAGTTTGTTTTACGACTTATCTTTGACTTTTTTATAATTCACTTTGTGACCGAGACATTTTACTCAAGATTTTTATTGAATTACAAAAAAGTTTGTTTTGTTTTAATCGAATTAATCTTTTTGTTGTTCTAAAGCTATAACTGTGGATGCTTTTTAGACATTCCGTTACTTCGATGGATTTAGTATAGTAATTTTATGACATTAACCCTTTATGTTGCTAATCACGTCGATTCGCGCGAGATTTCGTATGGCGTCCCAGCAGTAGTTTGGGTTATAGCGCAATTCTTAATGATTCTTAATGATTCTTAATGATGTTTTCCAGCACAGGCTCCTTATAGATCCTCTTTGCTGGACTCGTAATATTTTTAGTTACATATTATGATTATAGTCACTTCCTAGCTGATATTCTCTTTATAGTTATTGTATTTGATTTCCTGTTCGTTCCAGTGATTGTCCAATCTGTTTTTGAAGGTGTCCAATGTCTTAGATGTAACGACATGGTCTGGTAGGTTGTTCCATATTGAAGCAATCCTAACGGAGAATGAGTTCTTCCTGATCAATGTTTTAGTATGCTGGGGGAATATTTTCAGCGAGTTTGTCCTAGTGCTAGACCTCTCTGATGTGTCGGACCACATCCTTATGAACTGGGTTGCTCCTTTGTCGTATTTCCCTGTAACTGCCTTGTAGGTTTCTATCATGTCACCTCGTACACGTCTGTAACTCAGGGTTGGGAGTTTTAACTTCTTAAGCCTCTCAGGATAAGATAGGGTATCCATTCACGGTAGTTGTTTAGTCGCCTTTCTTTGTACTCCTTCCAACTGTTCAATGTGTTTCATTTTATATGGTCTCCAGACAACACTTGCATATTCCAGATGGGTTCTTACCAAAGATTTGTAAAGTGGAATAAATAGTTTAGAATCTAGGAACTTAAATGTTCTTCTGATCATACCGAAAATTGAAGTTGCTTTTTGTACTTTTTCGCTAATGTGTTTGTCAAATGTAAGCTCTTTATCAAATATGACCCCAAGGTCCTTTTCTTCTTCCACTTCTTCTAATGTTGTATTATTAAGCACATATTCAGTGTTCCCCCAGTGTGTTTCCCGACGTGTAGTGACTTGCACTTGTCCTCGTTGAATTTGAGTAGCCAAGTCTCACTCCAATGTGTGAGTTGCAGCAAATCTTCTTGTATTGACTTTTTGCTTTCTTGTGAGTTAATTATCTGGAATAGTTTTTGTGTCGTCCGCAAATAAGTAAACAGTTGACTTAATCATCTCAGGCATATCATTTATATAGATGACAAACAGCAGCGGCCCCAAAACCGAACCCTGAGGTATTCCCGATGTCACTCTGCCCCACTTGGATGTTTCGCCGTTGATAAATAACACGTTGTTGTCTGTTTACTAGGAAGTCTTCCAACCATGTGAGGGTTTCTTTATTGATTCCATAAGCTTCCAGTTTTTTCATCAGACGGTGATGGGGGACGGTGTCAAATGCCTTTCTGAAATCTAGGTATATACATTCTATATCCAGGGCTCTGTCTAGGGCTTCTGTCCATTCTTCTAGGACATTAAGGAGTTGTAATGCTGTTGATCGTCCTGACATAAATCCATACTGTTTGTTTGTGAAAAGTGAATTGGCTGACATGTGTTTGGTAATATGTGTTCGAATGATCTTTTCCATGGTTTTACATAGTATTGAAGTGAGGCTTATAGGTCTGTAATTTCCTGCAATTGAGACACTTCCTTTCTTGTGTATAGCACTGATGTTTGCCGTACGCCATGCTTTTGGGAGCTTTCCTTTTTTTAATGATTGCCTGAACAATCTTGTAATTGGGATCTTTACAGTGTCAGCTGTTTCCTTGATTAGCCGAGGGTGTATACCATCAGGACCCGGAGATTTTTCGGGATTTAAACCTTTCAGCAACTTTTCAACTTCAACTTCATTTATTTCTATACTGTTGAGTGGTGTTTGAATGTTTCTTGGTTCAATACATGGTATTTCCTCTTCTGGTTCTAATGTAAACACACTATGAAGTACTCCTGTAAAATATTAGCCTTTTCCGTGTTGTTGTTTGTTTTTTCTGATTTTGGATCCGCAGGATCTTTGCATAGATCTCCAATCCCAGCCTTGGTCTTACTTTTTGAGTTGACATACTGCCAGATTGCTTTAGGATTAGATTTAGTGTTTTTTGAAATGTTCATTTCAAAGTTTTTCCTAGCTTTACGTGTTGCCTTAACAACTTGGTTTCTCACTCTATTGTACTCTTTCCTTACATTCTCATCTTTCGTTCGGATAAATTTTCTGTTTAGGGAAGTTTTTATTTTTATTTTCTGTATGATTGTTTTATTTAGTGGGAATTTGGGTTTCCTGGGGTTACCTAGATGTACTTTCTTTACAGGTATATATCTGTCTTCGAGCTCCTTTATTTTTGACACAAATCTATTCCAGTTATGTTCAATATCTTCAGATTCTGGTAGTTCATCTTCCCAATTAATTTCCTCAATTTCTTGGTTGATTTTTCAGAAAATCTGCTTTTTCATAGGCTTTCCGATGTTTTATATACCCATATGTCTTAGTGTAGCATTGAAAGTCAAAGACAATAAAGCTGTGGTCACTTTTACCCAGGGGACTTTGGATTTCGAGGTCTCTAATCATGTGCTCTTCATTTGTGATTACCAAATCTAGTACGTTCGGATTGTCTGCTCCTCTCCATCTAGTAGGCTTGTTGATGTGCTGCCAAAGGTTGTTTTCTTGGAGGCATTCTATAAACTTGTATTCTCTAGAATTTGTGTTATCCCCTTTTGTATTCCAGTTGATCCAGTCTATAGCCGGGTAATTGAAATCTCCCATCAGTAGGTAATGTGAAAACTTCATACTACTTACCTCTGTAATGAGTTTGCACAGATTTTCGTTATTTATGTCTATACCAGTGTCAGTAGGTGACCTGTATATGAGTCCAATGAGCAGCTCATCCTTACCATTTACTTGTACTTTCACAAATATGTGTTCCTGAAATTTGGTGTTTGTATACACTTCTGTTACCGAAAGTGAATTGTGGACATATAGTATCATACCTCTTCCCGTGTCATTGTGAAGATTTTTAGTAAACATATTGTATTTTGAACCGCTGCCAATATTAAACTCGGACTGATTCATTTTGTTTCTGTTGTTTTTTGACTTGACTTCTGTAATTCCAATAATGTGTGGTTCTATATCCCTAGTTCGGACTTCAAACTCCTCCATTTTATTTTTAAACTGGTCTGCATTTGTATAGCAGCATTTAAGTTTTTCAACAAACATAGTAACTCTATCTACACTATTTACATTGTTTTGGTTCTGCCCGAAAATCTTGTTTAGACACTTTTTGGGACTTTGGTTATTCTCCTTGCCCAGGGTGGTCCTCTTACTCTGTACACATATTCCCCCGATGGGTTCTGTTGATTTTTTGCTTTGGCTTCATCCCACAACTTTTTCTCTTGATCCCTTTCTGCTTTTGTCAGATCATTACTGATTCTCACATTTTCATACTTCCCAGTTTTCTTTGCTTCTCCTATGTTTTTGAAAAGTTCTTTCTTGATCTCACCGTTCTCTAGGGTTACTAACATGGGTCTAGGTTTCTTTTTCCCTTCATCAGTATTCTGCTGTTGCTTATAATTATCATACCTTCCTAGTCTAGTTACTTTCACAATTTTTCCATCTTCTTGGTTGATCTTGCATGCAAGGAGAAGTTGTTGATGTGAAAGTCTATTGCAGCGACTCGGATTCTGAATATTTCTTCGGGATTTACTGACGGATACAATTTTAATGTCTTTTGGTGGAAACAAAAGACATAAGATATATTTGATGACCTGTTTCCAATACCGTACAACCGGTTATTTTGAACTAAACTTAATGCAAGAAAATTAAATTTAAGCGGTTTTTTAATGTTCACGATCTGGCTTTTAAGGTATATCAGATTCAATCGTTCCTCAATATTTCGGCGATCAAATGTTCACGATCATAGCAATGTGCCGCGAAATCGCGAAAATATCATCCCCGCGATACGGCTATACGGTAACGTAATTTACCATCTCGAAAAAAAGTTTATTAAAACGACTACAATTTTAGTCTTCTATTAAAATAACTATGCATATATAAAAGAAACAAATATAGCATATCCAAACCTTGACTACGATTTGTATGACAAATATCTCTGGTTTCCATCCCAGTCCCAAGGGGCTCAGAGTGCCAACCTCTTCTCTAATCATTGTCTGTTTTACAAATCAAGGTGCCTGGATACAAAGAAAGGCGATAATAAGATGTGGTTATGGCCTTAACTCTGTGTATAATTGATACCTAGCTTGTATAATTAATCAATTCAGGTATTCCCCTTCTCAAAGCAATCCTTCCACGTGTCAGCAGAGTACCATAAAAACACACTCGATAGTGCAGCGAACGAATCTTTACTGGGCTGTAAAAACGCAAGTAAAATTAAACAGCGAACAGACACGGTTTTGTTTACAATGTTTGTCCGGATTTTAATTTGATTTGTCAGAAGTTCAAAGAATCCAGTAACGCCAGAAAAGAAAGCTAATTAAGTTGGACGGATTCTTCGTTCTTTTCTACAGAAAACTTGGGTATTTTATTATTCAGTTCAACAAAAGAGGTTAAAAACGGGAGATTTTCACAGCTTGCGTCAAATCAATCGGCCCCTCCGCGTGTTATTTGTGCCATGTATTTTTCACTGTTAAGTCTTTGTTCTTTTGTTTTTATGAGAAAGCAAAGACGTCGAGATTGCTAAATAGATAAGTGGGAATGGTAAAACACATAACTACCAAAAAGGTGAGGAGTCTAGGCTGTATCGTAATTTTTCTAACTTTATTTAATCAATCGAGTGGTCGGGTGGTTAAGGTCAGGGGTCATCTGCCTGATCACGTGGGCTTTCTTCGGGCACACCGGTTCCCTCTACTCGCTCGCCCATACCTGGACCACCCATGGTGTTGTGTTTATTAGTTTAGATGTTACATAACTTGTTTCGCTACCGATGTAAATAAACATAATTCAAATATAGATTTCACCAAGAATGAACGGACAAAAAACAAATAGTGTACTCGTCATATGTTTATTTTTGAAACAAACAAACGCAAAAATATCCAAATAAACAATTTAAAGCTCTGTTTAACATTAATTAACGTATAAAGTATAAATCAAAACAATAATTTAAATTACAGATCTGGATTTAGATATTTACATAAAAAATCATATTCGATTATTTTCCAACTAGTACACAAAACTTAAATAACATAATTATGCATACACAGCTTAACATAATTAATTGGAGTTAGAATGGCAGTATTTAAACTAATTAATGAAGGATTCACAAAAAATTACACATTTCTAGCACCTCAAAACCAAGTTTTATAACAATAACTCACATACTTCTAACACAATATACATGTACACTTGTTTGTTTGTTTGTTTGATTAATTAACGTCCTATTAACAGCTATGGTCATGTAAGGACAGCCTCCCATGTATGCGGAGTGTTGCGTGTATGTTGTGCGAGGTGCGTTTACATTATATTATCAAGGTCAACCTATTATGTTCTATTAAGTCAAACTCTTCCTATCATGTTCAACATATGTGTTTGTTAGGTCTTCTTCTGCATGTCAAGGTCAGCCTATGTCGATCAAGGTCAACCTGTGTCTCTCTAAGTCAACATGTGTCTGTCTAGGTCAACCTATGTCTGTCAAGGTCAATCTGTATCTGTCAATGTCAACCTATGTCTGTCAAGGTCAGCCTGTGTCTGTCAAGGTCAATCTGTATCTGTCAAGGTCAATCTGCAAATAAAATACAAATAAATTTTGCCTGAACTAAAGCGTATCTCGATGTCGAAAGATGTTTAAAGGTCCACGAGATTGTCATGTAGAGCGGTGACTCGGGGGTTTCTGACTTAAAGTAAACCATGCAGTGTCAAATCATGTTAAGCCAAATCGTTGGCTAAAGTTAAATGTTCAAAATTTATAATATATGTCAAAATCAATTTCATATGTCAAGATCAAACTTATATTTCAAGATCAAAATTTATATGTCAAGATCAAATTTATATGTCAAGATCATATTTATATGTCAAAATCGAATTTTATGTTAAGGTTGACCATATTTGAACAGATCAATCGGTGACTATCAAGGTTAAATGTCAAGGTCAACCCAACAATGAAAATAAATGTACAATTTATGTCTATGAACACGCTTTAATATGAAATAACTATGAATGATTATGAATGATATTTGCTAGCATAAGTTAACAAAGCTTTATGGCACAGCAATTACATCATAAAGGGGAGCATTCGAAAGAAAGTCCAATAATCTGTATCATAACTAAACATAAAGACTGTTAAATAAGCAAGACACAAGGATGATACAGTGAAATATAAAGATACTATATTAAACTTAGACACAAAATAATTCAATAAGCCATCTTAAAACTTAACACACAGACATTCCATTACGGTATTCTATAACGTGACGGTTGTTAAATAAGCTAGATTATAGCCAGATACGAAGATAATCAAACCAGCTACATAATAAATAAACACAAATTTTGCTAAATGAAACATAAAGATAGACCAATAAGTCATCTCACAACGATTATCAAATAAGCAGTGTTATAACGAATCACGAAAACAACCCAGTAAGCTGTACAACAACTAGACATATAGCCAGGGTGCCTGGTGGTAAATACACTCTGTACATTAGACTAGGCACTCGTCCGCAGGTGACAAAATGTAGCGTTGCATGATAAACACTAGTTAGCAAAATATGAACACATCAGGGGCTTGCAGCAACAACTAATTAGGAATTATCAATTATTTCTGACGGTGAAATGAGCATGGTGATCTTGTTTGGGCGTGCTTTTTTATTTATCAATTTGTTCAACCTTTCTAAGGAGATCGTCATATGATATCAATGTTATGATTTTACGTGGTGAAAAACGGGTATTTCATGTACAGAAATTTTTTGTGTGAAATCTTAATGTCATGATTTAGTTTTGTGAAATCTTAATGTCATGATTTAGTTTCGTGAAATCTTAATGTCATGATTTAGTTTTGTGAAATATCAATATCAAGACTTAGTTTTGTGAAATAGCAATGTCAAGATTTAGTTTTTTGACATCACAATGTCAAGATCTTATTTTTTCAATGACAAGACATAGTTATATTGTCACATCACGATTAAATTTGAATATATGCTCATGTACTCTCCACAGATATTGTAATCTGTGACATCAATGTCGAGATTTCACTCGGTGATATCAATGTCGAGATTTCACTCGGTGATATCAATGTCGAGATTTCACTCGGTGATATCAATGTCGAGATTTCACTCGGTGATATCAATGTCGAGATTTCACTCGGTGATATCAATGTCGAGATTTCACTCGGTGATATCAATGTCGGGATTCCACTCGGTGATATCAATGTCGAGATTTCACTCGGTGATATCAATGTCGAGATTTCACTCGTTGATATCAATGTCGAGATTTCACTCGGTGACATCAATGTCGGGATTTCACTCGGCGATATCAATGTCGAAATTCCACTCGGTGATATCAATGTTGAGATTTCACTCAGTGATATCAATGTCGAGATTTCACTCGGTGGCATCAATGTCGAGATTTCACTCGATGATATCAATGTCGAGATTTCACTCGGTGACATCAATGTCGGGATTTCACTCGTTGATATCAATGTCGAGATTTCACACGGTGACATCAATGTCGAGATTTCACTCGGTGACATCAATATCGGGATTTCACTCGGTGACATCAATGCCGGGATTTCACTCGGTGACATCGATGTCGAGATTTCACTCGGTGACATCAATGTCGGAATTTCACTCGGTGACATCAATGTCGTGATTTCACTCGGTGACATCAATGTCGGGATTTCACTCTGTGACATCAATGTCGAGATTTCACTCGGTGACATCAATGTCGAGATTTCACTCGGTGACATCAATGACGGGATTTCACTCGTTGATATCAAGGTCGGGATTTCACTCGTTTATATCAATGTCGAGATTTCACTCGTTGATATCAAGGTCGGAATTTCAATCGGTGACATCAATGTCGAGATTTCACTCGGTGACATCAATGTCGGAATTTCACTCGGTGACATCAATGTCGTGATTTCACTCGGTGACATCAATGTCGGGATTTCACTCTGTGACATCAATGTCGAGATTTCACTCGGTGACATCAATGTCGAGATTTCACTCGGTGACATCAATGACGGGATTTCACTCGTTGATATCAAGGTCGGGATTTCACTCGTTTATATCAATGTCGAGATTTCACTCGTTGATATCAAGGTCGGGATTTCAATCGGTGACATCAATGTCGAGATTTCACTCGGTGACATCAATGTCGGGATTTCACTCGTTTATATCAATGTCGAGATTTCACTCGGTGACATCAATGTCGGGATTTCACTCTGTGACATCAATGTCGAGATTTCACTCGGTGACATCAATGTCGAGATTTCACTCGGTGACATCAATGACGGGATTTCACTCGTTGATATCAAGGTCGGGATTTCACTCGTTTATATCAAGGTCGAGATTTCACTCGTTGATATCAATTTCGGGATTTCAATCGGTGACATCAATGTCGAGATTTCACTCGGTGACATCAATGTCGGGATTTCACTCGTTGATATCAATGTCGAGATTTCACTCGGTGACATCAATGTCGAGATTTCACTCGGTGACATCAATATCGGGATTTCACTCGGTGACATCAATGCCGGGATTTCACTCGGTGACATCGATGTCGAGATTTCACTCGGTGACATCAATGTCGGAATTTCACTCGGTGACATCAATGTCGTGATTTCACTCGGTGATATCAATGTCGGGATTTCACTCTGTGACATCAATGTCGAGATTTCACTCGGTGACATCAATGTCGAGATTTCACTCGGTGACATCAATGACGGGATTTCACTCGTTGATATCAAGGTCGGGATTTCACTCGTTTATATCAATGTCGAGATTTCACTCGTTGATATCAAGGTCGGGATTTCAATCGGTGACATCAATGTCGAGATTTCACTCGGTGACATCAATGTCGGGATTTCACTCGTTGATATCAATGTCGAGATTTCACTCGGTGACATCAATGTCGGGATTTCACTCAGTGACATCAATGTCGAGATTTCACTCGGTGACATCAATGTCGAGATTTCACTCTATGACATCAATGACGGGATTTCACTCGTTGATATCAAGGTCGGGATTTCACTCGTTTATATCAATGTCGAGATTTCACTCGTTGATATCAATTTCGGGATTTCAATCGGTGACATCAATGTCGAGATTTCACTCGGTGACATCAATGTCGGGATTTCACTCGTTGATATCAATGTCGAGATTTCACTCGGTGACATCAATGTCGAGATTTCACTCGGTGACATCAATATCGGGATTTCACTCGGTGACATCAATGCCGGGATTTCACTCGGAGACATCGATGTCGAAATTTCACTCGGTGACATCAATGTCGGAATTTCACTCGGTGACATCAATGTCGTGATTTCACTCGGTGACATCAATGTCGGGATTTCACTCTGTGACATCAATGTCGAGATTTCACTCGGTGACATCAATGTCGAGATTTCACTCGGTGACATCAATGACGGGATTTCACTCGTTGATATCAAGGTCGGGATTTCACTCGTTTATATCAATGTCGAGATTTCACTCGTTGATATCAATTTCGGGATTTCAATCGGTGACATCAATGTCGAGATTTCACTCGGTGACATCAATATTAGGATTTCACTCGGTGACAAAAATGTCAAGATTTAGTTTTTTGAAATCTCAATAAAACATTTCGTTTTGTAAGCGTTCTATGAGAATATATATATATACATAATTATGTTTCGAAGTTTCCTTACTGAAAGGCTTCGTGCTCACCACCCTAAAATATAACCAACCGCAGCAAAATAGTTTCTGTCACACAGTGTCGGTCGTGCGTCACGCATGAATACTTTCCATGTGGTCCAATCTGGGGTTGTCCCAGACGGAGGAAGGGAGGGGGTCGGTGTGAGACGGAAGATCGGTTCGGGAAGGGGTCGGAGTGAGTGGATAGGTCCCTCCGGGAAGGGATCCTAGATGGGGATTAGGGGAGAGGGAGGTTGGTCCAGGAAGGGGTCGGAGCGATAGGGAAGTTCGCTCGGGGAAGGGACCCGAGTAGGGGATTAGGGGGGAGGGAGGTTGGTCCAGGAAGGGGTCGAAGTAAGGATGAAAATGCCACTTTACACAGGTACAAATCCCATATATAACAGTTCTTTAAACCTTATTCTCTGTTTACGTAAATCAAGTCCCGCATGGCCAGGCGGACACTCCCGGACCTGCGTACTCTTCACGATTGAACCACCTTTATTCTCGTTATGCCATTACCATTTCGTGCCCAGTCAATTTTTCATGAGTTTCAGAAATTAATTTTTGGTCTGAACAACATTTACTTTAAAATTTCATATATCAATATTCCTAATTACCGCAAAGTTTCCTTTTTCGCACGCGGCATTTGTTTTCAGAACCATAAAACCACGTAACAATTATATATGCATTTGTACATATGTACATATACGTCTAGGGGCGCACATTAATGTTGGGACTGGAATCCTGACATGCACGGTTCATTTTAAATTAGTATATTGTTTGTGTAATCAGTGTAAGAAATCAGACAATCAAGTCTACATTTGTCTATACACGTCCCACAGGGCTCTACATACAGATGTTCAGATAAAGATTATGTTCACTGTAAATCTACATCCGTGACCTCATCACAGCACAGAGAAACGCAATACACGAGGGTATAGGGCGGAATAAAGGTGTGGGTTAAGTATGACACACATGGGTATATTGTGAGCGAGGGCGCAATGTTTGTGTGTGAGGGCGGGATGTTTCTGTGTGAGGGTGGGGGTTTGTGTGTGAAGGTGGGGTTTGTGTGTGAAGGTGGGAGTTTATGTGTGAGGGCGGAATATTTGTGTGTGAGAGGTTGGGAGTTTGTGTATGAGGGTGGGGTTTGTGTGTGTGAGGGCGGGATGTATGTGTATGTGTGGTAGTGTATAATGGGATTTTGTGTGCTTGAGGGCGGAATGTTTGTGTGTGTAAGGATGGAATGTTTGTGTGTGAGGGTGGATATATGTGTGATGCTGTAGAGTGGAATATTTGTGTTTGAGGTTGTGAGGATGATATGTTTGAGGGCGGGATGCTTGTGCGTGAGAGGGTAGATGTCTCTGTGTGTGAGGGTGCAAGGGTGTAAGGGTTAGATGTTTGAGGGTGGGATGCTTGTGTGTGAAAGGGTGGGTGAGTGTTTGTTTGTGTGAGGTGTAAAAGTGGGATGTTTGAGGGTAGGAGGATTGTGTGTGAGTGGGCGGGATGTTTATGTGTGTGAGGGTAGATGTTTATGAGTGAGGGTGCGATATATGTGAGGGTGTTGAGTGGGATAGGATATTGTGTGTATGTGGGGTCCGGAGTGTTTGGACGGACGGAAGAGATATATATTGAGGTGCTCATGACTCATCTCGCACGCGTTTTAACTAAAAGTCAAATAGATCTATAAATCAACCAGAAAGGTCGTTACGCGAAAGTAACATGGTCCACAGTATCCTTTCAAAACGACAAAATATATAAATCATATACATTAATATAGATAAAAAAACAGATAGTCACGTAAGAAATTCACCAATAGCAAGAAATATCAATGTAAAAATACATTAAAGAATGAATGAAAGAAATCCAAATGTAAAAATGCATTGAAGAATTACAGATTCCTTATTGCAATCATATACATGGTGTGCATCTTTTGATTTAGATTTTAAGTATTTATCATTGACGTAGTTATCTAAAAATAGATATCCCTGACGTATTAAGACGAAAAAACATATTCATGACATCACCTGATATAAATAGAGAGCAGTGACAAAATAAGATAAAAAATAACCTCTGATTTTATCAGTTATGAAAAGTTCCGACTAGATTAAAAATGTATAGAAACAAACTACGTTCCATTTAGTTTCTGATAGGTAAAATAAATTAGTCCTGCCGTCTCCGACAAAGGCAAGTTCGATTCTTTAATTCACTGGAAATTGTGGGTATATTATTTATGAGATCTACTAGCTTAAGATTCTTATGTGGACGCAATCAAGAGAGATCTCATTTTTGTACAAAGAATGACAAAGAATCATATTCTATATACCGTGAGATTCACCACTTCTACAGTGACACACAGGGGTCTGGAATATTTTTTAGATGTTAAAGCTTGCTGGAGTGGAAAAAAAATTGTCGGTGAGCGTTCCTGCCTTCCAGTAATATATGCCATATAGAAAATTAGATTTTACGATTTTTGATCTACACCCTAAAACGGTCTATTGACGCTCTGTTGAGTCCAAAATGATATAATTTGTAACTACTTCTCAGGCCCCTGTGCAATAACACCAATGTTTTTTTTTCGAATGGTTAACTCTTATCACATTTAGGAAATCAACACTCTATTTTACCTGACTATCAACTTCGCTAGCCAAGGGTATATCGGACTAATACCATTGACTAGCGAAGTTGCCCGAGTATATGCTCCCTGACTCTTTAGTGAGCCATAGATTTTGAGATCACTGCTCCATGCTACACTTTATCTCTTAGATCAACAACCCCACCTGAGTTAAAACAGAATTAATATAAGTTAAGTGCTATAGCTGTTCATATTGTACTGAAGAAGTCCAACAAGGACTTACGAAAAATAGGTAGCCATCTTTGATAAGACCTGGCAGTGAGGTCCAGAAACTGAGGTTAGGTAGTAGCTGGACCCCTGTGGCTCCGTGTACAGCCTTTCTGTATAATACCCCTGTAAAAAGAATATATACATAATGTACCATAGAAAATACACAGTCAACTATTCTGTATAATACTCCTGGCGATTTCTCTTTGAACGCGGCTCAGTATTTATGAGCGCAACCTAGAGGAATTAATCGTCACCAAGGTAGGTAATCCAGGTGTCAAATGTTTCATGTTTCGTAACCATGGCAGCCAGAATAGGAAGCAAAACATGATTTGCCAGTTTTTGTATCTTTATATATTTATCGCGGTGCAAGCCACACACCATCGAAATCGCCTTTTGTGCTTGCATTGCATCAATACACGCATAGGAAGCAGTGCAAGCAATTATGATCAAAATAAACTATGATAAAGAAATCAATCACAGCCTGATCTTACCTACAACTAAATAAGTAGATACGAGACAGACGAACACCACACAAAGGATGGTACCAGGACTGACGGTACGGACGCATCCATCGTAACAGGCGCAGGGGGAGAGAAGGTTGAAGGTGGGAGCGTCATCTACCAGACCATTCCATTCCAGAGTATTGTCAGTCCGTTTGTCACAGACCAGCCCCCCCCCCCCCCCCCCCCCGCTAAAAGGAAATTAAAGAATACGCAAATTGGCCAAATTAGCGTTTGATCGCCGAAGGCGCGAAATATTTGTGTTTTAGGGGTCTGAGGGTGACCCCCGGGGAAAAATATTGTAATTTAGAATTGCTGAGATGAGCTTTACAATGTATTTTGATGATTTTGCGAGTGCCCGAAAGCGCGAGATTTTGGTGTTTGGGGGGTCCGGGGCCTCCCCCGGGAAAAATATTATGATTTAAAATAGCTTAAATGAGTTTTGATGAATTTGCGAGCGCCCGAAAGCGCGAGATTTCGGTGTTTTGGGGGTCCGGGGGTCTCCCCCGGAAAAAAATTACGATTTTGAATGGCTAAGATGAGTTTTACGATGCATTTCGATGAATTTGCGAGCGCCCAAAGGCGCGAGAATTTGGTGTTATGGGGTCCGGGGTCTCCCCGGGAAAAAAATACGATTTAGAATGGCTGAGATGAGTTTTACGATGTATTTTAATGATTATAAAGCGTTCTGAACATGGTAGTTTTTCGATTTAAAGCTACCTGCATTTAGAAATGATAATTGTGTCGTCATAACATTATGCAACCCTACTCGATCTGAATACACCGGCTTCACACCATCGGCACATTGTTGTGTAACATAAAAAAATGAATAATTTTTTCGCTAAGACAAATTGATCTTTTAAGAGACATTTTTTAAATAGTACATAGACTCTCTTGATGGACATTTTAGTCTAGTTCGTGTGTATTGAATTTTTACTATTTAAGGTTTGACATATGTGCTTGAACGTTTTAGGAAATGCGCCGCGCAGCGGAAAATTTTCTAGAATGAAGTACGAAAAATGTGCAGGAGGACCCTTTTTTCTTTCAAATAAGCATTTTTAGAAAATTTCAGTCGGCGAAAATGGGGGGGCAAAAAGACATGTTTGCCCCCCCGTCCTGGGGAACGGGGGGGCAGTTGCCCCCCCTGCCCCCCCGCCCCCCCCCCCCCCCCCGCTTCCTACGCCCCTGTTTAATATTAGAAGGCATAATTAAAATAAAATGCGCGTATTTTGTATTAAATATAAGGAGCAGATAGCCATGACTTCGACATGCTGTAAACCATTTTTTGGCTACTAAATTTCGCGATTTCCATTTCAAAATAAGTTCGCGACGATTACTATTCACGGATTTAACAATTGAATGACAATTCCTATCAATATAGATGATTTAGATATTAAATCGCGGAGATAAACTTCCGCAAATTTACCTGGATCACAAAATTTCGCAAAAATAAATCGCACGCGAAAAGTTGGTTTACAGTACAGTACTCAAGCAATTTATAAAATCTGACTTTTAGTTAAATCCACATATCAAAGCCGCACAGGAAAAACAGATTCAGTACTTAAATATGTATATGCTTCTCTGTATCAGAAGGGAAACAATTTACATTTTAATGTTATTCTGTCGCAAGATACACGTGTCAAAGGATGTCCTTAATATCACATGTAGACCTTGAAGCGTCAAATTTTCCCACACAACGCAAAACACGAACAAACGCAAATACACGCAAACGAATAGGAACGTAAAATAGGAATGTAAACGAACAAAAACACACAGAGACGAAAAAAGCTCGACGCAACAAAACGCAAACGAAACTAAGGAAACACCTAAGAAATTAGAACTCGTTTGTGGGAGGGTAAGATGCTTCATGGTCTTTAGAGAAATCAAGGAACACCGATTAATTTTCATATAAACATCTGTTACAGAAAAGAGCAATTCAGAAGACATCATCAATTAGACTGATATACAGATAAGAAAACCAATCGCCGGTATGTACATGTGGGTGCACTGTGACTAAGGAGCCTTCTTTTACAGAGACACATAAAATGGGAGAATTAATTTTTCAATATACTCGATATACGGGTACGTATGATCCTTGTGGTCACTTACTTTTTGTCGTGTAATTGATATATAACATCCCTCTGTCTGTGCTGTATCCGAAGACTACCTGATGCTGATCCCCCATGTCTACAAACTGAGGCTCATTCGAGTTGTACTGACAAACGGCCACATCCTTACAGCCCTCGTCAGTCTGTGATGGTGGTCCCACATCGAACGGGTAACACGGGTTATAGTAATAGGAAGGCTGGTGGTCTTCTATGGCAATTAAATCGTCACCCTAACAAATGTGACCAAATAAACACATACATGGTCAGTTCGAGACATCAGCGAAACTAATTGACTGGTCATGGCGAATATAAATCAAAATAAGACTTTTAGAGGCACGTGTACCGTGACCCAATTATTGCCGTCTATACAGCAAACTTCATCTCATTTGTCGCTTTGTCAAGATATGTGAAGTACAACGGAAAATTAAGTCGAAGTCGACATAACCAGGCACAATATTCTATTTATCCTAGTCGAAGTCGACATAACCAGGCACAATATTCGATTTATCCTAGTCGAAGTCGACACAACTAGGCAAAATATTCGATTTATCCTAGTCGAAGTCGACATAACATAACCAGGCACAATATTCGATTTATCCTAGTCGAAGTCGACATAACGGCAAAATACGCGATTTATCCCATTGTTCGACTCAATCGTGTTTCTGTGACATAAAGTATATCAACTTGACTGGAGTTGCCTTCGATATTTATTGAATACATATACAAGAGTATTACACGAGCACATATACGGTAAAGCTTTTGACGTTTAATGAAAAACATTGTACGTTGTACACACATAATGTCGAAATGGTTGGATGTTAAATGACACATGACGAAGCAGCACATTTGATTTGTTAAAAACTTGTTGTTTTGATGTAACATTCATTATGAATGAGTGAAATAGACTGATGTATTTGTGTTGATACTATCATTATTTCATATCGGATAAAACTGTGATAGGTCAATAGCAAGCTACTGAATAATTTTGTGTTTAAACATCGTATCATGAAATGTCTGTATTAACAACATCATTAATTTCCATGGCATATAGAATATTCAGACATTGGTGAAGTGTTCTAGGAGATGCAAAAAGGCGCCGGTGGGTGATTCTTAACAATTGACAATTGTTGCATTTAGGCCAAAAAATATGTTTCAGGCATCACTACCTACCCTAGTTTTTACTGCGTTTATGTCAAAATATTTTTTTAGGATTATGATTAATGAAAATTTCTTACAATATCATATGTAAGATATTTGTAAGTTCAATACAGTGATTGAAACGGGATTTTCTGATCTGAGTTAATTCACGACGTTTAGGGAAAATATAAAATTTATAATTTCTCCTAAGGCGCGTAAACGTCCAAACGTTTCATATACCTGGCGTACGAAGGGGAGCAACTCTTAAATAAGACGACTGCAACATCGAACATTCTTTTACATTTTATTTTCAAGTTTGCTTTAGGCTATCGTGAAAAACGAAATGTGGTAATTACTTATATATTTTTAAAAAAAAAATAAAGGAAGAACACAACAATAAAATAGACGTGAATATCATAAATGTATTACAAGCTCTCGATTAATGAGAATGAGGTACATCATGTACAGTGTTTAAATGTGCTTCATGATAAAATGATCATTATTATTATATATATTCATAGGAATGTATTTAAACAAAATAGTATATCGCTTGTGGTCACTGTTCTCGTTATCTGTTGAGATGCCATTTCCACTGAGTCATACACTTGATAGGACGATTTGTTAAATTATTAATGACATGTCCAATATTCTGCAATTAAATGAAATTATTTTCTATTTGTTCATCTATTTGTCTAAATATCTATTCTACCTATTAGATATATATTTTATTTAACTGAAATATGACATCCCAATCTACATGTAATTACACTAGACACATGCACTATTTCGCAATGAACCATATGCTTACCTGGATCCCGGAACTACTGATAAAGAATCGGGCAGTTCTATCACTACGACCTACAGAGCGGAGGTCGATCAGTCCGTGTGCAGTGTTACACGTACATGGATCTTGGTTAGTACAAAAAGACTCAGGACTTCCGTAGGTAATAATGATTAATCCAAGAATATACACACACAAGCTTACATGTAGCTTGTATACAGATGCCATCTCCTTTCGTTTTCCGAGTTTCTCGTATCTAGGCCTTACCCATATAAACAGTCTAAAAGTAAGAGAACTCCGAAGTGAAAAATCGTGGTCACACGAGTGTTTCACTCTTGTTTTACTTTCACTTTCCTATATTTTAGTAGTAACACAACATTTATTACTAGGCCTAGTTATGTTCAAAGTAAGAAAATTCATAAGTTGTGTTTATAAGATTTCGACGGGAATCTAAACCTGTGTCAACCGCTTTAGTTTGCTGATGCAAATCTGGAAAGGAAAACCACATTTCACCAGATTTGTGAACGAAGGCGGGAGGGTGACCAAATTAAGTATAATATTTACAGGGATTTTTACACTATAATATATCATATACAGTGTAAATTTTCAGTTCTTGTGAATAAAATATTGCATATAGTGTAATGCAAAATGAGATTTTTTAAAATAGAGTTGAAGTTTAGCTATCAAAGGAGAGAGCTCGTATTACACTTTGTAGATTCATCTCAGCCGAAACATTCACAGAAACAGAACACAACAGACTTAAGTTAATGTGCTTTATTAAGCATTGTCGTTTTTTATGCAAATGAAGACAAAATTAGAGCGTCACAAAAATCAAACATACGCACACCATTATAAAACTTTATGTAAACATCCCTAATAGACAAAATAATGTGTGATGAATAACCACTACAGAACAGTAGAGATGGACGGAATATTACTGGACATCTTATTTACCAGATTCGAAAAACAAACAAAACAACACCATGCACATAAACAACAACCTATAACACGTTACTGAAATCCCACGTCAAAAATATCTTTTACAATTACTGGCAATTCTTCAAAAATATGAAGTGTATGTACCATGAATTGATGACGATGATGATGGTGGAGGTGATGATGGTGATGGTGGTTTTCAGCTGGTAATAAAAACAATATTTAGCGGTAAAAATGTTATAACATGTCAGGATGATATGGATATATGATATTAATATTCTAAAATATGCATCAATATCAGAAATCAGATTGAAAAGTTATCACATATTTGTATCACAGATTCAACTAAAAAGGTTATCACAGATGTCTGTTGATCAAAGTCAATCCTATTTGTAGCTTCCTTCACATATCACACACATACGAGACAAAGCCTAGCAATAGGCGGAGACATGTAGACGATAAAAAACAGTGAATAACTAACATCACCGCAGATTGTATAAACTGAGCATCTTTCTTACACGTTGTAAGTATATTGTATTTTTTATGTATTTAGAGCTTAATCGGAGCATAAGGAATACATAAATACACCATTGTAGCATTGCAATGGTGATAACAGTGGTTAGTCCAGCAAGACAGTGTGCGAGGCAGGAAATAGAAAGACAATTCAAACCTCACAGAAACAGGGCGTCCTGAAAAAGGACAAAATACAACTTGACACAAACACCAAAGCACACGACGTGTTTGGATAAAGATACGCAAACACATTTTCCTTAGGGCAGAAATTACACAGTGACGCTCACTAAAGACGCTTACATTAAGAAATACAGACTTACATTTTATCACGACATATACATTTATTTGTTAACGATTTCAAACGAGGATTAATCATTGCATGATGACGCCATAGAATAAAATAATAAAAATCGAAATCTCTCAACCCTTACAATATTGAAGATGCTACATTGTTTTCATTGGCTAAATACACTTATACATGGAAAGTTTAACTTCACATTGAAATTGCAATCATTGATTGCAATATTCACAAAAATATTAGTATCAATTATTTACATTTGTTTTGTTATATAGAAATCAATAAGAAATCATCTCAGTTTACTAATTGTAAACTGCGAATACTCATACAGATTGCACGCACAGTTTAATAAATTAAATTTTAATTAAATATGTAACAAATTATATAGTATTGCATTAAATAAATACCTTTGTATCGTAAAGACACTCTCCAATTCTTACACGACCAGATTCTAAAAATCTAAAAATAATGGAAATTAATTAAAATCATTAATAAATTATCGAGAAAAAAAGAGAAGAGAGAACAAAAGAACCAACGTTATCAACAAACTAACTTCTAATATCTTAATATCTAAAATATATAGGCACGAAATAACTATCTACTCGTTTTTATAATATAAAGTTACAGGTAAGCAGATAATTTGGTGAGTGAAATGACCCAGAAGAGTATTATTGCATTATAAGTTTGTATAATAACTCATACATGTACTATGTAAACAAATAATAAAATTAGTTTAATGTTTAAAAAAACGAAAAACACCAAAACAAACAAATACACATGATCATCAAACAGATTTAAACAGAATTAGAGGTTATATTTATTCTCAGATCGAACTTGGAAGGTTATAACAGCAAGTTCATGCAATAGCCAACATTTATTAATCAAAGCAAAAATCTTTGACTCCAAAGATTTTAATTGAATGTACCATATGTCACAAACTTAAAGCTAAGATATATTCAATTGGAGAAAAAATATATATATTTCTCTAAATTTCTCTAAAATATATTGATTATTCTTTTATAAATTTAAAATATGATTAGAAATCAATCTACTTGAAACCTCTACAAAGTTAGTTTATGTAGACACTGTAATGGTTAACTGCCAATTGAAGCGGCCACACATATCACGTGATACTAAAATATGTAACTTATGTATCATCCAATGGAAATAGTTGATGAGTTTCGTTATATTTGTTAAATTGTATCTAGCATCATATTACTATCAGAAGAAATAAGTTAAATATGTTTAGATACTACAGTATTATGGGAGACTTGTCACTTTCAACACTTCATTAAATTTTAGAAATCCTGATGAATTCAGATCAGTAACGAAATTCAATAAAAAATATATAAATCTATTATACCATCCTGGTCGATCAAGTGAATACATTATGTATTATATCTAATACCAACTTAAACTAATATCCATTATGCAATAAAAACTGTAATTTTTTATACATTTTGTTTGTGAGAATGAATCATTTTCATTGTAACATGTCTTCATCAAACAAATTGTAATGATGACTAAGTATAATTATACAGACTGGCATGTCATGTTAGAATAAGGTATCATACAACACATTGGATTATGCAGTAGAAAATAACAAAACTTTTTGTAAATATTATGTTATGTTATGCTAGGTTAACACTACGCTATATTTATGTTATACCGTGAACGAAGTGTAAACCTAACATTAGTAAGACAAAAGATACAAACACACACTCGCACACAAGTTCTTTTTCTCTTCATAAAATGGTCATGTAACGCTATACCACTCGTGACGCCAATCGGAACAAATCGGATATGTATGAGTGGAAATGTCAACATAAGTAAGATATTCAATATAAAACAATAGTCTTTTCCCTGTATTAGAAAGAAGCTGCTTATATGTGACCTGATACCATTACAAAAGAAAAAAAAACCGAAAATGGCTCCCATCAAAATGTATCTATTTTATACGAACTTTTACAGAAACGTATTTTATAAAATTAGAATTTCACCTTTAATTCTTTAAAAGACATAACACCGTATATTTTAATGAAGAACTAAAAAAACATTATTGAAACATTACACGGCATTCTTAACGATTTTATCGAGTAACATTAAAATTTCTTATCGTAAGTACATTGTAGCTATACGATCAAGTAGGTACAATGTGTGCGCTATATTTCCCGAACAGGTTGTTTCCCGCCAGGTATACAAAAGAAACAGAAATATCTAGGAATTGTTTGATAGAGAAAGTCACACTTTCAGACAAGATCATGCACCTGATGCACTGACGTTACCGACTCCTGTCTTATTCGACACATTTTTAATAGTCTGTCAGTAAATTCAGGTTTTACTGTATACATTTAGTAATCGTTAGTGTTTGTTAGCCCTGCTCCACGTCAGAGACGGATTCTATGTCGGAGCCTGTGGGTTGGTTCCTATTACCATTGATTATTACACCCTTTCGTTCTGATGGTATAGTCACATCCTCCGCAGGTGAAATGGTGGTAGCCATGGGTTTGATCATGTAAATACTGATACCAAGAAGGATTCCCTAAAACACAAAAATGATTGATTAGATGTTATGTTTAATTACTCGACACAATGGCAATAATATGTCGTCTCGCCTGAGAGACCATAGTGGCTCAAGCAGAAAGCCATTAAAGAAGTCTATACGTAAAGACCGACAAATTAAAGATGCTCCACCACTGACAAATGATATTTTTTCACTAACAAAAACAGGAGCAGACAATTAAGTATCTTTCTTCAGTTACAAAAGTTACTTACTTTACACCATTACTACCACTGGAAAGTTTGAGCTTCTAATTTTACTTCAAGTTAAAATTACAAAAAAAAAAATTGCATCCCGAAAAATCCGTGCCACTATATCTTATATGTACTGAATGATCATGCACCAAAGGCACAATAAACTATTTTATATTATTTTTGTGTTAATTAGACATACACATATAAACACGATTAAACACCAATTATTGTTCAGGTGATGAATATCATTTATGCTCTGTCGGCATCTTTAAGAAAGTAAAATTCAATCAATATTATAGTGAATTTTTTCATAATTGTCTCATTATTTTGTCAAACATGATAAATCCGAAAAATGCTAGTATACAGTCAAGTTAATACCTTAATCGCTATATGTCCGACCAGAAAACCAATAAAGGTTCCGATCACATCGTACACAGCCGACTGGAAATTGTCTGCACACAACTGAAATATCAAGGTCACAACTGAAATGTCAAGGTCACAACTGAAATATCATCGTATTCGTGACGTCATTATGATTAAGACAGAATACTAGTTGAATATCAATACGTCTTACGGACACGCCATGATGTCAATCTAACTAAAATTAGACGTTCCAATACAAGATGTAACAATTTCCGCTCGGGGTAACCTAAGCATGACCCATAGCACAGGGGACCAACTCAATGAAAATGGATGTTGTCATACATTTTTTGTATTTGGAGGATAGACTGATGAGTATATATGACAGTCATGTAATTTTTTTTTTAAATACGAGATTTGAAAAATTATTAAAAAATCGGGATACTTCTGTATGTACTATAAAACAGAGAAAGGGACTACAGTCGCCATATTGGATTTTTTACCCCCACCTCGATTAAAGTTATTTTTTTCACAATAGTATACCTTTTTTCCTAGAGTCATAGTCACGCATCAGTCCTCCGATAATCCATAATCACACACATACCATGCAAAAGCATATAAACGATGTCTATATAGTCAAACGCAGTATTTTAATCCAAAATTACCGGCGCTTTCTGACTTGTGACATCGAAAGCAACGTCCTCGTAAAGAGCGACTAGAGTGACTTACCCTGCAGTGTAATTCAATGGGTTTAATCAGAGATATTCCGATAGTTTATTTTCGCGGAAAATTTGAATATAAAACGTATTGGAATACCTCTGACTAAACCCATTGAATGACACTGCAGGGGAAGTCACTCTAATCGCTCTTCATTATATATACTCATCAGTCCATCTTCCAAATACAAAAAATGTATGACAACATCCATTTTCATTGAGTTGGCCCCCTGTGACCCATAGCCTAGAATCGGAACATCTTGGGACGTACTGTTAGCCGTTTATATATCCAAATGAATCATTCACACCGAAGATTCCGTAGGCGAGACGCTGATTGGCTAACCACAGCTAGGGGTCATGCTGAGGTGACCCCGAAAGAGGAGTTGTTAGATCTTGTACTGGAGCGTAACGTAGAGCATCGTAGTGGAGCGGAATTGCAAGTCTAATTTTAATCAGATTTGAACCATTTTTTTGTACAGCAATATCATTGAAGGCTGTTGATATAAATTATCCGACTTTAACATGGTAACTTTTCGAGCAGTGCTTGGTAAATATCTAATTATTCAGATTTATCTTAAGTTAAAAAGGCAATAACTACATTTGAACAAGGATAATTTTTCATTTCAAATTAAGCAAAACTTATTTTCAAATTACATTTTGTCTCAGTGCAATGTGGAACATACATATGTATACAAAATTATACAAAATATGATTGAATTAACCAGGAAAAATTGTTAAAATAAACAAAGCAATGTTTACATTTCCAAAGTCGGGCGAGTTAACAGAAGTGTAGAAATAACATGTTACTCCAAAGTCACAGCAGTACGCCTGAAACGTAAATAAAAATGTCTTCATATACCATATCACAAAAATCCTCATTTTTATACTCTGCGATTCTTGCTGGTTTGGCACTGATAAATTCTCAAAGGATAAAACAGTTCTATGGGACAATTAAATGGTAGTAAAAATTATTCTCTTTGGATCTTGTGCAATTTACTTAGTAAACAATTTCCTGCAACATTGGCATGTTTGCTTCCCGACATCGTCTCAGGTCTGTATCAGCATTTTCAGTCGATGTCATGTCTTTTACATATTATCGACACAAACGTATGAAATGATGGCTCAATATGATTGGCCCAATGATAGCCTAATATGGGCCAATGATGGGCTAGTCTTAGACTAGCAATCCACAACACTCATGGTACTTACAACTGACAGGACAACAGACAATAATCCAAGGCAAATCAGTTCTACAACTGTCAGTATGACAGTCAACACTGTCGTCTGTAAATTCAGAAAATAAAACATATTATTTCCAAAGGACGATCTAGTGAACTGCATTATTATAAATATTGATCATATTGTCTCAAATACAAGGAATGATATAACATTAAATTTGAGTTGGAAACCTGAGATGATTATTACAGGACTCTATTCTAGGTGTCACAGAAATTCCTTTGCAGGTATCATTCTTAATTCCCTACGTGCACGTGGGCGCCAATGTTAACAGAGTGCATGAGTTTAACTAAATCGAATCGTCGTCTCCGCCAACGATAGAATTTGTGACCTCCGGATTACTACGTTTGACGCTCAAACAATCGAGCTTAGAAGAAGTTCTCCCTAGCCCTAGCCGAAAGGTATATTGTGGATAGTATTGACCAGGGTTACTTATATAATGAAAGCAAAATTTCCGAATATTTCCTTTAGAATTTGCCATTGATTAGAGTAATGATATGATGCAATCAGGTGCAGGTTATTTTTATGGATATGTGCAGTGTTAACAAAGCGTTAGCGCAATACCTAACTGCATATATGCGCATTCAGAATCTAAAACAGTAGACAAAACATTTACTGCTGTTAACACTTTCATCCAGTTCCTCATGACACTGATGATGTTGAGTGGCCCGAGTCCTGCCGACACTACGAGGACACAGAACATGATGATACCCGTGACGTGTGTGACGTAGCCTAACGTCAACTCTCCCGATTTTATGTTGTTGAGATAGACCTGTTCAGTCGTGGAGAAGTATTCGGGGCCGTCCGGACCAAACTTTTCCAGGATGATTCCAATAAATACAGCCACTTCTAGAACCTAGTGTAAAGACAACGAAAAAAATATTTTAAAGACTACTCTCGGTTTATTGTAGTGATAAGGTCCCCCCAAAACATCAACAAATTATCTTTAAAAAATATCGTTCAATTGTTTCCGAATTGTATTAACTACCTTAATACGATAGGTTGGCTATGTTCTACGTCCTATCAACGGCCAAGGTAATCTAAGGAAGTGCCAGATATAGGAGATTCCATTATCTTAAATTAGAAACTGTTTAAATAAGAGCAAAATACAATCAAAATAAAGAGATGCCCAAAGACTGTAGTTTTTTGTCAGAAATTTCAAATTTACTGCATGAACTGAACAAGCCTGTAATTCATTCATCTTTTCACACAGCAATACATACCACAAGGATACAAGAAAGACAACAAAACACGAGGGCGGTCTTGTTAATTCTACCGGAGTCTGTTTTGAGGTACCTGGAATTCATGAAAGTCATTAATGTTAATGTTGATATATAAATCCTATTCTCATATTTACTGAATTACAACATTGTACCTATATCTCTTTTGCGTGATCTCTATCTAGCATCCCTTTCAACCATATTTGCGGACAAAAAATTCGTAAATCAATTAGAAAGTGAAATTATTTAATAACTGCAGTTAATTTAGCTATACGTGTAACAATTATGCGAAATTTGACTAGCTATCAGTTATATCCATTGTCCTGTGAGCCATATTCTTTTCTGTGTTATCTCAATATTGTTTTGCATGCATTTAATATGTGTTACGCATTCATTTAAGAGTTCCTAGAACACGCCAACTTAGGTGTCGATATAGAAAGTACCCCTTCAGTGTTTACTGAAAATAAAAAAGCTGTGTAATTTCACTGCTCGACTTACAATAAAACTACAACACAACGGCCCAGTGTGGATGAAACATTCACACATTTAATTCATTTTTTATCTAACTTACCCTCTACACTTTTCTAAAATAAAATATATCACCTTAGCCTCGACATCATTTCTAGCATACTAGAAAGTTAAGATACCTCGATTATGTGCCTTACCTTATAAACTCTCCCCATAGCCGTGACACCATCCCTGCAGAATCTGTTATTGACTTACTCATTTCTATTCGTTTGTGCAATCGGTCTTTGAGGACAAATAAAATAATCTGAAATGAATTAAGCCTCGATTGCTTTTCAAAATAACCATTTCTAACGCTATGCACCTTTACTTACTATGCAACCGTCGTTTTTCAATAACAGATACAGATAAATATTACAGAAATTATATATCTACTATGTAATAAATCAATATATAACGAACGAGAAATGGTGTCATTACATGTATACACTGGTAGTTGTAATAACCAAATAGGATACCTAACAATCATATGGACAGGATCAATTTACATGATGTAATTTCATTTTCCTTAAAGGCACATTCCTTTGTTTGAGGCCGTTTTCGATTACCGAAATTTAACTTATTTGAAATCATGCACTTTTCCTGACTAGTGAAAAGTATTTTCTTATCTCATCGTTCAGAACTTCAATTTTTCTCTGAAAGAAAATGAAAAGTCCTTACTGTTTTCGTAATCCTTAAGCATCTAAAACAACTAATAATTTACAATTGTTTGTGTGTTCAAAACCATTGTGATTTCCTGTTTTTCTGTTTCAATGGGTGATTACCTGAGCTGATATGCTAATACAAAGGAATGCCATAATCAGTTCATAATCCACCCTGTAGATCTTTAGATTGGATAACTGAAGAAGAAAAACAAAGATATTATTGTGACGGCTATTTAGTTCACCGTTTCGGATTAACAGCACGTAGGTTTGTATGATCAGACGATTTCCTTGAAGCCCATGCCTAATACATATCATTGTATGATGATTGCAGTTCAGTACATAACTCGCTGGTAAATGCTAACTAGCACACGGGGACAATGACGAAAAGTTTGATTTATGAAGAAAGAACCCCACAAGACCGGGCTTATTGTGCTTGGTGACCTTTATAGGTAGTCTGTTAATATAGCTAATGAGAAGCGATATCACCGATTTGCATGAAATTAACAGCAAACAAACCAACATGGAGTTAAGGGAAAGATGCGGTTTGCTTAACATCTCAATGAACAGTATTAAAGACTGACTAATCACATAATATCGTCTTCTTTTATATTTATACAAAGTCATAATCATTGTACACCTACCCTGACGCTTTCTAACAGTTGTGCGTACAGCCCCAAAATTACGATGTCGACGATGAGACGCACTGTGTCCGGCAGTGTACTCTGAAAACAATACGTTTAAGGTGTTAGTGCGTTACGATTAACTTGCTATTTAGTGATACTTAGGTCTCTTCAAGATGGGTCCCCGCGTAAATACGTTCAGTTTTCATTCCTCGTTAACAATTTTTTTGATATTCTCTGATTTGAAAAAGTAATTGTGTGATAGGTATAATCCTTTGTTAAGTAACAAACAGTATATGTAATTAACTACGTGAATATTTATTCGCTTTTTTTGTATTCATTATTGAAATGACTATAAGGATAAAATATACATGTTAATACGTTACAGCTAAGTTACAAAATATAAAACATGAAATATGTTGAGGAAAATGAAAGCTTAGCGCAGATACGCGATAACCCATCATTAAAGTCCTCAGCTTATAATGGATTTATTTTTCGGCAACAACTTCATTTCACTTTTTAATGGATATTTTCTGTGCAATTAAGCGAATTTATAAGAGTGTAGTGTAGGGATCTTTAGTGATTGTAACTAATCTATGCATTTTTGAAACATATCCAAACCAATCTATCATCAGTTATCAATGAAAACATGATTAGTCACCTATCACATAGTAACTATATACCCATAGGAACATACCACAGCCTTCCAAAATATACAGATATTCACACAAACACATTGTATACATGGGAGGTCGTCCTTAAATGACCTTGGCTGTTAACAAGACGTAAATAAAACGAACAAACATACAAACAACGTACCCATACTAATCCAGTGCTCCACTTCCAGAGGGACCAGAACATTTGACAGACGCCGGATATAATTGAGAAAGGGATGAACACCAATAGTGTAATGTTGGCCCCTCTAATCATCTCACCAAAGTACAGCGTCCCCACGTACATGTCATCTACCTGGGAGTCCCCTCGTACAGCATACACCATTATCGCTACCCAGGCGGAAAAGTTCAGCGTCTACAAAGTCAACGTATTGCATAGCTGATTGATAAACTGTTACGTTATTGCTACATGAGTCACAAGCAGATATGACTTTGCATCAATTGTGCAATTTCAATAATTTGTCTTTACAACTCAATGCACAATGCCAAGCAAAAGCCATGAATAAGATTTCATACAATGAGCGATTTATTGTGTCGCTTGCAACGCAAGGGCGACACATAGGTATCACTCTGTCAGCGTCGGCGTCCGGGAAAAGTTTCCGAATGGTAACTTAAATAATTCTTGCCCGATTTCAACCATATTAACTTTGCTGCTTTATATCAATGAGATCTTGGAGGAGTGCGATAATTGTTAAAATCCGTCAATATTTGTAAGAGTTACGGGACATTAAAATCATCAAAACAGATAAATCCATGGTTTCCGCTTGATAACAAGTATTTATTGTCCGACTTCAGCCAAATTTTGTATATTGCTTTATATTAATGAGATCTCAGACTGGATTGATACTGGTCAAAACCCGTCAATATTTGCAAGAGTTACGGGACTTGATACCTCCAACTAATTATTAACCATATCTTCAACTGTAAATAGCTATTTTTGCGATGTTTTAAACTGATGTGCGATACATCCACTTCCGTGGAATTCTTATATAAAGTATAGCTCTATCTTATATAAGAGTAATATATACACAAAAGTACTTGAGTGATTATAATAACATGACTGTTATGTAGGTATACGCTGTGGGTAACAGGCAATATTTATCCATACAATTGTACGACTGAAACCCATTTTCAAGCTCCTCAAATATACTTACAAACATAAAAGTATGACCAATCACGAACAAGAATGACATCAGTGGGAAATAGCTGTAACATAAACATAAATCATGTTATTGTCACGGGGAATATATTTTTGTGATTCTGAGTGACACTGTTATGATCGCGAGGATTTGATCCGCGATACATTATGAAATGGTTGAATCACATGGCCTAAAATCGCACTTAAACCTACTTAGTTTCGTCACTTTGTACGTCATTGAGAGTTTTTAGTCTTATACCATTTCTATAAATGAGACGTGTGACGTAAAAAACGAAGGGCAGATAACTCTGAAAAGACAAGAATTTAACTACGTATTAATTTCTAACCAAACAGTTTCTGTAAAATTTTATTATGAATAAGCCCGTAGACTATGGTACTATATAAAATTTAGCATAGAGAGTAAGAAACTATTCTTACCTGTCTTGAGTGAATGGCCTCCAGAATGTATGGAACATGCCTATGGCAGTGGTATAATCATCGGATATATGTTTGTATATGCGATCAGCCAGAACAATAGTAACTACCTGTAAAAGTACAAAGGTTCTGTGGTTCTAGATATTTAATGAACACGTAAACGTATCACAATTAATGGAAGGCAGAAATCGGTAACATCCTAAATGGCAGCATTAATATTGATAAAAATGTATATTCTTTCAAAATATATATTATCTTTAGTAATACATTACATGCAAAACCGTAATGGTGAACAATTAAATTGTAAATATTTTTGAAACCATATTGTAAAATATAAAACTATCAACTGAGCTTGATTGTTTTTAATGTAATTTTCATACCTTAATCACTAAGTGGGCGACCATGAAACCAATGAAGGTACCAACCACATTATAGACAGCGCCATGGAAACCGTGTTTGCACATCTGAGAAGTGAAGTATATTCTATATCAACTAGTAATTTTACGAAAATACATCAAATAATGGTACAAACCAACTTTCTTTCGCGTGCGATTTACTTTCGCTAATTGCGTGAATTTGTGAAAGTTTATTTTTTCTACTTTTTTAAGCGTAATAATATTTTTACAACATTTTCGATGATTCGATAATTTCCATTCAATGTTTAAATCCGTGAATATTAATCTTCGCAAACTTTCTTTGAAATGGAAATCGCGAAAATCAGTAGTCGCAAAAGAGCAAAGTCATACCGTAGTACTGCCATAACTTAATCACTATGTACTATATTATATCATACATCATAAAATGCATGCTATCTGTGAAAACTTATCAGAATCTAATTCTATTTCAGTTAAGCATTACAGTTGTTATGTTACCATGAAGACAATATTATTTTGCCTTGTAGGGCATTCCTTTTATTAGAGTTCGTTATAAGAAATATAAGAAACTGTGATATTTACATTTCCAAAGGCAGGCGAGCTCACAGAGGTGTAAAATGTACAGGATGTACCATAGTCACAGCAGTAAGCCTGAAATAGGAACATATATTATCATCACTGACGATTTTTCATAATAAATCTAATGAATGAATAATTAGAAGCCACTGTCATATACTTCTTCAATTCCATAGGAAAATATCATCACGGTGGATATCTGGTACATCACCTTGGATATATTTATTTTTACTTTATTTTATTTTGTACTCGTATTTAAAAAATAATTGGTGGTCAAATTTAACACGCCGACTTAAATCGATTTAAAAATATAAAACTAGAATGGTCGCCATAGTGAATGACTAATACCCCCGGTGCACAAATTTAGTGATTACTCCTTTAATAGGGGACATTGCATACTCCTATATAGCTTGCTCAATTTCACTTTATGTCTGGTATCCGTATATTAAATTTTCGAAAATCTGTCAAGTAGTTTAGGAGGAGTTTACCAGAAAAAGTTGTGTTTACAGACAGACAGACAGACGGACGGATGGACGGACGGACGGATGGAGTGATGGACAGCCCGATTCCAGTATACCCCCTTAACGTCGTTGCGGGGGTACAAAACACTATATACTTACAACCGAGAGGACCAGGGAGAGTAACCCGAGGCAGATTAGTTCTACCACCATCAGTATCAACGTCTGAACAACCGACTGAAAATCAAAAACAAAATCTATTTTACAAGGAAAATAACTATCTCTGGAATCTGACACATACTGAGCTCCAAGTCAGTGCTTTGAATCATCAGTAGTTATTGATAACATTTGATAAGCATGTTATTCTATACCACTTTATCTGTATGGCAATTAAATAACACATGATTTGGTGCGTCAAATCAACAGTTGATCCACGTTCCACCAATCAATAATATTTTAAATTCAATACTACTTTATTCACTTTTGCTTGCGTTTATAACATAATCATATGCAACCATATACTACTCTTTACGGACACGTTGATATGAAATACCAAATTTTATTAAGATAGTCTTAAAAGTATTATATATTATGACAAAAAAATGATTTGTTCAAATATTTGTTGTGTTAAAATAACTAAATGGTAAGATCTGACTTACAACAGACAACACTTTCTGCCATTTCTTCATGACACTGATGATGTTGAGTGGCCCGAGTCCTGCCGACACAACGAGGACACAGAACATGATTATACCCGTGACGTGTGTGACGTAGCCTAACGTCAACTCTCCCGATTTTATGTTGTTGAGATAGACCTGTTCAGTCGTGGAGAAGTATTCGGGGCCGTCCGGACCAAACTTTTCCAGGATGATTCCAATAAACACAGTCACTTCAAGAACCTAGTGTAAAGACAACGAAAATATTGTTTTAAAGACTGCTCTCGGTTTATTTTAGTGATAAGGTCCCCACAAAACATCAACAAATTAATCTTTAAAAAAATATCGTTCAATTGTTTCCGAATTTTATTAACTACCTTAATACGATAGGTTGGCTATGTTCTACGTCCTATCAACGGTCAGGGTAATCTAAGGAAGTGCCAGATATAGGAGATTCCATTATCTTAAATTAGAAACTGTTTAAATAACAGCAAAATACAATCAAAATAAAGAGATGCCCAAAGACTGTAGTTTTTTGTCATAAATTTCAAATTTACAGCATGAACTGAACAAGCCTGTAATTCATTCATCTTTTCACAGAGCAATACATACCACAAGAATACAGGAGAGACAACAAAACACGAGGGCGGTCTTGTTAATTCTACCGGAGTCTGTTTTGAGGTACCTGGAATTCATGAAAGTCATTATATTAATGTTGATATTTACTGAATTACAACATTGTACCTATATCTCTTTTGCGTGATCTCTATCTAGCATCCCTTTCAACCATATTTGCGGACAAAAAATTCGTAAATCAATTAGAAAGTGAAATTATTTAATAACTGCAGTTAATTTAGCTATACGTGTAACAAATATGCGAAATTTGACTAGCTATCAGTTATATCCATTGTCCTGTGAGCCATATTCTTTTCTGGGTTATCTTGATATTGTTTTTGCATGCATTTAATATGTGTTACGCATTCATTTAAGAGTTCCTAGAACACGCCAACTTAGGTGTCGATATAGAAAGTACCCCTTCAGTGTTTACTGAAAATAAAAAAGCTGTGTAATTTCACTGCTCGACTTACAATAAAACTACAACACAACGGTCCAGTGTGGATGAAACATTCACACATTTAATTCATTGTTTTATCTAATTTACCCTCTACACTTTTCTAAAATAAAATATATCACCTTAGCCTCGACATCATTTCTAGCATACTAGAAAGTTAAGATACCTCGAGTATGTGCCTTACCTTATAAACTCTCCCCATAGCCGTGACACCATCCCTGCAGAATCTGTTATTGACTTACTCATTTCTATTCGTTTGTGCAATCGGTCTTTGAGGACAAATAAAATAATCTGAAATGAATTAAGCCTCGATTGCTTTTCAAAATAACCATTTCTAACGCTATGCACCTTTACTTACTATGCAACCGTCGTTTTTCAATAACAGATACAGATAAATATTACAGAAATTATATATCTACTATGTAATAAATCAATATATAACGAACGAGAAATGGTGTCATTACATGTATACACTGGTAGTTGTAATAACCAAATAGGATACCTAACAATCATATGGACAGGATCAATTTACATGATGTAATTTCATTTTCCTTAAAGGCACATTCCTTTGTTTGAGGCCGTTTTCGATTACCGAAATTTAACTTATTTGAAATCATGCACTTTTCCTGACTAGTGAAAAGTATTTTCTTAACAAATCTCATCGTTCAGAACTTCAATTTTTCTCTGAAAGAAAATGAAAAGTCCTTACTGTTTTCGTAATCCTTAAGCATCTAAAACAACTAATAATTTACAATTGTTTGTGTGTTCAAAACCATTGTGATTTCCTGTTTTTCTGTTTCAATGGGTGATTACCTGAGCTGATATGCTAATACAAAGGAATGCCAGAATCAGTTCATAATCCACCCTGTAGATCTTTAGATTGGATAACTGAAGAAGAAAAACAAAGATATTATTGTGACGGCTATTTAGTTCACCGTTTCGGATTAACAGCACGTAGGTTTGTATGATCAGACGATTTCCTTGAAGCCCATGCCTAATACATATCATTGTATGATGATTGCAGTTCAGTACATAACTCGCTGGTAAATGCTAACTAGCACACGGGGACAATGACGAAAAGTTTGATTTATGAACAAAGAACCCCACAAGACCGGGCTTATTGTGCTTGGTGACCTTCATCGCTGGTCTGTTAATATATAGCTAATGAGAAGAGATATCAACGATTTGCATGAAATTAACAGCAAATATACCAACATGGAGTTAAGGGAAAGATGCGGTTTGCTAACATCTCAATGAACAGTATTAAAGACTGACTAATCACATAATATCGTCTTCTTTTATATTTATACAAAGTCATAATCATTGTACACCTACCCTGACGCTTTCTAACAGTTGTGCGTACAGCCCCAAAATTACGATGTCGACGATGAGACGCACTGTGTCCGGCAGTGTACTCTGAAAACAATACGTTTAAGGTGTTAGTGCGTTACGATTAACTTGCTATTTAGTGATACTTAGGTCTCTTAAAGATGGGTCCCCGCGTAAATACGTTCAGTTTTCATTCCTCGTTAACAATTTTTTTGATATTCTCTGGTTTGAAAAAGTAATTGTGTGATAGGTATAATTCTTTGTTAAGTAACAAACAGTATATGTAATTAAGTACGTGTATATTTATTCGCTTTTTTGTATTCATTATTGAAATGACTGTAAGGATAAAATATACATGTTAATACGTTACAGCTAAGTTACAAAACATAAAACATGAAATATGTTGAGGAAAATGAAAGCTTAGCGCAGATACGCGATAACCCATCATTAAAGTCCTCAGCTTATAATGGATTTATTCTTTGGCATCAACTTCATTTCACTTTTTAATGGATATTTTCTGTGCAATTAAGCGACTTTATAAGAGTATCTTTAGTAATTGAAACTAATTTATGCATTTTTGAAACATATTCAAACCAATCTTTCATCAGTGACCAATGAAAACATGAAAAACAAATGATTAGTCACCTATCATATAGTAACTATATACCCATAAGAACATACCACAGCCTTCATAAATATACAGATGTTCACAAAAATACATTGTATATATCATAAGGATGTTAGTGCTTGAATACAATATTGTAAAACAAAGGACAGTGAACGCGTACCTACATATGATTTTAAAGGCAGATGGATGTATATATTTATTTCAGACACTATATTTGACATTGCTTTACAAATTTCCTTGATTTAATTGTTGGATTAACCGCGGTAATTATATCTGCTTGTCAAATTAAGTTAATTAATTAAGTAATTATATTACTTACACGGGGCAACCAGGTGTATGACACTTAGCCTCAGGGCAATGGACACGCCAATTAAATATAATTAGCCTACCCGCCTGACCAATGAATTTAGAGCAGTAAATGTCAGGTGTTTGTTTATCTGTTGTATTTCATTTAAGCTTATGTTTATACTCTGTAAGATTAGTGAAGGCCACGACCACCGAACGGACAACACGGCACTATTTTGGAATATCCAGGATATGCCTACCGTTCACGGCCAAAGTGCTAGTGTAATAAAAGACCGTCAAAAGAAATCATTACGGATCCTTGTTTCTTTTACGAAATCAACATTTTGTATAACAAGTGAAAAATTCCCTTGTTATATATACATGGGAGGCCGTCCTTAAATGACCCTGGCTGTTAACAGGACGTGAATAAAACGAACAAACATACAAACAACGTACCCATACTAATCCAGTGTTCCACTTCCAGAGACACCAGAACATTTGACAGACGCCGGACATAATTGAGAAAGGGATGAACACCAATAGTGTAATGTTGGTCCCTCTAATCATCTCACCAAAATACAGCGTCCCCACGTACATGTCATCTACCTGGGAGTCTCCTCGTACAGTGTACACCATTATCGCTACCCAGGCGGAAAAGTTCAGCGTCTACAAAGTCAACGTATTGCATAGCTGATTAATAATCTGTTACGTTATAAAGATATTGCTACATGAGTCACCAGTAGATATGACCCGACATCAATTGCGCAACTTCTTATTCTCGTGCATTGACCTTACAACCCAATTCACAATGCAAAGCAGAAGCCATGAATAAGATTCCATACAATCAGCGATTTATATAAAGTATATAACAGTAAGATATACACAAAGTACATGGGTAATGATAATGACATTACTGTTATGGGGTATACGCTGTGGGCAACAGGCAATACTTATCCATACAATTGTACGACTGGAACCCATCTTTCGGGTGAAACTCCTCAAATGTACTTACAAACATAAAATTATGGCCAATCACGAACAAGAACGACATCAGTGAGAAATACCTGTAAACATATTTCATCAATTATTTTCACGGGGAAAATATTTTTTGTGATTTTGAGTGAAACTGTTATGATCGCGAGGATTTGATCCGCGATACATTAAGAAATGGTTTTATTTCCGTGCGTAAATTACTGATTATATAGACTGAAATCACATTAAAACCTGCTGAGTAACGTCACTTTGCAACTGCGTTACGTCATTTTACAGATTTATACGTCATTGAGAGATTTTAGTCTTATATCATTTCTATGAATGAGACGTGTGACGCAGATAACTTTGAACACACAAGAATTTCACTACTTAGTAAATTTCTATCGAAACAGGTTCTGTAAAATCTTGTTATGAATTAGCCCCGTAGATTATGTACTATATAAAATTTAGCATACATAGTAAGAAGCTATTCTCACCCGTCTTTAGTAAATGGCCTCCAGAATGTATGGAACATGCCTATGGCAGTGGTATAATCATCGGACATACGTTTGTATATACGATCAGCAAGAACAATAGTAACAACCTGTAAACACAGAATTAACACGTAAACATTTCTTAATTAATGGAAGACGGAAATCGGTATCATCCTACTTGGCGGCATTAATATTGATAAAAATGTATATTTTTCAAAACATATATTATCTATAGTGATACAATACTGACACAAGAATTCCACAGAAGTGGATGTGTCGCCTGCACAGCACAACACAAAAATAGTTATTTACAGTTGAAAATATTGCAAATATTGACGGATTTTGACCTTTATCGAACTCATCCGAGATTTCATTGATATAAAGCAGTATACCAAATTTGGTTGAAATCGGACAAACAATAATTAAGTTATCGCACGGAAACCGTTTCCCGGACGCCGACACCGACGCCGACATAGTGATACCTAAGTGTCGCCCTTGCGTTGCAGGCGACACAAAAAGCGTAATGATGAACAATCAAATTGTGAATACCTTTAGAAACGAGAACGTAAAATAAAAAAAATAAAATAAAGATTAATTGTATTTACTGTTATTTCCATACCTTAATCACTAAGTGGACGACCATGAAACCAATGAAGGTACCAACCACATTATAGACAGCGCCATGGAAACCGTGCTTACACATCTAAGAAGTGAAGTGTGTTCGATATCAAGAAGTAGTCTTTCGAAAATACATTAAATAACACTGTACACTTTCTTTCGCCTGCGATTTATTTTCGCATATTGCATTAATTTCGGAAAGTTTATCTTAACGAATTAATATGTACAACATTTTCGTTGATAGACTTTCCATCCAATTCTTAAATCCGTAAATGTTTATCTTTAAAACTTGTTTTGAAATGGAAATCGCGAAAAATAATACTCACGAAAGAGCGAAGTAATACTGCAGTTATATCACTATATGCTATGTACTACAATTTTTTTTTACATTTTACATCACAAAATGCAGGCTATATGTGAACACTTATCAGAATCTAATTTTCTTTTACTTTAGCATTACAGTTGGTATATTACCAGGAAGAAAATATTATTATGCCTTGTAGGGCATTCCTTTTATTAGAGTTAGGTTATAAGAAATATAAGAAACTGTGATATTTACATTTCCAAAGGCAGGCGAGCTCACAGAGGTGTAAAATGTACAGGATGTACCATAGTCACAGCAGTAAGCCTGAAACAGGAACATAAATTATCACTGACGATTCTTCATAATAAATCTAATGAAAGAAAAATTAGAAGCCACTGTCATATCTTACTTCAATTCCATAGGAAAATATCATCACGATGGATGTCTGGTACATCACCTTGGATATATTTATTTTATTTTATTCTATTTTTTACTCTTATTTTTAAAATAATTATTGGTCTAATTTAACACGCCGGCTTCAATAGATTTAAAAATATAAAACTAGAACTGTCACCATAGTGAATGACTAATACTCCCGCTGCACAAATTTAGTAATTACTCCTGTAAAAGGGGACATTGCATACTCCTATATAGTTTCCCCACTTTCCCTTTATGTCAGTCATCTGTGTACCAAATTTTATCAAAATCTGTCGAATAGTTTAGGAAGAGTTCACCAGACAATGTTGTGTTTACAGACAGACGGACGGACGGAGGGACGGATGGACAGACGGAAAACCCGATTCCAGTATATCCCCTTAAAGTCGTTGCGGGGGTATAAAACACTTTCTACCACAATAGTCAGTGTTATTCAACTATCAGGGTATCAAATAAACGATGCAGCTGTTGATTAACAATTTGTTTATACCACACGTGGTATAAACTCTGTAAGCATTCTGATTGGCTGACACGGTGAACTTTGACCGAACTACGTCTTTCTGAGTGTCGTGTCATCATTTGTCAACGTCATAAATAATCGGGTGACGTCAAGCAATGCTGTGATCGCCGCTTGACGCCAAAACTGCTGTTGGATAGCGTACTTATCCTCGTCGTATTTCTATCGGCTAAAAGCGGATATAATTGTGGTTGAAACAGGTCACACGAATCGTGGTTGTTGGATATGGAATTTATTCCACACTCGTAAATTTCATATTCAACAGCCACTCGTTGTGTAACCTCTATATATACTTACAACCGAGAGGACCAGGGAGAGTAACCCGAGGCAGATTAGTTCTACCACCATCAGTATCAACGTCTGTACAACCGACTGAAAATCAAAAACAAAATCTATTTTACAAGGAAAATAACTACCTCTGGAATCTGACATAAACTGAGCTCCAAATCAGTGCTTCGAATCATCAGTAGTTATTGATAACATTTGATAAGCATGTTATTCTATAACACTTTATCAGTGAGTCATTTTAATAACACTTAATTAGTGCGTCAATTCAACTGTTGATCCACGTTCCACCAATAAATTAACTTTGTTATTGTTTTGCTTGTGTTGATAACATAATCATATGTAACCATTTACTACTCTTTACGGACACGTTGATATGAAATACCGAATTTTATTAAGATAATCTTAAAAGTATTATATACTATGACAAAAAATTATTTGTTCAAATATTCGTTGTGTTGATATAACTAAATGGTAAGATCAGACTTACAACAGACAACACGTTCTGCCATTTCTTTATGACACTGATGATGTTGAGTGGCCCGAGTCCTGCCGATACTACGAGGACACAGAACATGATTATACCCGTGACGTGTGTGACGTAGCCTAACGTCAACTCTCCCGATTTTATGTTGTTGAGATAGACCTGTTCAGTCGTGTAGAAGTATTCGGGGCCGTCCGGACCAAACTTTTCCAGGATGATTCCAATAAACACAGCCACTTCCAGAACCTAATTATTAAAATTGCGTGATAGGTTTTCATGTAAAGGCTACTGCAGGCATTGTTTACTGCTAGACTTTACCAGGTAATCTAGCTAAAACATAGTTTTGATTCTACAATTACTCCAATAAAGTCAGAGTCATAACTACAACTCTGATGAATAAAGACTTATAGAAATCAAAATATATTGTATGGCTTGAATTGAGACTCGCAATTCAAACACTTACTATTCTATGTGTAATAAATTAAAAAGTATAACTACGTAGGGTGAAATCAATGCTAAATTTTTCATACAAAGATATATATATATGTTCATGAAAATACAGGAGAATATTTATGTGTGTGTTATATTATTCATATCCATTTTCCTCAAATGGAGGGTTTTCATAGAGACGTATTTTACCTTAAATATCTAGTTTTTCAAGCTAAAATTGTAAATAGGTATATGTGACGCATCGCTTTATTTTCAAGATTTCAAATCTCATACGTTCTTCGATGAATACATTCAAAACCCCAAATCCAATTTATCAAGTTAAAATCATTGTTGTTTCTTGGTCATGAGAAAACCACATATACCTGTTATCTCTGAATTTCATAATTAAAATATGTTTTAATATTGATTATTAATTATTGATGATTCAGGGTGTGACTTATGACGGTCTGACTTACCATTGTTACGACTGTTAACAAGCTAAACACTGCGGCAATGTTCGTAAATTCAGGCATTCGTTCCTTGTTGATGCATCTGTTAAATATAACGTTGTTTATCACCATTTCCATAAAACAACTAATAAATATAAAGGCAGTTAAGAACGAAAACGAACATGTATACAAACAATATACAAACTCTTTTAATGGTTACTCCTATCTTTTTCTTTGTGTCAAAGGCATGTTTATGCTCTTTGATAGATGGGTTAAGGCATGATACAATGACATACCATGGTTGATGAAACAACATTTGGTTAAGTTTTTTTCCTAATGCACACAAAACTCTATACTTTTAAACAACCATAAACCCTGTTCTAGATAATTTGATATATACGTATTCCTACATAGCAATTTAGATTCAGAACTATGATGTAAATGCTATAGATGGTTTAAGGCTCAATATACTTTTCCTTTTTTGTAATCACAAACATTTACAAGAAAATTACCCTGTTCTCTCTGCATAAAATGTTGACTAAAACCAGGTAAGTGTTACTGCGACCAACTGCGAAGTTTCGAAAAAAATGTCTTTAAAAAAATTATTATTGTGGCCCACAATGAATACAAACCGAAACGATACAAAGAAGTTCACAGAATTTCTCGATTTCCGGAAAATATCACGTGATCCGATCGACTCCCACGGAAAAAACAGAAACAAACATGTTATCGGCCGTAGAAAATTGTAGGCCTATACACGAAACGCTTCGGAAATTGTCGGTTTTCCAATGCCGACTGTTTCAAGATGGCAGGTATGTTTACAAGACGATATTTGACAGTTCGATATCATAGGTTTATTAGCGTGGAATAATATCATAATACACGTCTTTCATCTTTATTCTAGACCATTTGTACAATGTTCGTTTATTGTATATGTTGGTGATAATAAAACTGAAAAGTTACGTATATTGGGCCTTTAAAGAAGCATTCATGCTATATTTTTCGTAGAGCGTTTGTGTAATGATTGTAGAACAGTACAGAGTACAACTATAATATATTACCTGGGTACGAAAATCGTTACCTGTTGTTCGTAGCGTAAAACCAGGCAGTTTTAAAAATCCCTGACGCTTCACTTTTTGATTTCCCTGATTCTTCACCTTTCGGGTCTGTCTGTTCATGAAGGCGTTTGTATAGGCGGTCTGACAGCACTACACACACAATCTGGCGGCGAGAATAACGGACATACGTCTAAAATTGCTCGATATTGTATTTTTTCACTCTCGTTTGTCATGCTTTAATTTACGGAATACCTTTGATATGACTCACATTTGTTCAGCGCAAAACAAAGAATAAAAACAACGATAAATTATCAAACATTGAAATGATGGACAGGAATAATGTGGGCTTATCATCGATTATTTTTCATTTCAAACACACACTTTCTACTATTATTCTAAAATAATTTTAGTTATTTACTTATAACCCCTGTGTTGTGTTGTTTTTATTTTCCCACATACCTGTAGCGTTAAGATCGTGATTATGTAGGCAATAGACACTCCGAGTACTTTGTGAATGGGGTCGCTGAATGTCTTTTGACAGAACTAGAAAACACGAACAAAAACTATACACAATATCATTTAAGGTGATATTTTCGTTGTTAGGACATCCTAAGCTTTCAGCAATTGATTGCTTAGATGAATGACTTCGTGAGGAAGGATAGAGATACATATATTTTATCTGTGACAATACAGCATGTAAGTGAATATTTGATGAGGGTGATAGATGATATATACATTTCTTCTGTGAGTTGATCACAATTCTGTCGGTAGATTCAGTACAAAATCGACTTAAATTTTAAATAGAAAGTGCAAATCTTCGACAAAACAAAACATACATGGCACATATTTTTTGCAACTTCATCTCATATAAATGAATTACTAGTATTTCTTTCACACGATGCCAATTTCCATTATTACTGGGATATAAAAAGATCATTTCATCAATCTAGGAGATACATACGCAACAAAAACTTTTTAAGTGAATGTGATAAATTAGGTTATGACATTATTTCTTTTAACTGTGATGAACTTACCTCCTGGAATGTCCCTGAATCTGTTCTATACGAGCAGTCAGGGGATTTGTCGCAGCAGTAAGCCTGTACAACACACAGAATCATTGGGCATTTAGTAAATGCATTGACTTCAAGTCAGAATTGTAGGCTCTAGAGAAACATTAAACATAATTATAGTGCGCTCAGAATATTTTTTACATTTATATCAAATGATAGCTTTTCCGCGAGGTAAGTACGTGGACTTATTCAGAGTAGTCTTTTACACCACAGGGAATTGTAATATATAAACCGATTCCCTTGTCCTTTTATATAGTATGTATATATGTACAAATAGTTTACCTTCTCCCTTCTACAATACAAATTCCTGTGTTGTGGGCATTCAGTGTAACCTGATCAAACCAGGTAGGAGAGACTACTTACCACGTCTAGGACCCGACACAGAAGTCCGAGAATCACAGTGTTGCAGAGTATAAATGGAATAGTCACAAATGTAAGCTACAATTAACATATAGATCAATTATAGTCTTATATGATACTTAATTAAAGGGAAGAGGAAAGACAATCACACTTAAAACATCAATAAACGATAAGGAAGAAATTATAACGATCATTCATAAACATTACGCACAGGGAAAAGATTTATTGAAAATCTATATCTGTATGATATTGAAAAGACACATAAGTGATACGGAACTGTTATATAGGATATGGAACAGATATGAAAAATACAGAATAACAAACAATTCAATGAGGTAGTCAATAGAACAGTGATATCATACGGTGCAAAATAATAGGATGGAATACAAAACAATCCTAAATTATACAGAGTACTCCTCAAGAACACGGAACATGCACACACAAAATATTAAACAGTGATATATAATAAGGAATAACAAACATATTTGATACGAAACAGTGAGAGATAATGTGAAACAGTCATATTTACTGTGAAGGAGTCAAAGATACATCGCGAAACAGTCAAATATACTGAGATACGGTAAATATACTGTGAAACAGTCATGATATTACTGCAAAACAGTCAAACATACCGAGAAACAGAAGATATACTAGGAAACAGTCAAAGAAATTACTGTCAAAGAGTTAAAATAATGTGAAGATACTATAAATATCGAAGATACTGTATATTGTGAAACAGTCAAATATATGTCTTTTTTGCTATGGAGTTTCCCCCCTACAAGGATCGTATACTTACACCAAAGAGAAATCTCTTCCATTTCAACAATACCACAACGATGATGGCAATATTGAGTAGAAACGATAAGAGAGTAATGACTAAAAGCAGGATTCCAAGCGCATGCGTAACGTATCCAAGACTGGTGTCCCCAGAGAAAACATTATTTAGAAAGTTCCGTTCTGTATAATCAAAATAGCCAGGGTCTATTTTCTCTAAAATGATACCGACGGTGAACGGCAGTTGTAACAGCTGTAAAACGATGGACGTGATTATTTAGACATACATGGAAGTGGTCATATTAGTGATCATCGAGATTTTGTTTATGTTTCAGAGTTAAATGAATTTCTGGAAAGACTTGCAAATTTTAATATAATTTTTATCAATAATGTTTTTAAATGTGAATAAAAGACTTACCTGTGCCGCCATCTTGAGTAAACAGATCGCTAATGCGATAATCTTAAAGTTTGGCATCCGATTTTCATTGATGAATCTGAAAGAAACAACATTTTAATTTTAACACTGTAAACCTTTATCAAACTCTATCTAACTCCAAATGTTAAAAATACACTAAAATGTCGATAGAGCAACATCTTTAATTCTTATTATTCAATCTAAACTCCTGAAATTCACAATTTCCATAGGGACTTCTTTTTCTATGAAATCTAGGTTGTGAAAAGTATGTACATGACATACATTATAATACTTTGAATATGGAAAATGGTGTGAAAGCACTTCTGAGAAGGGGAAATTCATTGTTATTTACATGAATTTTTGTAACAAATGGGAACTCGATGCCCCATTCTTCATTGAATGTCGCAACTAAAAGCATAAAGCATAAATGGTATTATTCAGGATATGTAAGTATCCTTCCTGATACCTGTTCCTTTTCATCTTTTGAGAAATATAACAGACTTGCTGTAAGGAAGCCAATAAAATGGTTTTCATCTGTTTACGAGCAACTACCAGAGATGGGCACTTTACCTGTTGTTAAGAAAAACCTCCGAGAAAAGTCCTCTTTGACTTTCTGGCGACACTCGAGACTTAAAGACCCGATCAATGACTATGATGAGAAGTACCTGAAATGATGAATATTGAACTTTAACATCAAATACATCAAAATTATTTATATTGTAGTATTTATTACCGTGTAACTACAAACAAAGGTAGGTAAAGAATGCTAATTTAACATAGGTATTACGCTTCCTCGTGACCTATTATAAACTATATACTGTAATCCTTGATATTTATTAGCGAGTGTCTTATTCAGTGATTTGCGTGTGTAATCATTTCACGATATTATTTTCTCGAGAAATGCACCTGTTCACGTTTGGCAACATAGTTTCATATAAATCCCTAATATTACAAGCGCAGGTAATTTTCGCGCGAAATCGCCAATAGCGTCCCCCTCGCGAAAATTGGAGTATTTTTCTCTCATACCTCGCCGTTTTATTACAATTTTACTATTATGATTATACGCCATTTTTAAATAAATTCGAAAAAAATGACTGCAAGTCAATTTATCTTTTAAAGTAACCCCAGCCAAGTTTCTCAAAAAAATATTTGTTTGGCGCTGTGCCGTCACGAGGATGTATTACATGGATAGCCATGTAATAAAGCCTTAGGCGACATGAGTGTATTGCCCAAGACCAGCCAGTATTACATGTAGGAATGAGAGAAAGTATGTATAACCCTCACCGTCATGGTAGCTCTAATAACACTGAGCAATATGCATTACCTATACATTTTATAAATTTTGAAAACGGATGTACACCTATCTATCAATATGCATTTATTTAAGCTAACCCAATAATTGCAAGACCATGTATTGACACATCGCTTGGTAAATAAACAGAAATAGAGCCTTTCGGGGCTGCGCTAATGGTCAATTTCACGGGTTGTATGATTATATATCTTACTTCCAGTATCATCATGACGATTGAAAAAGCTAAGGCTGACGCGTCGTATTTCCAGAGTGTGTCGAGCACGGTAGTCGTACAGTCCTGTAACAGATACAAACTATTAAAATAAAGTTTATGTGAACTCAACATTTAATAACAATAGATGATCTGATTTCTTCAAATTGCCATTCAACAAAGAAAATAGATGGAGCAAACCCGGTAATATCAGCATAGAAAAATAACGAAAATAATAACAGATGATTTACCTTAAACAAATATTTGCACTTTACAAAAAACAATCAGCAATTTTATTTGCAAATTGGTTGAGGAAGAACAACTGCCTTTGCTCTATTTGTTTTATCGGGAATATTATTGTCAGCCAGGAAATTGCACGAAACTTTCTAATATTAGAATGATGAATTCATTCCATTGGCTTTAATTCACACATATACCTCTGTATAAGCAGAACTTGGACATAAATTTGATGTAGAACCCCTCAGAAATGGCCAGCGAACCCCCATCTCATTCTCACAGTGTCTACATGTCCAAGGCACAGTGCCAGACAGGCGTCCGCTTGGTAGGTTGTCAAAGACGCTGGATTGTTGTAAACAACATTTTCCCTAATAAAGATAAAAAATTTCGTTTCTATAAATCCTCGATATTGGTTAGCATATGGTCGCCATATCAGTAACGAATATAATATAATGGAACAGTTTTCATGACAAAATATGAACATAGAACAATGTTTGACGGCGTTTTAGGTTGTATCTATTGATAATAATCAAATCCATTATATATAAGCCTTAGCTGCGGTGTCATATCTGTTTTGTCTTGCATCATCATCTTATATAAAACGTGTATGTCATTTGTTTCTTTTCCCAACCTATGTATGCACACATACCTGATAAAAGAGTGAATTGAAGCCAAGGTTCTTGTCATCTACGTATAGATAAACATCGGTCTGCGCATCGTCTGTGATGTAATACGCGTGTAATGCACTATACAGCTCTGTTCGCAGATTCCAGGCAAACTGAGGGAAAAAATCATAAAATTCAGCCTAACCAAGTAATGTAATACAATATCTTGCCCAACACAACTGTATCAAACAGACAAAAAAAAGGGGAAAAAAATTAAGTTTGAAACAGCAAGGTAGAATCAAGTAAAATGCAACCTTTCTGTGGTGACGATGCACTATCTTCATGTTTTAATCCAGAAATGACAACACAAAACTGGGATAATTCATTACTTTGTTGACACCATGTTTGACAACAGTAACTAGGGATAACATCGTTGCTAAGTTGAACCTCAGTTTTGACAACGTTGTTTATAAGGTTAATCTGTTACCTATTGCCACCAGAAGTAGTATTCACAACAGAAAGATGGCAAATGAAGGAAATACTTACCGAAACCTTAAGTGGAAGCCAGATGGCAAATGAAGGAAATACTTACCGCAGCTTTAAGTGGAATCCACAAAAAGAGGGAAAGTAGTTTGAATAGCAAGGATGTTGTAAGTGCTATCACTGCCTACAATACAAAGAGATATAAATACAAGATTATTGATAAGTATGTTTGAAACATGGTGGAAAAGTGTAGTCAAACAACAATCGTTTACCTGTGTTAGATATGATATTCATGGCTGCGTATTACGACAGTGGCAGTAACCCATACCGTATTCCGGATACATTTAAAAGACTATGCAATGCTTTCGACTTAAGTTAATATCAGGACACTTTGTTTTGTGTACCACTGGGAAATTTCTCAAAGACAATTAAGATATAGTGCTTATATTTTATATGCATCGATTGTATTTTAAATAGACATAACAGTAATTGAATCGTTTTGGCGTTTATAATGTACACACAATATGGTATGACTGAATCTTTGAATAAAGCTGACAATGCAAGTTAAAAAGCATGTATTTGAGATTAAAAACAAATAATGAAAAAATATTTTACAAAATTCGATTCTGACACAACCCCTCAGTTATGAAAGTGTCGTATCCGAGGTGATATGTGTATATGTATATGTATAGACTGAGCGCACGTGTGTCGGTTCATGCACTTTATATAGGGGTTGGTGAGTGCGGTAGAATACTGGTAGAGAGAAAAACAAAAATGGCTGACCTCGACAAGGGAATGACTGGTATAAGATTCATGAAATACAAGTGTACTTATTTTTAAAAATCTCAATTAAATACGTGTAAACTTGCATTGTCAGCTTTAAGTAACCTATTATTTTGACGCAGAGATGCAAGACGATAGAGGCGACTCCTGCAAATGAAGAATGAAGTATACCTACCTTTTACGTAGATACAGACGTCCCTAAAAGCAGGAGAATGAAGTATACCTACCTTTTACGTAGATACAGACGTCCCTAAAAGCAGGAGAATGAAGTATACCTACCTTTTACGTAGATACAGACGTCCCTAAAAGCACGAGAATGAAGTATACCTACCACGTAGTGAACAACTGCCACGTTTGTCGATGCACTCACGATCGCCATAATAAATATAAAGAAAGATACAGTGCCGGTGCTTATCATGATTTTGGACATGATGGCTATCCATGACGTCACATCACGTCCAAATATATAAATATGCTCAAACAGTAATTTGATATCCTTGTGTCCAAATATGTCATCAAAGTTAATCCGTACTCCAGTAATAACGACTCCCCACGACATTAGCTGAAAGGATAAATAAGGAACAAGTAATAACGACTTCCCACAAGAAAGGAAATATTGCTGAGTAAACATAGTTTTATGGCGAGAATAATGAGAAAATGTGTAATACATACCAGACCTAATCCAAAAAATATTGAACCAACCAGCACAATCGATTTGTTTCCCCTGTAATCAAAATCAGTTGTCAATCATGATCTGATCCAAACATAAACATGGCTAACATTGTCAGCAAAAATTAATACTGAGTGATGATTATATGCATCGTCACCACACAAGCATATCGTCATATCGTTAATGGGTAAACTATATATAATTATATGTATAAATATGTATTATTCTTGGTTGTTGTAGCACGTTCGTTGGTTTCTAATTTAATCAATCTCCTACCAATGAAATATTTACATGCAATGTAAATCCTCTTCACGAATATGAAAAAAATTCATAATCCACGAAAATTGAGTTCAAAGCAAATAAAAGATAACACAAAATATTGGGCGACACCACCTATTAAATGTCATCCGTGTTACTTTCAAATGTCAGGATTTTACATTTCCAAAACAAGAACAAGAATTACCTTATAAATTCTATGATTGGATTATTCGAAGATGACGCTTCACTTTCTTCAGACCCAAATTTAAATTTCAGCAGTAAAAGTAAGTTCAACAACTGTAAAGAAATAATTTTCGTTTTATTTTTTAATTTAAAAAGTGAGTTTTGACGAACTAGATTTCATAGTCCGTCTTTAAGAGTATATCAACGCGAAAATATCATCTTCGCGGTAATAATCGACCTTACGGTAATTATCGCCATAATTCTTAAAATTGGAAATAGCAAAATTGATCCTTTTCGCCTCACCTCTCAGGCCCCGGGGGTCAGCCCCACTATTTGTGCAATTTTGATTCCCCACCCTATAGGGATGCTACTAATGTAATATGAGTGTTATCCAATGCTTAGTTTCAGAGTAGTAGTTAATGTGAAAATAGCCAAATTGACCCTTTTGGCCAAGCCCCTCAGCCCCCCGGTGGTCAGCCCCATCATTTGTACATTTTCAGTCAGTACCCTATTAGGATGCTAAAAGTCAAATTTTGTTAAATTCCATCCAGAGGTTATGAAGAAGTAGTAGATTGTTGACGGACAGACGGACGGCGGATGGACGTGACGCAAGGACGACGCACATTTTATATATATGGCTTTGGAATTGGTTTTTTAAGTTTAAAGTCCCATTACCAGCCAGAGTCATTAAAGGACGTGCCAGGCTTGTTGGTGGTGGAAAGCCGGAGTACTCAGAGAAAACCACCGATCAGCGGTCTTTACCTGGCACATGGAATTCAAACTCGCAACCTTGAGGTGGAGGGCATGTGGTAGTATGTTGGAACATGTTAACCACTCGGCCACTGCGATCTCTAATATAATATTGACGTTGACGATGGGACAGACCACACTTACCATTTGTGCATAAAAGAATGTCTCTATCATTCTGATTGCATTAGACTTTTCAAAAGACACATTCTGCAAACAACGTATCTGATCATGAAACATTTAGCATTCAAAGTGGTTTATTAGTTATACAATGGAATTTCACAACCCTTTAAATTAGTAATGAACAATAATCTTCTGTGTTGATCTCAGTTTATAAATGAAAGAAATATATCAAACATAGATAAGAAAATAAATACATAATTAAGCTTTTCTAATTAAATACCATTAATGTTGATATTGTGTGGCTCCAATATATAATAACTAGAGATTCTACTTTCCCGAAATGTTTATAGAAAATCAATTTTGTTGATAAAAAATCAAAAACAAGTTACCTTGAACAGTAAAGCAACGCAAGACATTCCAACGAATAAGCCCAGGTATAGTTTTATTTCCTCCGTCAGTGCTGTCTCGCATCCCTTTAATGAGAGAAATATATATTACTAAAATAGGCGTGTCCGCACCCATTGATTCGAACATTTGTTCACGTCTGCAACGTCATAAACACAACACTAAACGTCGTGTATGTGGTTATTTTAGATAGTATTCATCTTATGATTGTCTTTACCTACATAAACACAAAAGCAAAAGGCCCTTATCAGGGTCTGCATCACCCATCTGGTACTTCAGCAGACACAAAATATGACAAAAACTCATGTTATGGATTCAATAAGCATGAAACTTTCTCGTTGAAAAAATAAAACAATTTAAACGACATACCATTGAGACGTCACATACAAAATATAAGCGATATTCATAACTTTTAGAGGAGTAATCCTTTAAAGCAATATATGCCCAAATTGACCAAATGAGCCAATAGGTTCTTACCATACTACTGTTTATCATTTTACATATATATTTGTAACCATTTACCCTTTTGTAGCGCTCCACGAATGAAGATTTCGTCGGTGGCACGGTTATAGAGGTCAGATCGGAATTGCTAACGCTCGCCCCAGATCTACAGTACGTCGGAATGTATTCATTTGTCGTCCACCACCACCATAATGACTGTTCACATAGAAAATTATTACTGGCAATTCAGTATTTTAACAAACCATACTTACAGCAAGTACAGTTTTGAAAATTGATTGCGCCGGGAATAACTTGACGCAGGAGTTTATTCAAATATCATATCCAGGTAGAGCACAAAACACTAACATAATGTATGCATACATCGTTTCTTCAGTAACATATAAAAGCTGAGCAGTTTCATTAAAACATTGAATCATTCGATGATGATAAATGTAACATACCCTGTACTCCGTATCATAGAATTTCGCGTCTTCAGCAATACCGCAGCAGGAATACTGAAACCAGCAGAACATATAACGTATTACTTACTTTGTTCATGGTATGTTTTATACATCAAGAAACCGGACGTAGCTCACTAAAATAATTAACTATTGGTATTGTTCACTTTGTTATTTCGATTACATTATCATAGGACTGGCTAACAATAGGATTTCTGATATTCATCATATTTAAAACCCCAAAATGTGGAATTGAAATATTGAGATATCAAAATTAAACGATCATATATTTGAACGATTAGAATTGTTATCTTGTTTTTAATGTAAACGGTATGGCTAATTAAAAGCATCAAAACATACAAAAATGTTAAACAAATGAAACGATTTCATCAGATAAAGCACATACCATACTAAATACTTGTCATTTATTTATCATTTATTTGAATATCTATTTATTTTCTATATCTATATTAGAAAAATACTATTTCATCCAGGAGTTACTTTCACTGTCGTTATATCCAACCCTGGACTATCTCAAGAAAAATTGAAGACAGTTCAAGAAAACACAACTGACCAATCATATAAGCATTCAGACACTTCCTTTGAATATTACAGAAAGAGCGACACCCAACTTCAAACCTATCTAATTCTTTGAATGTACATCGAAGGACTTTGAGTTTTGCTATGAAATATCCCAGGGATCGTTTATAACTACAGTGAAAGTAACTGGAACCCGAAATGTCAAAAATGAGCGCTGACATGTGTTCCGTGGTCGATTATTTTGACCAATAATGTGTTTCAATCTGACCTACCGTGACGAAGAGAGCGTTCCAGGCTCGCGTATAGTACATTTGTATATACGTTGATCCTCCATACACCAAAAACTCCCAATACAGCTGATAAAACATTCCTTCACAAACCTAAAAGAAATTTATAAGCTTCTTATAAATGAGGCAGCCATACAGCATTACTTGATTGTAAGTACGGTATGTGAATTTAGTTACATTTGATATGTTTGCAAAAGTTAGTGTAACTGTTCTGTGATTGTGTTAACGATAGGTAGTGGTGATATACAGATGTATATTCATGTTAGCCTGACTCTGATCAGAACCTAGAGCTCATTTGTAGCTTGTAATTAACTGCAATCAAAGACAGCATAATCAAAGTGATGTTGTTCAAATGGTCATTTGTTAATGACGTAATTATCGTTTCAAAATATTGGTTGTCATAAAATTATTAATTGATTTACATTTCAATTCAGCATTATAAATGAAAAGCAGCAAGGATGGGGTACAAAACTACAAATCTTGCCATCTTGCTAACATGATGATATATAATACCTTGTCTTCATGTCCAGGGTCAAAAAAAAGATAAAAATTGTAACGTAATAAAAACTCTGGAAAACCGTCTGACAATAGTGTAACCACAAAAGATGTCACACATAAACACAAAAACAATGCAGTACATACATATAAAAAAACACTTTTTAAATATATATATCTAAACTAGTATAAATGGGATGTGAGTCATAAGGGTGGGTTATTAAACGAGTAATAAGTAATGTAGTTATAATGTAAATTTCGTTAGCTGCAGACTGGGAGAGGACGCGGCCCCTCTTAGCTCACGCGCGGTATGATACTCACAACGCGCAGGAGGTGAATCCAGAAACACAAGGCAACGATAAACAATATTGTCATGAGAAACTGCCACCCCAACATCTGTAAGGAAAGTGAGTATTCAAAAGATAAGTGTCATTGAAACATTGAGATATATATGGTAAAATTTTGCTGAAATTATTGCAAAAATAATACAAAAGGGTCAAATGTCAATGAGTACAGAAATTGGGTCACAGCCGATTCTTAATACAAGTATTATAGGTCTGAACAGAGGATTCCTGAAGATACATCAATTATACACTAATTTAATTTGGGAAAACAACTATTGGATACATTCAAGGTAATCACATTCTAAGACGTCTAATGTCAGAAACAAAGAATATTTTACGACGAGATTATAATTTCAAGTTTGATATATCTAAATCTCATACAAAACGAAAATGAAAAAAAAAATGTTTGCATTTATAATCAACTTCAACCTACAAAACGCTTCATAACAATACATGTAGATATATAACAATCAGAAAATGATGCGCATTGTTAAAGTTATGCATTTCCTTTTGATTTCATTTGCATGGCAAGACTAATTTACTTTGTATTTTGTTTCCTTACCACATATGATTTAGCTTTGGATTTAAAACACAACATTGCACAGCCAACACCACAGGAAACGCCATTTAAACAGCCAATCAAAACCATCGTCACGGCGAGGCTAAGGACAATGCCCGGGAGGTAGTAGTTGTTGAAACGCATGTTCTCAAAGATGGGGAGTAGAAAGGAATCCGTCACCATTCTGCTCTGACTGATGGCGACTCCAACGAACAACAACATGGCTGAAAAAACCTACGGAAACATTCATATATGGATTTAACGTATTTTCTAATTTTCATAGCAGTTATGATATGTAGATAGCTTCTGCTATTCATAGCCGCTATGAAAATAAGAAAAATACATTCAATCCATCTATTAACATTAGAAAAATTTATGAAAATAAAAATTATTGAAAGGTTATTATTTTATATTTAAAATTATGACACCCATATACGACGAGAAATGACATTAATGGAATAGCTGGAACACAAAGTCTTTCCACAACGTCGCGTTTTCAAGCTTCCGCCTTCCGGTAGACCTTGTTTAGCGAATGAGAAACGATAAACAAGAAATATAGTTAAATTAAGATTAAATTGATTTTTTACAGTAAACATTAGTTGATTCTGTATCAAGAAACTACACATTAAAGATTATACATTAAAATATTGTGGGGGGGGGGGGTATTTTTATTGATATGAAAATGGCGTGATTGAAATCAGCTGATCGATGCACGAGAATCGTTGTATTTATAGTGTATTCATAGTGTTTTCATATGCAAATATTTGTTTTCGTCAGTTGGTTGATTCATATATAGTGACGAAACATAATGTAAATATAATGATGTGTGCCTGGCGCGAAGGCGGGGTGCCGAGTTCAGTTGGTGGTTATCCTCAATAAGTTTTAGTTTTGTTTATTAATGCATTAACATTATGTGGTTATGATATAACATAAATTCTGTCTGATCAAGGACTATTCCGAGTTATGAGGAGTTAAAGTGAAGGGTCAAAAATATTTTTGATGAAAATATACTATGATTATGGCATACTTCATAACATACATTGTGTATATAAGTCTCATTACAGAGCACAACACAAAAGTAGAAAATGTACATGTACACGTTTTTAGGTCACTGCGACCTAATTTTCTCCATAAGATTATTCTTTTTCATCTTCGTTTGTTTAATCGTGTCTAATTCATAAATATAAAGACGGAGTCGAATAAATATTTCAAACTAGAGACATTTGAAACAAAGCAGTAAACTGACCCTCCATTTTATAATCTCACGACTTGAAACGGTCACTGATCTGACCTTAGTTTCATGCCACATTTGGCCAGCTTCATCGACCTACTGATTTGCAAAACTTAAACTATTTTTGATATTAAGCAGAACCCAAACTGTCATCCCTCTTTTAATATTGCATCTATATACAATGTCTAATATATCACTGACAAATCGTTGCAATTACTCATAACTACTTCATATCTCAGAATATCGAGTTGATTAAAAAGCCCAATTAACATTAATTTTAAAATCAAATCATGAATAAGTCATTTTGGTTTTTTCGGCTCTTTTGAAAAAAATCACTGCAGCTAACGGCTTGACTATAATTGCTTACCAGATATTTATATTATAATGACGCAATTTTAGTCCCAAACAAAGCTTGTAACCTTGTACACTCAAATGTTCAAAATATCAGCATTGAGGTCACAGATTCTCCATAACTTTTCTAACTTGGACTTATAACTAATCAAAACTCCAGATTTCCTATAAATCTCAATGTCTATATATGAACAACGGTATTTAACACAGAACTTATACTTACCACGTCAGCAAACTGCACCATAGCAAATGCAAACTTCACTTTATTCCTACAATTTCAATTAATATCCGTGAATTCAAAATCGTATTAAATATCCAGCTGAAGGAAAAAGAGATTCTTTGAAAAGTAAAATAGCAGTTATTTTAATTTCTGGCGTTCGAGATATACCATCACTGATTTTTTGATAATATATTTGCACTATTTATTTTAATTTGTTTTATTCTAATGACGGTTTATTTTATTACGTCTCTCGTTGTAGACTTGCACAAGCCAAGAGACTCGAAAACGTTTTTGATAAAAATAAGATAATAAAAATTTTGATTAACTGAAATATAAGCATTGAATCTTGCTTTGGTCGATTACTGATTTTATCACATACAGCCAATGAAAGCGTTAAACTGATGCGAAGGAAAATGTATTACATTTACATGTATGATGATTACGTTGTTCTGTAAATAAATTCATTTTTGTGTGAGATTACATTTCACGTAAATTAGAATTCTCAAAATTTAGTCGCTACAAAATGGTTCCAATCATAGTTTTAGTTGAACTATAATTATAACTACAGATTGGGCCATTAAATCGCTGACAATTCAAAACGCGAAAATCAATCACAACAAAAATGCGTGAGTGTACAGAATGCCTAAAATGTGTTTCGCAGGTTGACAATAGTTTTTGTTGTTGTTTTTACTTACGTTTTGAATGAAGATCTGATAAAACAAAGGAACTGTATAAACATTATTGGTGAACTAGGTTGATGTCTCTCTTTACCCAGGCGTCGATAGATCAGCTCCAGTAGCACATAACTCAGGATCTATAACAATCGGTGTAGAATTATTGTAATATACAAATCATCATTATAAAGACAAAATTACCTTTAATAAGGTTCGGGGAGATGTCTTTCCTCTGGTCATCACTTGTTTAAAAAAATATCCGTGATGTCTTTCATGTTTAAAAATTGTAAAAGAAGAAAATTTTATGTCTCATTGGATTCATCTTTTCAGAGATGTAATTAACAAAATTAAAACCGAGCCGATAGGTATGCAGCGATGTCTGTACTCGTGCAAGATGCATGCAAATACAGTGTGTAAGGCTTAGAAGTTATCCTAGCTAACTGTTACAAAATATATTGTGTGATTTTCGAGGCAGTCCGCCCCCGTATCATTGTGTAATATTAATCAAAGACAACAAATCTATTATCTATGAGAGTAAATAATAGGTTTGCCAGAATATACCATCAGTTCTTAAGGGAGAGCTAAAACCTTCGTTGGTAAAATATGATTTTCACATACGTGTCGATTTCATCAGGAGTCATCCTCGATACTCCAGGGATTCCGATCACTTACGATCTCTACACCCTTTGACTATTTCATATTAAAACTGGAGACAACAGAGCAGAATATGTATTCTAGTCCGTTAATATACATCAAAAGAGTTGTATAACGGTACACTGTGGTTGATTGTTTGGATTTGAAGTTGGGCGTCGCTCTCTCTGTAGTCTTCAAAGAAAATGTTTGCAGGCTATGATTGGTTCAGATTTGTTCCCCTGAGTTGCCTACAATTTTATTATGAGATAGGCCAGGGGTGTAGAGAGAGTAAGTGATCGGAACCCCTAGAATATCGAGGATGATCAGAATTGAGCCTCGTAGCGTACATTCATAAACAAAGATAATATCAATACAATAATTGCTGTGATCTAGTGTTTCTTAATCCGACATTACTTTGAATGTCAATTTGTCGAGGTATATATGATAAAGGCTGCCTTCATTCCTAGTTACTTTATATTATAAGTTATCTCATTCCTCTGATTTTGATCATTATTGAAATGAGTTCTTTACGACTTTGAACTATTGAAATGATTCCTTTTTGACTTTGAGCAATATTTAAATTATTCCTTTACGACTTTGACCTCTATTGAAATTATTCCTTTTTTACTTTGAGCAATATTGAAATTATTCCTTTTTGACTTTGATCAATATTGAAATTATTCCTTATTGACTTTGAGCAATATTGAAATTATTCCTTTTTGACTTTGAGCACTATTGAAATTATTCCTTTTTGACTTTGAGCAATATTGAAATTATTCCTTTTTGACTTTGATCCATATTGAAATTATTCCTTTTGGACGTTGACCAATATTGAAATTATTCCTTTTTTACTTTGACCACTATTGAAATTATTCCTTTACGACTTTGACCACTATTGAAATTATTCCTTTTGGACGTTGACCAATATTGAAATTATTCCTTTACGACTTTGACCAATATTGAAATTATTCCTTTTTGACTTTGACCACTATTGAAATTATTCCTTTTTCACTTTGACCACTATTAGAATGATTCTTTTGTCTTACCTCCAGCACGATGTTGAAAGCTAACAACATAATGAACACACGAATGTTGCCGTTCATCACAGCATAGTATTTATCCCAACAGCCAGCTCCATCACCAGGACTGGACACGGCTACGGAACAGTTCATCTGACAATATACCGTTAAACGTTATATTTATCATGTCATTATCAAATGGACAGCTATATATCACAATGGTATATAAACCAGTAGTCAGTTGTTGCTTGGGTCACAATGATCGGCCGATATCCGGGTATATGGGGTAATCGGGAGTACACTGCTGGTTTTGGCCATTTTCCCGACATCGGACAATACCGGTAAAAAATTGTGTCACACCTCATTTACATAAAAAGGAGGCCGTGCGGTAATCGTACGGCGTCTGTTTCCACTGAAGAGAATTTTTGTGGACAACGAAGCAGTGAATACCGACCGAGCATCTCATACTAATCGGCCGATTATCATAAGATGTCCGGGCGATAACCGGCCTATTTTCCGGACACCGTACGGATATCTTACGGATAATGAACGATAGTTGTATCAGGCCCGGCCGATGTCAGGTGGTGTAATTGCCACTCGATTCCCGACCGGATATCGGACGATACTTAAACGATGTGTGAAGGATATGTGGCCAGTTATGTAAATCTACGGGACATCGGAGAGATTTTAACTTCGAGTTAAAACTCTTCGGACACCTTCCCGATGCTGCTTGAAAGCCCCGGCCACCTACCGGCCATGTCTGGTGTCCGGTCGGGAACCGGGCTAAAATGGCTCAAAATCATGCCAGGAGTACCTCCTAAGCCTAATCGGAAGGGGTTGTGACCCAAGCATTAATTGCCAAATCCAAACAAGTTAGATAACTACCAACGACTTACATTAACTAAAAGTAAAGTTTTAATTAATAATGAAGATAGGTAATTAAGTCAGTAACAACCATACTTTTATTAACAAAAGAGTTCAACACAACATTTTGATTAAACGAACTTACGGCAGCAAACAAATATCCGAAGGCTTCTTCCACCTCTTCGTTCAGGCGTGAGTTCGCAAAGTCATCGTAATATGCAATAAATCGAGGGCCTATCCATGAATTTATCTGAAACAAGAAAAACGTCAAAGATGTCATAAAAATAATTTACGTTATCATAGAGTAAAAATAATTTACGTTATCATAGAGTAACTTTGATTTCATCGTCGGAGTTATATACTACTATATTACATCATTAAAAGCCATGTTACAAATTGCGACTGGTACTTAACTACGAAAACTTATTTAAAGCATAAAAAATATGTTCATTCTTATGACAAAATCTGTTTCTTTTCAGTTGACGTCATCAATTTTGACGCATAACGACGTTCCTGCATAATGGCGCAACGAAACAGCTGGAAACAAACAGGAATTTCGTGTTTTTATTACAAAGTATGGGAGAAAAAGAATCAAACATGGGTCTATCAAGTGACAGGGATATCTCAACCCACGTGAAAGATATTGGCCGTCAACCCTCGGCAAGCCTCGGGTTGACAAGCCAAAATCTTTCACTCGGGTTGAGATATCCCTGTCAACTTGACAGACCCATGTAAGATTATATTATTCTACGAAATGCTTTGTTCTGTCTTTATCGAGCATGTGCATAAACATTGAGGCCGTAGAATCGTCTGCATGTTACTTATGTTTGTATCTTTTGGTATGGTGATAGAAAGACACCTGTATTACCGCCAAAATGTATTTTCTATTCTCCATCTAAGAGACAATTTTGAAGTCAGCTTACCGCATCTAGTATCAAGGAGAAGAGAGTTATGAAGGTAACGTCAGAAACAATACCAAATACCAAAAAACAGGCGAACTGAAAAGCAAATATAAAATGAGTGTCATTATTCCACAAAGAATCATAACTACCCTTTTTCCATTCTGGTCGACACACCTAATTCTTAAATAAGAACCTTGTAATAAGGAAACAGTAATTATTCATGTCAGATATCAATTATTTGTATAACAAACACAGTTATGTTATCCCTATAACATGTCAATTGTTGAGGCAATCCGTTCACAAATCGAGACAAACAATAGTTGTTTATAATTCAAGGATTCAACCAAATTCGTAACATTCAATGCATTGCTATATTGGTCAAACTATTGGTTTTGCATGGTTTCACAGTCTCTAGTGTGAATGACGCTATCAAAGGTCACAAAGATAATTCACGAGAATAAAACCTCGCGTAGAAGTTTCAAACAGTAAATCGTAAATTTTCACATCCGCGCAATTTAAAACCTATTCAGTAAAACAACGTCATACATAAAGCCAGGACGGAATATCAACACAATATCCTATATCTACCATAACAAATAAGTATAAATTCAGGATAGATCACGTGGCCTTATCACCAGCATGGTGAAATATCGGGATATCAGCAGCATTAAACGAATCATAATCATCACCTCTGATCTAACATAAATCGTTAACATGTCTTGATTCACTTTTAGTTTATTTCCGTTTAGAAATATAGTGAAACTCCATCAGGAACAGTGGAAATATCTGTAAGGTGACTTACTATTATGATCAAGCGTTTTTTGTGATAAATGACCCCACGGAATCCGAGGAGTCCGAATGCCGAATGAATAGGAAACATGAAGAAAAGACTATAGACAATCGCTGCTGAGAAGTTTCCGAGTGGCATTTCATGGACCACAAACTGGTTAAGGAGAGGGAAGGCATCGATGTTGAATACTCCATCTTTCCCTGTCAGCACAGACCCAACAACGATGTACAGCACCCCGATCAGCTACAAAACAGAACATACGAAATAATATCTGAGGGCATAAAAGAAAACATAATATAAACAACAAGATACATTCGGAAAAATTGAAGGACTATATATGATCTGTCTCCGTTTGGCCCCCAAATCAAACAAAATTTCACATCTTTTATTTAAAGCTAAAACTATTGAATTTCAAATATCTAGTACATCCCTGATACAAATTGCATGGTAGTTTTGTATCATTGCAAGAGGTTTTTTTATATATAGTAACCATTCTAAATATGCATAAATTAGGCAAATATGAATATACTGTCAATATTGACCATTTGTTATGCAAAGTTGCATAGAAAACATACAGGGCATACTTGAACAAAATTTGCACTTTCCTAAATACATTTCTGTAAGTATACTCAGTGCCTACATATCTACAGAAAACCTTAATACCGATGTGGGTTTAAAAAACTAATTAAAGATGGGTGTATATATAATTACTAATTACTTACTGAAGCGGTTACACACCACCAGTTACGTATGATGATACAGCCATGCAATTACAGACGTAAACATGTCCAACAAAAAAAGTAAACAATCAATCATAATAAATGATAAAATAAGTATTAGATACATCTAGATCTATTACAGAAGCGGATATAATATATTTTACTTACCCTGAGAAGAGCTATACAGACATATATGGCGTGTGCTAGCTTGGTACAGCGACCCTTCAACTGTGGACTAGTATTAACGATCGTCATTATAGGATAGTGTAGTCTCACAAACTCAGATCACTAGAGCGTCCCTACTCCAAAAATCTCCACCAGGAATCACTCGTCTCTACTCCACCAGATTCTACCGGGATTCACTCGTCTCTAACCCAACACATTGTAACTGTAAGAACAAAAAACATATGTTTATAGACGTTGTCAAATGCATTCTTTGTAGTTTTCAAAATATCAAAAAGTTATTTGACTGGTTTGGTTGTCATGGTAACTAATAATAAATAACTCAGGCGTATTTTTGTGTTTCTTCTTCTTCTTTTGTCAATTGTTTTTTGTTGGGTTTTTTTATGATTGATAATTCAATATGTTTCGTTAAAACTAATCTAGATTTTACCTACATCACCATAATGTGTATCTCTGTTTGAGAAGTGAATTAACAACTCCAGTTGTCTCTTCCTTGTCTTATTGGTGGGCGTGGCCCGAGACCCCGCAGCATTCACCAGCCGCACTAGTGTCAATAATGTTTGTTTACAAAACATGTAGAGGGAAGTTTATTTGGGTCTTTAATTCAGTTCTTTAAATCTGCGTGAAGGAGAGATCTACAAGTTTTGATATATCATTAAGTATTCAAATAATCTAACATCACTCGCTGTCTGTTTAAATCCTGGCCATTTTGATTACATAAACCCAAATTCACATGATATGCAATCATATTTTTATTGACATCACTATTGCATAACATGCTGGCATTTATTAAAGTATATAAACATGACAAAGTATAAATATACAGTTATCATCGTGCATTCATTAGCATACGCTCTCCGTTGTGTATAGTAAACACTAGTCCGCTAAACCTGCCTATATTATTAGGCTTTTTTTCTTTTTTTCTTTTTTAGATTTGCCTAATATTTATTAGGCAAAAAAATAAAAGGTAAACACCTACATATACACATATAAACCTTAAATATCATGTTCAAAATGGACATGGTTAAGTTGATTCAGTGACAGAGAATAGTGTGGCTATAATTTATTGAATTTTGACGTCCCATCGCAGTTCTCAAAACCATATTTCATTTCTTAAAGTAGTGGTATGTTAACGGGCTACACCGTTAAAGAGACACGGTTTAGAGCAGATACTCCCAATAAAACATTACAAATGTGTGCGGTAAAGTGCAAGTACTCCCAATAAAACATTATCAATGTGTGCGGTAAAGGGCAAGTACTCCCAATAAAACATTACAAATGTGTGCGGTAGAGAGCGGTCACTCTCAATAGAGCATTACCAATGTGTGCGGTAAAGGGCAAGTACTCCCAATAAAACATTACCAATGTGTGCGGAAAAGGACATGTACCCCTGAGAACAGGTACTTTCAATAAAACATTACCAATGCATGCAGTATAGAGCAGGTGTTTCAATTATACATTACCAATGCATGCGGTTGAGAACAGATACTCTCAATAGAGCATTATCAATGTATGTGGTGGAGAATATGCACTTTCAATAAAACACTAACAATTTGTACGGTTGACAGCAGGTATTCTCAATTAAACATTACCCATTTGTGCTGTACAGAGCAGGGACTTCTAATAAAACATTAACGTGTGCGGTAAAAAGCAGGTACTCTCAATAAAACATCATCAATGTATGCGGTTGATAACAATTACTTCACAAATAAACTTTACCAATGTGTGCGGTTTAGAACGAGTATTACCAATAAAACATTAACAATGTGTGCAGTAGAGAGCAGGTACTCTCAATAAAACATCATCAATGTATGCGGTTGATAACAATTACTTCACAATAAATCTTTATCAATATGTGCGGTTTAGAGCGAGTATTACCAATAAAACATTAACAATGTGTGCGGTAGAGAGAAGATACTCTCAATAAAACATTACCAATGCATGCGGTTGAGAGCAGGTATTTTCAATAGAGCATAAATAATGTGTGCGGTAGATCTAGAGAGCAAGTGCTCTCAATAGAACATTACCAATGTATGCGGTTTAGAACTAAAACATTAATAATGCGTGCGGTTGACAGCAGGTATTCTCAATTAAACATTACCCATTTGTGCTGTAGAGAGCAGGTACTTCTAATAAAACGTGAACAACGTGTGCAGTAGAGAGCAGGTACTCTCAATAAAACATCATCAATACATGCAGTGTCTGTACTCTGTCTTAGTTACACTTCAAAACGGGTGCAGCATAGCATATTGCGATAGGAGATGGATTTAAGGTGTATTTTTCATGAATTCTTCTAAAATCAGATTTTCAAATATCATCTCACGTAAAACGTACTACTATAACTAGATCTATACCATGTTGTTAAGTCATTTAAAGTTTAAATGTACAAATGAGGACAACACATCACAAAGGAATTATTTGCACCTAGCGTGAAGAATTTTAAGTGTGTTTTGGTATAATCTGCTGGTACGCATTGGTGTCAAATTACAGTCCTACCACACAAAACATTGCATATTTCAATTCTATTTAAAAACATGTTACTTTAAAACCCAATATATCACAAGACCTTCGAATTTTAATTTACAATTACCTAACACTTTAAATAATTTACAAGAAGGGGAGCTCGTAGAGAATGAGAAACATTATACAGATATACACACATTTTAGTTACACTTTCGATCTGTTACGATTGTGGTAAAACATTAAATTCTAAAAACACGACTATAGAATGATAGGTACATCTATTGTTCTAAATTTCTGCACTCTTATTTGATTTATCTTCCTCCTGTTGCAAATACATGCATTATAGACTGCCAATATCTGTATTATAAACTATCAATACCCGTATCCCAATCCACTCCTACCTCAATACCCATATCGAAAATTAAATCATAAGTATTTGCATCGTAAATTATACCAATGCTTGGATCATAGAATATTACATTCTCGATACTCCAGGGATTCCGATCACTTACGAACTCTTCACCCCTGGAATATCTCATAGTAAAACTGAAGGCATCAGTGAGGAAAAAATATGCTCAGCGGAAACCCTTTGAATATAGAGAGAGCGACGCCCAACTTCAAACCGTTATACGGCTCTTTTGATGTACACCAAAGGACTATATTATATACCTGTTCTTTTCTGTTACCTTTCCACAGGCAATATGTCTTCAGGTCAATTCAGGTCAATTTCAGGTGAATTTTTTTAGGTCAAATTTACCTGAAAAGAGCAACTTAAAAGTCATTTCAGGTCAAAACATTGACGTGAAATTGACCTGAAAAGAGCAACTTAAAAGTCATTTCAGGTCAAAACATTGACGTGAAATTGACCTGAAAAAAACTTCATGTAAAATGGACCTCAAATTCAGGTGAATTTCAGGTGAATTTCTAGTCAAGATTTTTTCAGGTCAAATTGACCTGAAGACATATTTCCTGTGTACTATGAGATAGTCCAGGGGTGTAGATATCGCAAGTGATCGGAACTCCTGGAGTATCGAGGATGAGAATAGTATAACCTAGCTACCAAGCCGTATTTCAAATCACCCAGCAATACTCGTATCACAAATCATCAGTATTTGCATCGCAATTTTCCAATACATGTACATTCATCTCAATTTTACTACGGTATTGATAATTCATGTTGTGTCGAAGAAAAAAGTATCGATATCTTTACACGAAGTAACATGACTTGTATCTATGTGATTTAGCAACCTGTAATTGACTGCACGTCTGACGATACCGTTAACTATATAGCTGCTAAAACACATATCGTTGTTGGTACACGTGGTTTTGTTGCCAAGTTGAGATTGTCTAATTACACAAAACAAAATGAAGCTTACATTGTTATGCTGTAACCAATCAGCTAGAGTATCTGTACAATTACTTACCATGTAGGTGATGCAGAAGTGTGAAGTATCGGGTGCCCACATCTGGACCCTTCATTAGTCAGACGTCACCGCCAGCTTGACCAATGTCTGAACTGTTACAAAATAACACATAAATAATTTTACTTCCTTGTTCTATATGGTAACAAGCCCCATTGTTATTTTTTCACCTCATTAAACAAGGGGTCCGCTCTTTAAATACAGAAAATATTGAGGCTTGGACCGAGAAAAAATTGTCGCTTCTCTGTTCCACTTAAATTTTCTGTGAATGATGTCGTCTGCTCCCGATGTATACTGTAGAATGTTGATTAAACGTCAGACTCCGCCACATATGGTATTATTAGATTTTTTATCCTGTTTTCTTCAAATATCCAGTTAATTTAGAGACCATGTTGAACTAACTATGCATTTGTAACAGATTATCTGATCAACACGCAACGCCAATCATTATTAGTGCGCCGTTGTTCGCCTAGTTCATGTATTTACTTGTTGGAGTAATTGTGACACTATATGTGTTTGTGTATATTGTATGCACATAACCGATCAACAAAATGTCGTATCTTGAGTATCATGTCATTTTAATTGTTTTTCTTATATTTATCTATTTGTCCACTCTTAAATTGGTTTCTTGGTTTCACTGGTTTCTTTAATTGTCTTCTAAAACAGAAGAATCACAAATATGCTGCATTTCTTCCTTCCTTCCTTCTTCTTTCCTCCATTCATTCATTTATTTATTCGTTCATTCATTTATTCATATTCATCTATTTATAGGACATTCATTCATCCATCCATTATATCGTCTAACTTATTCATTCCTTTGTTTGTTCTTTCATTACTTTATTCTTTTCTTTTGCTAGTTTGTTTTTTGCTTTTTTAATTTTTTATCTTTATTAGTTATCTATTTATTTTTTTAATATAAGAGATTTAGCATAAGTATATAAACTTACTACCATAGTACTTCCATTACGCATTTGATTAACTGAATATCAAATTCCCGGGCATTCTGGTATTAAAGGCCCAATACTTTTTCGAGACGGCTTTTATTTTTTCAAATGAATATAGAGTCTCAACAGTTATTTACTCATCGTTAATACCACACTTATCATCACTTTCTGAACATTTTATTTCAAATCAATAAAATGTTATCTCCATAACGCGGGTCGCCTTATGTTTCCCGCCGTCGTCCTAAGTACCGTGCGGTATTTGACTATCACTGCGTCAGACGGCAAAACAGTAAAATGAATCCCCACTGTTATCATTGAATACGCAGTAAATCTTGTATATGTTTGGTGTGGTAACCACATCTTAGTTCATCGATATATATTTCTTATGTTATTAATGATTTTCAGAAACCTTTAAATTTTGCTCCGGGAAGGTAGTGGGCCTTTGAGTACTGATATCTATAACATAATGAGTTTATTTAAATGTAAGGAAACTCCACCGTAATTTGTGTTAAAATCTACATTTCATTTTTTATTATTTATTGACTTTGTGTCCGGGAATAAATTGATTTCAAATCTGTGTTAACACTATAACTGATTTAAAGTTCACTCGATCCTGTCTATAGATTCGATTGCGTGGATAAGGTATAGGCCATGGGCTAGGAGGGTCCCACATGCACCCCCCCCCCCCCCCAAACCTCCGAACCAATATTTTTCTGAACCCTTATGACCCACTGATCACAAATCCAAATGTTAACATTGCATAAATTGGGATGAACTTCCGGTTATGACGTCATCAAGATGGCCGCCATCTCGAATTTCACTAAAAATTGAAAAATAGTCATAACATTAACATTTTTCAACCGAAGTAGACAAATGAGGTATCAAAATGACCACAATAGAACAACAAATACATATCAGGACCAAAAAATCCAATATATGTAGTGATTTCTACGCAGGAAATGAAAAAATCGGATTTAAAGCTCAAAAATGGTGATTTTTCAGCAAATTTTTCATATTTTGTTTGACGCAGCAAAAATGTTTCCCAACAACAATCTATTATTTCAAAAAAGTTTTTTGACCACTTATCAATCAGTTTAAACAACAACAACAACAAAAACCAATGTTAACATTGTATAGGTTCCGGTTATGACGTCATCAAGATGGCCACCATCTCGAATTTCACTTAAAATGAAGAATAGTCATAACACTGATATTTTTCAACTAAAGTAGACAAATGTGGTATCAAAATGACCACAATAGAACGACAAATACATATCAGGACCAAATAATCCAATATGTGTAGTGATTTGTACGGAAAAAAATAAAAAAATAAGCTTTTAAGCTCAAAAATGGTGATTTTTCAGCAAATTTTTCATACTTGGCTTGACGCAGCAGAAATGTTTCCCAACAACAAATTATTACTCGTATTCAGTTATTTAAACTCCTATCAATCAGTAAAAACAAAAACAACAATATATAGAAATGCAAAAAAAAAAGAATTATTGTTATACCCTCAATTTTGTAGATTAGCAGCGTCTCAAAAATAACACAACACCTACTGACAAATGTAACCTAAGCTAAGCCTGTGTTTCCGTTAATATCATTAACGGTTCCCAAAGCGTTTGTGTCTTCGAAAATGAGCACATTCAATGTTTATTTCCTATGCATAGCATAGGCAAAATGTCAGATGGTTACTACAATGTCACATATGTCTTTCACTGGTTCTCAATGATAACCATTATCATTGTGCGTGCTTTCTCGCCTCACTGACCTATCCATTGAAGAGACACGGCATATCTGGTAGCTGGTACATGCAGTCCGAATCAGAGTACTCGAGATCCAGATCGACGTCTTCGATGTCGATGAGCTCATGTGACACTGCATTACCAGTGTTTTTCTAGCCTTTTATGACCCATCCACGGCCAGAGTTCATATCAGGAACAACAGGTTCAGGGATGTGGGATCTCTTTCAGATTCTAACATATCGTACGTATATGCTGTTTCAGACTTCTCCGGCATAATGGAAATTGCACCAGATGCACATTCTTCCAATGGTGGATTGGTTCTCCTTAGCACATAACTCCATAATTCGTATGAAGAATCTTGTGGACCCTCGTGCAACCATAAATGACACAGGTGATATCATCGAGGTCATTAATGAGGGCATAAATGTTAAATGTTTTTCATTGGTCTGACTTCTCCCACTCCCTTGAAGGTGCTGGTTGTGTCACATCTGGTGTATGCGCAAAGAGACCATTGAAGACTCTCCAGTAGAGAGTTCTCTAAAGTGCTTTCCAGACTTGGCAAAGAGTGAAACTTCACTGCAGACCTCATTTATGACCTCAAAGAATCCACCTGTGCCACTTATGGTCACTGAGGTTCACAAGAATGAGGAATTGTGCTTCATACGAATTAAGGAGAACCAACTCAACCCTCCGCAGAATGTTGATCTGGTGTCTTTTCCATCATGCCAGGGAAGTCTGGAACATCATATACGATATGTGAATCTAGGTGAAACTACGTTGGAAAAAGGAAGAGCTCCCACATCCCTGAAGCCGATGTTTCTGATCTTAACTCTGACCATGGATAGTTGATAAGTTAGAACCACGATGGTAACCCGGTAATGTAATGTCACATCAGGTCACCGAGGTCGAAGACGACACTCTGGCGAGAAAGCACGCACAACGAAAATGATTACCATTAAGAAATATGTGACACTGCAGTAACCATCTTATATTTCCTTGCGTTTTACACAGGAAATAAACAATGGATGTGCTCATTCTAAAAGACACAATATGTTTAGAAAAGTGTCATGGTATTTACGGAACTTTAATTTGATACCCTATAGCTATTAGTTAGCGTTTTGCTATAATAATTCAGTTTGAGAGGCTACTAGTCTACAAAATTTCGAATATGAAAATGGATTATTTTGAAGTCCCACTTAGATATTCAGCCAACTTTAAATTCAAATTTGTTAAGATATAAATCGTCAATAGCCAATGTTATATTCAGGAAATTCCAAGACACCAGGAAAATGTAGTGTTAGCGGTTTGGAAAAAATAATCATATGCCGCATCCGGTGATGTTTTCTAAACCAAATGATGGTATAAAAATTTTCTTTTGCATTTCTATATATTTTTGTTGTTGTTGTTTTAACCGATTGATAAGAGGTCAAATAACTGATTGTGAATAATAATTTGTTGTTGGGAAACAATTTTGCTGCGTCAAGCCAAATATGAAAAAAATGCTGAAAATTACTATTTTTGAGCTGAAAATATTATTTTTTTCATTTCCTGCGTTCAAATCACTACATATATTGGATTATTTGGTCCTGATATGTATTTGTTGTTCTATTGTGGTCATTTTGATGCCTCATTTGTCTACTTCAGTTGAAAAATGTCAATGTTTTGACTATTGTTCATTTTTCAGTGAAATTCGAGATGGTGGCCATCTTGATGACGTCATAACCGGAACTTACACGATGTTAACATTGGTTTTGGTTGTTTTCGTTGCTTACACTGATTGATAAGTGGTCAAAAAACCTATTAGAAATAATTGATTGCTGTTGGGAAACATTTTTGCTGCGTCAAACAAAATATGAAAAATTTGCTGAAAAATCACCATTTTTGAGCTTTAAATCCGATTTTTTCATTTCCTGCGTAGAAATCACTACATATATTGGGTTTTTTGGTCCTGATATGTATTTGTCGTTCTATTGTGGTCATTTTGATACATCATTTGTCTACTTCGGTTGAAAAATGTTAATGTTATGACTATTATTCAATTTTTAGTGAAATTCGAGATGGCGGCCATCTTGGTGACGTCATAACCGGAAGTTCATCCCAACTTATGCAATGTTAACATTTGGATTTGTGATCAGTGGGTCATAAGGGTTCAGAAAAATATTGGTTCGGAGGTTTGGGGGGGGGGGTGCATGTGGGACCCTCCTAGCCCATGGCCTATAAATGGACCAAGTTGTGTCTTTAACTAAATTACCCAGTGTATTTGGAATGTTGCCTTACGTTAATGCTGAAGTAGGGATAACAAGCGGTGCGATCTAGTTAATCTATTTCCTCGTTATTTTTTTTTATGAGACATTTGTTTCATGGCACTTAGTCCCAATGACCCATAATCATATGAAATCTTATTTACCAAGGGTTTATAACTACGGTGGTTGGGAGCGGACATGAAATAAATCAAATTATTGCGTGCGAACGCAATAGTATTGCGTGTGAACGCAAAAGTATTGCGTGTGAACGCAATAATTATTGCTTGTGAACGCAAAACTATCAATAGTATTCCCCAGATACAGAAGTAAACGATATCATAAATTTGATGCACTCACAGAGTATTAGCAACTCGGATCATAACTTAACGCTTTAAAGGGAAAATATGCATTTATAAGTAATGCTTAAAAAGGATACAATCTGAATTTCTGACTGTGTGTTTCGATGACACTCGTTTTTGAAAACAACAACGAAATTTGCAAACTTTCAAAATAACTTTCAAATTACTGAAGATTGAATGAAGTGTGATGTTGTTGTGAACATGTTAGTGTTGATATATGTGACAAAGAATATATATATTTATGTTTACTGTTAGTTAAATATCGATAAAAACCATACTCTACATGGTCCTATATCGTACATGTAGAGTATGGATTTTATCGTTTTTGTCTAGACCTCTAAAACGTCTAAAAATGGTCTTAGGGCATTATGGTGGGTCAATGATTATATAATCTGTAACTAATTATCAGATCCCTGTGGTTCTGATGTGGTCTAGTCGTTGTCGCCGGTATCTTCACCATGCAGTGGTTTACAAAGCAGTTTTTAATTTAGTCACATTGATTTAAAAGGTGCATGGGACAAACCAACAAAAAATAATAGAAAAAAAAACCCTGATCACATTCAAGAATTACCTTCAGCAACATTTTTTTTCAAATTTTCTATTGAACTCAGGTACCCAACAGGGTTCAATACTGGGTCCTCTTTTATCTCTTATATAGTAAATACACCTAAGTCCTTGGTACATGCCAATGATTTTTTAAGTGAGATCATGCATATTTAGATGATTTCACACAACGTCATTGCTCCTTGATAGTATATAGACTATCTATGTGAGACTATGTCTATTTTAGACTATTTTGCTAAAATATAAACAAAGAATCATAAAGCAATTAATTTAAATATATGATGGATATTAGGCCCATATTGTTATATTTTATAATCAAGAACACTGTATCCAGGTGAATATAGTCGATAAACAGTGTTGAACTACATGTACATCGTAGATAGTATCTCGTATCTGCACGTCGTAAGGACCCAATTCTGGTTTAATTAACGACGAGTATTTATATCCTTCAGCTGGATGACATAGCCTACTCTGTCGTCGTCTTAGATTCGACCAATGGGGCAATAGGTAACACTCTTGAAGAACAATTTTATATTAGGCTAACAGCGTCTATTTACGTGCCCCTGTGATTCGACCGCACGATCATAACTTCCGGTGTAAGAAATACAGACAGGACTGTGAAAAGTTTGGAGCGGGGTAATTAACACTTTTTAACTTATTTTATTATGTGTAGAACCTAGGCCTAATTTGATCTTAATGATGAAATTAATAAATGGCAGATTTATACCAACTTAGCTCGTGTTTATGGATGGGATGTGAAAAAATGTACTGATGTTGACAGTAATGGTCAGTTCGTCCCTTTGGGCTGGCTGACACCAGAATCGGATTTCACTTGTATTGGCCTTTTTATTTAAATATTAATGAAGGATATGAAAATCATTTCACCAGATTTAAATGATCATTTTTAATGACCATCGACATAATGACATATACAGTAGCTGGGAAATTCCATCCGAATACAGGAGAATAACATGAAATCTTACAAATGACATTTTAATTTTATGTTTTTAAAGTCATACTAAAATATAAAAAGAGAAGAGTTGAACACTTAAAAACCTTAAAAGGTGAGACCATACTTGTATTTTAAAGATAATACAAATTACAAAGGAACCAGAGACTACAGTAAGTTGTAAAGTGTTGCATTTCATTTGTAATAAATGTATCATAGGCACATCATATATATTGATTGAATGATATACATACAGACTCTCTTGTGATATATTGTGTAAAAGTGGTTTTGAGTTTATACCATCCTGTCTATATTTTATATGTTAATGTCACAGAAACTTCTACCAGAATTTGTTTACATTAATTTCTTTGTTTTAGATAAACCTCTGCCAGCCTTAGGCATACTTCAGCCATGTTGCGTGATGGGGAATTACAAATCCAGACCAACCATCTCGTGTGCAGGTAACTAGTTAATACAGTTTTCAAAACAAGTTTGCCTTAAAGTTTAAGTGTATAGGGTGAAAGAGTTACTGGGATAGTGGAGTAGTTTATCCCTAAAAATCTTATTTTTCACATCACTAAAATGTACATATTTTTGCAATTTATTTCAGATGAACTAAAAAAGAAAATCAGTGAAAGTTACTCAATATTCAGATCAAAAATTATTGAAGAACTTCGTCCAAATGAAAAGGATTGGACAGAGTTACAATTAGCTTGTGGGTATGTATTAAAATCTTGACTTCCTATCGGTGAAGGGTATATAATAATTTAATTCATATATTTATGTCTTAACAACCCCTTTGTAACATGACAGAAATAATTTTCTGGCTCATATTTTACCATGGACCGTATTCTTCCATCTGACAAATTTTGGCAAAGTTATTGTTAAACTTCAAAACTGATAGCTATATATATATATAGCTTTTCAAGTTTTTTAATGAATAATGACTAAATGTGCTACTTAGAAATAATAATCACAATTAGTGTCACAAATATGAATGCTGAAAGCTGTGCATTTGTACAATAACCCTACAACTTTACAAAATTATGTAGTTTTAGACATGCATATAATTATAAAGCCAGTTTCATTTGTACCTGTTTTTTGCATATTAACTTTATTCCGTTGCTGAAGACTATTTTTCACTTGTGTGTACAGAAGAGGCGATTGTTCCAGTGTAACAGACTTGTTGAATGAGGAAAATATAGACGAGAGAACAGATACTGGTTTAACACTGCTTCACATAGCGTGTATATTTGGTGGTAAGTATAGTTCTAACACTGCTTCACATAGCATGTAAATTTGGTGGTGAGTATATTTCTAACACTGCTTCACATAGCGTGTATATTTGGCGGTAAGTATAGTTGTAACACTGCTTCACATAGCGTGTATATTTGGCGATGAGTAAATTTCTAAAACTGGTTCACATTAGATGTACAAGATACAGGAAGATACAAGAAGCATATTATTGTTGAATGTGTATGAACAATAAACATGAGACACAAGGAGCATGTATTTTGACATAAACTTATGTTAAATCATTTTAAATAAAAAACAGATATACATGCAAAACATAGCATAGCATGTATATTTGTAATTTTTGGTTAGTGTATTTGTAATCAATAATTTATAATAGTTCACATAGCATGGTGTTCAGTGCTTCATATACTTTGGAAAGTAGCAACAAAACATGATTACAATACATTGTCTACCGTATACTGTAAACCAACTTTCTTTCGTGTGCGACTTACTTTCGCTAATTTCGCGATTCAAGTAAATTCACAAAAGTTGATTTCCGCAAATAAACATTTACATCATTGATTCCGATTGGAATTTTTGGACATTTTTTTAATCCACGAATGCTAATCCTAGCAAACTTGTTTTGAAACAGAAATCACAAAATTAAGTCGCTGCGAAAGATTTTTGGTTTACAGGATATAATGGATATAGCTAATGATATCATACCAACCATACAGTATACATTTTCAAGACTAATTGATCAAAACTCTCTTAACAAAGCATTAAAATAAATACTTCATAAATTTAAAAAGCTATTTAGTCAAATTGTTCATATACTATAAATGTATCTGTCTGTTGTAGGAAGTAAGAATCTGATAGATTTACTACTGAAGAAAGGCGTGAAGAGCTCTGTCCTCAGTAAAAACCTCTTTTCTGCTCTTCACTTAGCAACATACAAGGTAAGGATATGTAACATTACAAAATAAATGTAAAGATACATTCTTTGTACAAAGTAAGTTAATCTATTCCATCAAAATTCTAGCTCTCCTCTGAACTCCGAGGTTGTTCATTTCTATCTGGAGGTGGAATTCCTTCCTCTTACTGCCAAAATCTTAAAATCTCCTGGGTTACCACCGGGGTTCCTCTAATGGGCTGAATTATTTACTAAAAAAGCTCTATAGTTTCCATATTAATTAGAATTTAATTATCTTCTACAAAGTGCAGTAATAAGATGTGTACAAAATTATTACAGTAACTGTATTTGACTATTACACTCCCCTGTCCACATAACTGCCCCTCCCCCTTTTAGAGGCCTTCATTTCACTTACCTCGAATGCATATTTGTAACAGGAGGATATTTATCTCTCCCGTCCTTCAGGTCCAAAGGATGTGAATATCCGTGAATAAGACAGAGACAGACAAACAATTAAGTATTTATCAACAAAACATGAAAAACTAACAGTCAAGTATACGAGACAACGATCAGCTCACACACCCATTCTCCAGACACACCAAACCAAATGACTACATAATTAGTATCACAATTTCCCTACATTGTAGACAACGCACCTTCACAAGACAGCATTGTATACTGGGACAGCAGGTGAGAGAGTGACAGCACGACTGGTGCTCATAACCACTCTCTACCTGTACACGAATTACACCCGATTTTATACCCGCTCACATACAATGCACGTTCATGCCAGCCAATCAACACACAGATAACATACTCACTTCGGACTCAACTAGACACAATAACCCGTATGAAAAACAGACATCTGTACATAAAACAATATACACATTGATTCTATCACACTCTTTTACACATTCATAGTTTTACCATATTTTTGAAGATCAATGTTTGATGTCGTTTTTGGCAATGCTGAGAATACCACACTATGCTACAGCATTGTAATGGCTGAAATGACCAAATATCTAGCTATATATGTGCAAGATTTTAAGTACACTTATCTCATTTAATAAACCCATGTTTTACAGTCATGTTATTCCTTTGACTTTAAATTAACAAGTTCTTATTATATGAACAGGGTGACACAGAGTGTGTACAATACTTGCTGGACAGCAATGTTGTAGATGTAAATTTAGCTGGAAACAGTGGCGCCACCCCTCTACACATTGCTGCTAAATGTGGCCATTCTGAGGTAAGTCATCAGAACCAAGGTCATCAAGGTCGTGTCATAATGGTTACTGACTTTCTTTCACATGCCATTTCTTTTTCTTGAATTTCACATTCAAGGGAAGTTCGTGAAAATTTATTTCCGTTCATTGATATCTTCCACAAATATTTTGAGAGGCGTTTTCTTTTTTAAGTCGGCGAAATAATTTTTAATTTTAAGTCGGCGAAACTAATTCCTGTAAACTGATCATTTGCAGATTACCAACGCACTGCTAGAGAATGGAGCGAAGGTTAATGTGGAGGATGCTGTTAAGTTCTCCCCTCTTCACGTCGCCTGTAACTTCGGCCATGATCGGGTAAGTTCTTCCCACTTCATGTCGCCTGTAACTTCAGCCATGACTTGGTAAGTTCTCCCCTCTTCACGTCGCCCGTAACTTCGGCCATGATCGGGTAAGTTCTCCCCACTTCATGTTGCCTGTAACTTTCGCCATAACTGGGTAAGTTCTCCCCACTTCACGTTTGTCTGTAACTTCAGCCGTGATGGGTAAGTTCTCCCCACTTCACGTTGTCTGTAACTTCGGCCATGAATGATTAAGTTGTGTAAACATTGTGTCAAGTAATCATATTCCATATTTCTTTCTCTTAGAAGTGCAAATGAAACCAAAAATTATTTCAAAATGAATTGCGCTCTAGAAACTTTCAGGTGTTGAGACAGGATTTTTGAGAACATGTATAAAGTTTATATCCAATTCTATGACAGGTTGTGGAGCTGCTTATCTCCCATGGGGCTGACGTAAACATCTCTGGAGGGGTCGGGGATAGACCCCTACACCTGGCCTGCGCTAAGGGCCACCTTCAGATCACAAAACTACTGGTCGAGGGCACCTCCCAACAAAAGGCTGATGGTGAGACATTAGAATTACAAAACTAGCTAGTTCTTATGGTTCTACTAGGATAGCAGGAGAGATTCAGGGTTATTGTCACGCTACCTAATAACTGGCTTGATCTTTCATGTAATTAGAGTACATCATAAATATTTGAAGACCGTCGTAATAACACTAAAGTGACATAGCAAAGGAGAAGTGTTAATTTTGACCCTCTGATGACCATGACCAATAAGAATTATTTATTTACAGATTCCTGGGGGTTAGGTGGTCATGATGTGACACACATGGTACTCTGGCCTGACCTACGTACGTCACATCATGATGACTTAACCCCTATCTATTAGCCCCCAGGTATCTGTAACAAAAAGTAATACTTAACCGTCAATATCATCAGAGGGTCCAAACTGACACCCTTCCAAAGTTTACTCTGATTTCAGAGTCAAATGTTGAGGAAAATGATCATATCCTTTAAATCTGGTTGTTATGTATATACATTGTTAGTGGATCAAGATCTGTTGTTCTCTGGAGACTTAAGTATATATTCATCCGGTGTAAAATCTAGATCAAACTGTTTCGACTGAGGTTCTTACTGAAATACCATACATACTGTATAACAACCATAAGTGTGTTTTTTTCGTTGGAGGAGCACTAGTACTCCTCCAACGAAAAAACCAGATTTTTTTGTTGTTTTCGTTTTGATTTCCGGTAATGAGAGTTATCTTCTTCCGGTTTACACTATTCATCAATTCAATAAAAAAAAAAATTTTCTTCTCGATTTGCTTTATTATGGTCATCGACCAATTCGTTATTAAACTGCTATAAAAATCAAAATATATTTTGTATTATTTATGTGTTGTAAAAATAGTACTTCATACATTGTATAGTTCATTCGCATTTTGTCTGAGTTATGACCCATTTTATGGTAAAATATTTTATTTAAAATCCAAACTCACATTTTTTAATGTCATGATATTGCAATGAGACAAACTTTTAATTTATATATTCAAATACTTCAACTTTATTACAATACATTTAATAAGCAATAATCTTTGAAGGGAATTACTGGTGACAAATTGATGAAAATATTATTATTATACAAAATTTGTATTTGTATACCATTTATATACATGTTGTACAATTTTTTTCTGAAATAAATTTTTTCCTGAAAAAAAAAAACAACCATAAGTTTGTGTAACCTTATAACTACCACAATATTAAAGTAAACTTTTTTTTGGTTTCAGTGAATGTGACTGATGATGAACAGCACAGACCGATCCATTTCTGCTGTAAATCGGGTCATCTGGCGGTCCTGTACTTCCTGTTGGAAAACAAGGCAGAACCACATGTCAGGGATATATATGGAGACACGCCACTTCATCTGTATGTATATAAATCTGACTTGGGTCAGCATGACCAATAGTCATCGTGCTTTGTCTGTCATTGTCTGCAGTATATTGTGCGCTGTGAGCCGCCAATTAACTTTTCACATTTTAAACTTTTTCTTACATTCTACTTGTGGAATTTAGCTGAAACGTGCCTGAAATGATTCTGACATGATCCTGACCAAGTGTTGTTATTTTTCGAGTAGAACCAAAATCCAACATGGCCTTCATGGCTACCATGACACAATATGTAATTCATTTCCCATTCAACTGCGCCCAATGTTGGGCTTCTTGTTAAAAATTGATTATTTTTAAGTCATTCGCAGGTTTATGAGTGTTTTTTTTTTTTCAATCAACCTTTGAAAAGATTTTGCCTATTGTAATGATGTTGTGGTTTCAGTGCCTGTTACAATGCTAAAGTAGAGGTGGTGAAGCAGCTGGTAGCCCTGACCAACGCTGAAAGTCTGACAGTAGAAAACATTTTTAGTGAGTTCCCTCTCCATAGGTAAGTACACTATATATCCATGTCCTAAAGCCCCCAAGGTTGCTGATCAGCTAGTGGTAGGGTCAGTAAAACAATAATGTACCTCACTGATGTCATAGTGGTGATTATCACAATGGGCTACGGTTCAGTATCTTATATTTTGATTTTTTGTTCAAGTTACTTTTCACAAACTTTAATTTTTTGATTAAAACACAAATAAAGATATAAACTTATGGCGTATTTCTGTTTGTATTTCTGTTAGAACTTGATAATGCACAAACACTTTTCCCCATAAATCACATCCGATAGAAAACTGCGAAATGAATTAAGAGTTGTGCAGTATACTGTTATGAATCCTCTGTTCCCTGCCCAGAACACCAGGAGTAGTTATAGGCTATTCCAGTAGTGAGGTAGATGCTTTAACAGATTAGCTGTTAAGAACTTATATTATAGCTATTGATGAGGAAACCTTGTTGTTTACAGTGCCTGTACTAGTGGCCGTAGTCTGGAACTGATCAAGTATTTACTGGAGCAGCCCAGCGTCAACATTAATCAGCAGGGTCGTGATGGACATACAGGTAAAATAGTACACATACAGGTAGTACACATACAGGTAGTACTCATACAGGTAAAATAGTACACATACAGGTAAAATAGTAGTACACATACAGTATTACACATACAGGTAAAATAGTACACGTACAGGTAGTACATATACAGGTAAGATAGTACACAGGTAGAACACATACAGGTAAAACAGTACACATACAAGTAAAATAGTACACATACAGGTAAAATAGTACACATACAGGTAAAATAGTAGTACACATACAGTATTACACATACAGGTAAAATACTACACACACAGGTAGTACACATACAGGTAAAATAGTAGTACACATACAGTATTACACATACAGGTAAAATAGTACACACACAGGTAGTAAACATACAGGTAAAATAGTAGTACACATACAGTATTACACATACAGGTAAAATAGTACACGTACAGGTAGTACACATACAGGTAAGATAGTACACAGGTAGAACACATACAGGTAAAACAGTACACATACAAGTAAAATAGTACACATACAGGTAAAATAGTACACATACAGGTAAAATAGTACAAATACAAGTAACATAGTACAAATACAGGTAACATAGTACACATACAGGTAAAATAGCACACATACAGGTAAAATAGCACACATACAGGTAAAATAGTACACATACATGTACAAGTAAAATAGTTTGAAGGAAAACTAATTTGGGATACACACCAAAAATGAAAATCATGTCACTGCGAAAACATGTGAATTACACTAATTGAGATACCAGATTTACTGTTCAGTATAGCCCTGTGAATACAACCATGGTATGTAATGATTCTATAAGATATGGTTTTATGATAATTATGACCTATTAATTGTGTGTTTTATTACAACACAGCGCTACACAGTGCCTGTTACCATGGCCACATTCGCGTTGTCCAGTTCCTGCTGGAGTGTAGGGCCGACATGAACCTCGTGTCCACCATGACAGACCAAAGCTCGGGCAGTGAGAAAGTCGAGGAGCAGACAGCACTCATGTGGGCATACGAACAAGGTAAGATGGTTAGATTTTATATATTGACCTTTTTATGTACCTACAAAATATGACAGATGAATTGAGAGTAAAGTGTTAACTGTTTGTTGTGGTTGAGATTGATATACATCACTAGATATTCTTTCAGAAAAAATTAATTGAAGTTTTTTTGTAGATTCTTTTGTCTGGATATTTTTAACCAATTTCTTTGTATATCTGGCTGTATTTGGATATATTACATTTGCCTTATTTTGTATATCAAACCAATGATTTGTAACGTGACTGTATCTGTAACGTATTTTCCAGGACATGATGATATAGTAACACTTCTGAAGCACCACAAGCGGCCCCAGGACGAATCCGCCTGTGGGGACTATTCTCAGCCTGGTCAAGAAGGCTCGTACGTGTCCGTCCCCTCCCCACTGGGCAAGCTCAAAAGTATAACACGAGGTTAGTCTTAATCAAGGTCAGCAGAGGTCAAACATGTTGTGTCTACGTAGTTGTGAATATATTTTGTGATCCAGCGTTCAAAAATGTTTAAAAATTCCATGGACAAACTCAGAAGTGCTTTTTCTAGTTAAAGAGATTTACGGCTTTGATGCAGAAAACTAATGTAAGTGTGACTAAATTAACTATATAAGTGCTTAGTGTTTTTATTTGACTTTCTCTGAAGCATGAAATAATCTGTTGTTTATGCTATTTTACTAGACTGAATGATTTTCCTATTCATTAAGAAAACCTTGGTATTAAAAACTATTACTATTTTACAGAGAAGATAGATGTCCTACAGCTCAGGTCCACCCTACCTCGTCACTACCACCTGAACATTGGTGACCTTGACTTTGAGGAGGTCATCGGCAGTGGATCATTCGGCAAAGTGTATAAGGGGCGTTACGACGGCAAGGTGGTAGCTATTAAAAGGTAATTAACATGTTTATAGTAAAACATGGTTATAATAGATTGGGATCAAGGAATTTAGTAAAAATGTTAAAAACATATTACAAATATTTTATAAGAACCTTGATGAGGTATTTAATATACTACATTTTAACCAAGAATTAGGTATTTGAAGCACTGTGACAGAATTAAAGTACTGTAGCAGTACACTAAATGTGTATGCTCTCTTGTCCAGGTACAGGGCTAACTCATTTGGTGCTAAGTCTGATGTGGATATGTACATATAAAGTACTGTAGCAGTACACTAAATGTGTATGCTCTCTTGTCCAGGTACAGGGCTAACTCATTTGGTGCTAAGTCTGATGTGGAATATGTACATATAAAGTACTATAGCAGTACACTAAATGTGTATGCTCTCTTGTCCAGGTACAGGGCTAACTCGTTTGGTGCTAAGTCTGATGTGGATATGTACATATAAAGTACTATAGCAGTACACTAAATGTGTATGCTCTCTTGTCCAGGTACAGGGCTAACTCGTTTGGTGCTAAATCTGATGTGGATATGTTCTGTAGAGAAGTTGCTATTCTGTCCAAATTAAATAGTCCATATGTGATCAACTTCGTGGGAGCATGCCTGGACGATCCTAGTGTAAGTAAAAAACACTTTTTGTGACAGAAATTTGCACTATTTCCATTGTCTGCATACTTAATAATATATTGTGATTGCAAGGTTTCATCATTGCACTGATTTGTTAAAAATTTATTTTGGACTTGAACTTGATTGCTCAAGAATTAGTACGTCTACAGTGTTTGGAAGAAAACCAATTTCTCAAATAGATCACTTATTAAAGGTTTTAAAATACATACTGAAATACATGCAATTTTTTCTTTCACAGCAATTTGCCATAGTAACACAGTTTGTGTCAGGTGGCTCCCTCTTCAGTATACTCCATGAACAGAAAAGGTAACAAACCTACGCACATCCTCTTTGGGAGCCATTTAGTCAAAGGGAGATAACTGGGTGTTCTCTTCACCACTTTTGAACCCATCCGTATTCTCACTCGGTGACATTTATTGGGTGCGTCCGGGCAACTAAAAATTCCTTTCCCAAGAGAAGTTTTGCTATATTTTCCCTGTTTCATGTGAATTTTTTCTTAATTCAAGAAGAAAAAAATAAAACATTTAAAATTTCCAACTGATGGTTTGTTTTTCCTTCCCAGAGTTATAGATCTGCATTCCAAACTGACGATAGCAGTGGACATCGCCAAGGGAATGGCCTACCTACACACTCTGCCTCAGCCGATCATACACCGCGACCTAAACAGTCACAATGTCTTACTAGACGAGAACGGTCACGCTTTGGTGGCCGATTTTGGTGGTAAGTTGTTTTGTTGGGTGTATGTGGGGATAAATGTGAGAGATCATGACAGATATGTTCTATGATATATATAATTGAGGAGGAGTTCCAATTTTCAGAAGAAATACTGTAATGCTGAGACTGTGAGATTAATGGTGATATATATAATTATAAATATTTTTTTCTACACACCACCCACCACCACACTGATATCAATTTGTAGTCTGTCTACTGTAAACCTACTTTTTTCCTGTGCAGTTTACTAAATAGTAAATACACGAAAGTTATCTCCACAGCTAACATTTACAACATTGTTATTGATAGGATTTCCAGCAAATTTTTAAATCTGTGAATGTTAATCTTTGCAAACTTGTTTTGAAATAGAAATTGCAAAATTTAGTAGCTGCAAAAAGAAAGTTGGTTTACAGTATCTGTCAGTCTTATTTTTTAGAACTCATCAATGTGTTATTATGTGTTTCAATGACATTGTTATCATTTGTTCCAGAATCCAGATTCCTTCGTTCTCTAGAAGACAATATGACAAAACAACCTGGTGTGAGTATATTTCTTCATCACTCCATCATGTCAAACATAGATTGTGACTTAAATGTATAAGGTATAATTAATATTTGTGTATGCATGTGAAATATCATCACGTTTTTTAATTACCTTTAATATAACAATATGAATAAAATTATTTTATTTTTTGCAGAACCTACGATGGATGGCACCTGAAATATTTACACAATGTACAAAATACAGTATAAAAGCGGATATGTTTAGTTACTCGCTTTGTTTGTGGGAACTGCTGGCCGGAGAACTACCATTTGGTCACCTCAAACCAGGTAGGTCTAATGGTTTACAAGTCCCTGTGTGCGGGGACTACTGGTTGGAGAACTACCATTTGGTCATCTCAAACCAGGTAGGTCTAATGGTTTACTAGTCCCTGTGTCTGGGGACGACTGGCAGGAGAACTACCATTTGGTCATCTCAAACCAGGTATGTCTAATGGTTTACAAGTCCCTGTGTCCTAGAACTACTGGCTGGAGAACTACCATTTGGTCACCTCAAACCAGGTAGGTCTAATGGTTTACAAGTCCCTGTGTCTGGGGACGACTGGCAGGAGAACTACCATTTGGTCACCGCAAACCAGGTAGGTGTAATGGTTTACAAGTCCCTATGTCCGAGAACTACTGGCCGGAGAACTACCATCTGGTCACCTCAAACCAGGTAGGTCTAATGATTTACTAGTCCCTGTGTCTGGGAACTACTGGCTGGAGAACTACCATTTGGTCACCTCAAACCAGGTAGGTCTTATGGTTTACAAGTCCCTGTGTCTAGGGACAACTAGCCAGAGAACTACCATTCGGTCATCTCAAACCAAGTAGGTCTAATGGTTTACAAGTCCCTGTGTCCGAGAACTACCATTTGGTGAACTACCATTTGGTCACCCAAACCAGGTAGGTCTAATGGTTTACTAGTCCCTGTGTCTGGGGATTGCTGACAGGAGAACTACCATTTGGTCTGAAACCAGGTAGGTCTAATGGTTTACTGGTCCCTGTGTCTGGGGACTACTGGCAGGAGAACTACCATTTGGTCACCTCAAACCAGGTAGGTCTAATGGTTTACTAGTCCCTGTGTCTGGGGACTACTGGCAGGAGAACTACCATTTGGTCACCTCAAACCAGGTAGGTCTAATGGTTTACAAGTCCCTGTGTCCGAGAACTACTGGCCGGAGAACTACCATTTGATCACCTCAAACCAGGTAGGTCTAATTGTTTACAAGTCCCTGTGTCCGAGAACTACTGGCTGGAGAACTACCATTTGGTCACCTCAAACCAGGTAGGTCTAATGGTTTACAAGTCCCTGTGTCCGAGAACTACTGGCCGGAGAACTACCATTTGGTCACCTCAAACCAGGTAAGTCTAATGGTTTACTAGTCCCTGTGTCTGGGGTCTACTGGCAGGAGAACTACCATTTGGTCACCTCAAACCAGGTAGGTGTGACTGTTTACTAGTCCCTGTGTCTGGGGACTACTGGCTGGAGAACTACCATTTGGTCACCTCAAACCAGGTAGGTCTAATGGTTTACAAGTCCCTGTGTCCGAGAACTACTGGCCGGAGAACTACCATTTGGTCACCTCAAACCAGGTAGGTCTAATGGTTTACTAGGTGCCATTTACAATCATGCAAGGAGGGCAGCAATTATAATTCTAAGCAATATCTGACATGTCTGCAGGATAGCATATAAATGAGTAATGGCTTAACGTCCTCATCTTCTTAGCTATTTATCTGTCTGATTGAATGTTGACTATATTTTCAGCTGCTGCAGCAGCAGAGATGGCCTACCACAATACAAGACCTCCAATAGCCGTGACCTTCCCCAAACCACTTGTGGCTATCCTACAGCGTGGCTGGAACGCCTCAGCGGAGGTAAGCAATAGATTATTCATTTTCATTGACATTTCTTGGCATGTAGTTGTCTCCCCTTACTGATCAGAAAGGTAAGCAATAAAGTATCATTCATTTTAATTGACATTTCCTTGGCACACAGTTATCTCCCTTTACTGATCGGATATTATATTGCACATTTTGTATGTGAGAATTTAACTGTCTCCATGGTAACAGACTCAACTTTAATTGTGATTGAGCTGTACTTTCTTGGTTAAAGGTCAAACCTGAATTCCGTACCATCTCAGAGTATAACTATTTCCTTGGTTACAGGATAGGCCAGAATTTAAAGAAATTGTCACGATCTTGGAGGAATGTAAACAATCCCAAGGTGCTGCTCTCCTCGGTAACTCACCAATGAGTGTGTCCCTTGTGTCCCGACTATCACCAATCAGAGACGAGGATGAAGGCGAGGAAGGGCGTGACACTCCGCCCCTTGCAGGTCATGTGACAGCCCTAAGGTCACATTGGGAACAGGAGGCCACTAGACACAGGTAACCAAGACAGTTTCTGATTTGGGACCATGAATCTTAATCTGGTCCATCTGAACCTGATACGGTTCACACCAATGTTAACAGGTTAAGATTTATGGCCTCATAGATGTTCAGATTAGGGGTCACAAGTAGGATAATATTCAAACTTCAAAGTCATGGCCTCAGTTATCTAGAAAGTAATGTTTAGGGCCACAAGCAGGTTTAGATTCAAGGTAACAATGAAGACCTACAAAGAGGAGGGCCACATATCTACATTTCATCCTATGTCAACTGGTAAACTCACCATTATATATGGGTCTGACTGTCACTGTTCAAATCTTTCTATATCTTGTTACTTATGATGTTCTTTCTGTATCAGTGTTGTTCCTGACGACGCTCTGAGACGACGTCTCCAGTATCCACAGATAGACAAAAATGGTAAGTTAAGGTGTCATTGAATGATCCAAACACAGTTCTTGTATTGCTGTAAATTTCTAATTTTTTAGTTTTTCAATTTTTTCTGGGACCTGCCTGCAAGTTTCTCTCAGACTTATAAAGGCAAGTGACTTTTGTGTAGAAGTCCACTAACTGACTTAGTAAATTACACTTCAATGTATAAAGCTGTTCTATATGCAGAGAAGACTTTCTAAGTTACTAGTATTATGATATTGCTTTGATCTGCTGTAGGTTATGTGTCAGACCCGCTGAGTACACTACAGATCCCAGTAACCATTGCTCCTCCAGCTGAACAACCTCCAAAGGCAGACTCGCCGTTCACCCCACCAGCGGTCAATAATCTTAGTAATGGCTTCCGCTCACAATCTCCGGCCAGTAGTACTTCATCCAACGACATCACGTCTTGACGACAGTCGCACTGGTCAGAATCTCCGGCCAGTTTCACTTCCTCCAACGACACCATGTTATGACCACTGTGCCATCTTAGAACTAGTCAGATCCTCCGGTCAGTAGTACTCTCTCCAACGACACCATGTTATGACCACTGCGCCATTCTTATAACTGGTCAGAACCTCCGGTCAGTAGTGCTTCCTTAAACGACATCATGTTCTGACCACTGCACCATTCTTAGAACTGGTCAGAACCTCCGTTCAGTAGTACTTCCTTAAACGACATCATACTCTGACCACTGCAGCATGCGTAGAAGTGGTCAGAATCTCCAGCCAGTAGTACCTAGTCTGGCAGGAACATGAACCTAGGCCTAAATATTTTCTGTATTATTTAAAACTACAGAACATCTGAGGCCAGACAAGGGAGTTTCTATAATGTTGTATGAGACCTGTATTGTTCAGAGGTGACACCTCTTAGAAATAGGTCTACATACAAATAATGACAATGGTGTTTCAGATAAAAACTTTTGAAATGATATCTTCACATGTGCCAAAACCACATACTTTTTATAACCTTTTGTTCAAATTTTAAGTAGTATAATATGTATTTATTAACTGTGACGAGCAGCTGGTTTGTTCACATTCTTAAGTGATTTCCCAAACTACATAATGTACATGTTATATCAAAAAGAAGAAAAAAACCTTTAAAATGGTTGTGACTAATCAAATTGATTTTGGTGATTACAAACTGAAGAAAAAATATGTACTTTTTTATGTGACTGCTCGAGTTAATATTCAGAAATGCAATATAAGGTTGTGTTTTAATTGTATTAACAAGGATGATATTGAGATTTGACTACTACAATAGCATTACTTTTAGTTGATTTTATGTATATTTATATACATCCTGTTAACTGGTTAGTCAGAGTTACTGCCCTTTATTATACACCATTAATATGATGGTTGATTGACAGATGATGGACACAGGGTTGAAGTCACATTAATTTATCTGGTGCCTTAAAAATTTAATTTCTTTGACTCATATTAATGTATGTGATTTGATAGCCTCTACTACTGTTTAAATTCTAATTCATATACACCATACAAGTACTTGCCAAATTAATCAAATGCTTGATGCCATATTAAAGGCCCACTACCTTTCTGGAGCAAAATTTAAAGGCTTCTTGAAATCATTAATAACATAAGAAAATACATATTGATGGCCTAAGTTGAGGTTACAATATCAAACAAATGCAAGATTTCCTGTGTAATATAGGATAACTGCGGAGATTCATGTCGCTGTTTTGCCGTCTGGCACAGTAATAGTCAACTACTGCGCAGTATTAAGGACAACGGCGGGAAACATATGGTGACCCGCATTATGAAAATTATCTTCATTAAATTTTTCCAAAGATGATGATAAATATATATAGTATTAACAGTAAGTTAATAACTTTTGCAACTCTACAAAATTATCAATCTCGTTTTACATTCACATTTTAGAAATTCAAAGCCGTTTCGGAAAGGTAATGGACCTTTAACATAAATGGCTGTGTTGTGATAATTGACTAATTACATGATATATTATTATTACTGAACGCAGTTTGTTAGAATAGTCAATAATTTAGAGAAATTATTATATTTGGTATGGATTTTTAATCAATAAATCATGAGAATTGCTATAAAAATATTTTTAAACAAGAGCTGGTGGAGAACAGCAAAGCTCGCCTATTCAGAAGAAGTTGATGTTCAAGTATTTACTATTTAAACATGGAAATATGACAAATTAACAGACTCAAAAAAACCTAAAAGGCCCCAAATTGGTTGTATTATCACGTTCAGCATCCATACAAATTAGAAAAATAAAATCATAAACATTTATGATGACTTAAGCTTAAACAATAGACAAAATAGAAACTTGCTCAAAAACTTTAACATGGAAATATGACAAATTAACAGACTCAAAAACTCCTAAAGGGCCCCAAATTGGTTGTATTATCACGTTCAGCATCCATACACATTAGGAAAATAAAATCATAACATTTATGATGACTTATGCTTAAACAATTGACAAAATAGAAACTTGCTTAAAAACTTTAACATGGAAATATGACAAATTAACAGACTCAAAAAACCCCTAAAGGGCCCAAAATTGGTTGTATTATCACGTTCAGCATCCATACACATTAGGAAAATAAAATCGTAAACATTTATGATGACTTAAGCTTAATTAATAGACAAAATAGAAACTTGCTCAAAAACTTTAACATGGAAATATGACAAATTAACAGACTCAAAAACTCCTAAAGGGCCCAAAATTGGTTGTATTATCACGTTCAGCATCCATACACATTAGGAAAATAAAATCATAAACATTTATGATGACTTAAGCTTAAACAATTGACGAAACAGAAACTTGCTCAAAAACTTTAACGTGAAATGGGACGCCAACGCTGACGCCAACGCCGACGCCGGGGTGACAACATTAGCTCCCCCTATTCTTCGAATAGGCGAGCTAAAAATTAATTGTTTCATTCATTTGAATGGACTTGCTTTATGTACATGATAATGTAGCGTTATCACAATCAATAGGGAAGGGTTCTCCATGTTGGGTTGGTTTTGGGTAATTTTTTTTATACTTTTTGATTTTTCTGCAGGTTTTAATGTAGTCTGACATAGTAGAAATTTTCAATAAATCAACTACACGTTAATTAGTGGAGAATCTTATAATTTATAAGTTTATACTTAAAAGCTGACGCTTGATGTAAACATAACGCAATATATTGTGAGTGTTGGAAGCATGGTCCAGTTAGTATGATGTACCCAGGTATGTGTTATACGATTTATGTGCAATATTTACGTTATCTGTCACTTTACTTTGCCGTTCACCAGTCTGTCGTTTACCAGTCTGCCGTTCACCAGTGTGTCGTTTACCAGTCCCAATGTACTTTTTTTCACTTCTTTGACTTTCCCATTCTCTGTTCTGTCAAAATGTACTGAAATGTACTCTTCTTTTGATTGTACATCTTGATAGTCATTAGATTTGTTTTCTTTTCTCTGTAAATATTATGCTAAAATGCTTTTATGCTACACCCACAATTACATCAAATAATAGCCAATACTGTTACCTTCGTGCAGAAACTCATAAATATGCAAATTCTAAACTTTTCTTCCATGAAGAATTTTATCATTTACCTATAGTATCTTAACTATTGTGTTCATTGATAAGCATTTTATTTTCATTATTTTTGGACTTTTTAAAAAATATTTATACTGACTCCTTAAAATTTTTTATACTAAATTAAAAAAAAAAATACAAAAAACGATAGTGATACATGCCCAGGTTGGATTTGCTTGATTTCTATATGGAGTCACATGTGTGACCTCAAGCTATTTGTGCACATTTGTAATTCCAAACACTAAAGCAAACAAGATGAACAGTACGGTAAATATGGTAAATGTGTGTATTTAAATGTGATAAATATGTGTCTATACAACAGACTATGTTATAGCATCAATATTAATCTCCACACTTTATAAAATGTATGATAATGATATGCCAGGTCCTTTTAAATGTGAATGTAGCTGGGTTTTTTTTTGCTTTTTTTGCAATTAGAAAAGTAAATGTTCATTTATCAATACATATATGTATGCTTGTTGTCATTAGCTCAATCGACTACCGGTAGTCAGCCTTTTCTGCAGTACAGTGTACGGCAGTCTGGCAGTCTCAGTCCTACATCAACTTTTTCCTTCAATTGACATCTGAAAATACCAAGTGGCCACTGATATCTGAAAAGGGCTCACAATGGTCAAACACTGCCCCTATAGGATAAAAAGTCTCCATTAAATGCCTTTGGGTTTGATACTTACTTTATAGCATTAACTAGGATACAAAATAGCACATGAACGATTCAGGCCCTTTAGGCCTTTGTTTTGTATATATTTATTAGTCCATTTTTCTGTTTAATGCAGGCCTATTTTATACAGTTTTGTAAAAGACATATTGGAATATTGTACATGTATAGACAAAAATTGAATGGGCATCCCCAAACATCAAGACCATAATACATGGTACAGTAGTAGTTATAAAAACAGGTTTATTTGCCCCTTAAGACATGTGTTCTCTTCTTATTCCTAAATCTGGAACAGTTCATTATGGATTTACAGGGATGAATTAGTTAAGATTCTGCTGATATGTGTATTTGTGAAAGTTTACACAATGTAATATATTTATTTTGTTATACATTAGAAAATGTATTCATAATAAAATGCAATCAACATCCAGTCAGTGATATTTTCTTATCCTTTGTAATTTGCAGTATTTACTTCAGATGGATATCAAAAGCTTAGGAATAAATTTAGTTTTATTTTGTATTATATACCCATAATGAGTAATACATTTTACCTTTACGGTTTAGAAAGCTGAAACAACAACTTCCTAGCTTCTCCATGGCTTTCAGATTTACAGCATACTAGAGCACTATAGTCAGTAAGATGCATTGTATAATAAATACAGTAATTATAATGGAGGCTATAAACTAGTAATTATTTACACTAGAACAAATTAATATACATGTATTTGAAACTCTTTGTAGCACATTCAGATGACAGAATTGGCAGGAAAAAATTGTCTATTTAAAGTGAATAGTCAAGCAAAGAAAACCAGTCTAAATGTGTTCATAATTGGTCTTCCAAACGTCCTTGCATATCAAAACGACAGTCAATGTCTGCTTATGTTGTCCAGTTTAGACCATTGAAATTATGGGAAAGCCCCATGTAAATATAGAACAGTGCTAATTATAAATTCACCAAACTCTTTGAAAGCGAGGCTGTGTGGAAATGTCAAAACGGACACAGCCAGCTAGGAGGACTTTTTAAGATTTCTAAAATATAAATCTATTTCTTCGCATGCAGAGCAATTTGATAAGAAATTTTATTTTTCTACTTCATAAGAAATTCTACTGTATATATATATATAATAACACCATTTTTACCGACTTTAACCTTCCTGTGCCCAACTATTCACTTAAAGTAAATATACATTTAAACAGAGTTTCGTTCTATTTTTGACAGAAAGATATGGTGCAATATGCAGTGTTTAGCTTCGCTGAATGTTAGTTGAGAAACAACTGACTACCACGGTATAAAGTCATATATGGGATAAACAACACCTGCTATTTATCATGTTTATCTAACTCTTCTAACTCAATTTTCAAATTTTATTCATTTGCATAGTTTCAATGTACCAAGATTTAAAATCTTTGTCGGATATATATTTTTAAAAAAAAAACCCACATAATCTAGGCAAGTGTCACACAGACCATGTGCTCAGTGTAAACATTACCTTTGACCTCTCGCGGAAGTGAATCGATCCCATCTTCTGATTGGTTGGTTTCGAGGTCTATTTACCACGTGGGAAACAATGCGATAACACACAAAGGCTGAGAAGACAGGGAAAGTGAGTGATCGGTGTACGCGGGCCGAAGGATTGCCCCATACCGGGACAACTGTGTGCCGCGAGATTTTACTGGGAGGATACAAACTGTGCCCGACCATGGCGGGCTTCAAACTCGGGATCGTCCGCCTTGGCAGAACAGCGGGGAAAGTGAGTATAGCATGCACTTGTCTCCTCGGCCACATCAACATGGCGAGCCGAGCAACCCCGACCGCCATGCCATTTTTCGGTCAATAATTATCTAAAGATCATAGCTGTGATGCTCCGACTGATTCTGTTATTTCCTAGATCTTGTTCGTGAATCTATATGGTAAATGATGATGTTGTTTAAATGGCCATAGATTCCTACCCTTGTTGTGTGTAGGAGGTGTCTAAAAAGTACCGTTATTAGCTGTCAAATCCGTAACGTCACCGGCATGTCCCCCTTTCATCTACCCCCTCCCCCCGGGATTTTTTGGTACTCTGACTGTACATGACCGTCGTACACACCGACGTCTGTCTAATGACATTACGTATGAGAGACTTTTATTGTTTATCCAGCTGACAGAGAGATTAATGAACTGTTCTATTTATGGACCTGAAAATCAATATTACCGTATTTGTTCTCATAGTCGAGCCTTGGTCAGCATCAGTACTTGTCAAAATCTTTATATTTCACCACGTGTAAATAACTAAAATTAATTATTAATGTAATTATAATTATAGTGTAATACCATGTTATTTTATAGAAGTGAAAATTCTTTGTTTCCATCATGACTGTATTATATTAGGTGATAGGTACACCAAAACAAAGGCATGTGTCTGGTTCAGTAACAGCTGGTGGGTAGGTCCTGCCTTTGTTACATTGTTATATACGGAGACAACATGTGGGCCTCTGTCACACCTTGTGGCTGTCATATAAAGCTGTGAAAAAATGTCATTCATCATCAATATTATAAACCTAAGCCTTATATTGCCCTCATACTGAAAAAAAAACTTCAATTTCCTAGTCAATTTATATCTGCAGTACAGTAATTTTGCAACTAACTGTTTGTTTTTTAGATGACATGACAGGGCTCTCATATAGACCTACGTTTGCCAATCATAATTAAAATTTAATTATCATTTAATACAATTAGCCTTAGCTAAAGTTATACAAATTATCACACATTATCTATCAGGCATATTACATATAGTAATGTACCTTTGTAGAAATGATATCAATTTTTACTGATAGCTGATTTGATCATGAGTCTTAATCATGGTTTTATTTTATTTATAAACTTCAAATTCTTTGTCAAAAATTTCATTTTTCAAGAGTATTTTATAATACAGATATTAGGCTTCAGTACTAGCTCATATATATATATATGTATACAATGAATGTTAATTTATAAATTATAATGACTATGTTCAAAATTATGGATAAATAAAGAAATTTCATATAATTATCAGGTAACCTTAACTTGAAATTATAACTTGAAATGCAATATCGATTACTAATACAAGTCAGGGGTATCTTAGTACAGTAATTATATAACCTGAGTGTTCCTATTAAACAAACTAGAACTTTAACTATGGCCATATGTTCTTGTTGTTTTAGTCTTCTGTTCAATGATAAATATTTTATTAAAGACTTGTGTCGGTTACAAACTGAGTGTAATTATCAGACATTGAAAACCCCTGTTTCAGTTGTATTTATGAATATTTATGAGTGTCGATTTCTGTGTATACCTGGTACATTTAAACAACTTGTGAAGGTTTCCATGGTAACAAGCGTTATTAATGTATGGTGACATGTGTCACTGGTAGTTCACCCGTCACCTAACTGGATGATGTGTCAACAACACTTCAAAAATGGCTTTCACACTCAGTTTCAGGTTTTAAACAAAGTTATTTTATTTAGTTTGGGGTAGTTTCAGGTTTTAAACAAAGTTATTTTATTTAGTTTGGGGAGGTTTTAATACATTAATTATAATTATCATCGTATTTTATACAGCCGGGGTCATTTAAGGATATTTATCAGATTAAGATGGTGAAGGAAAGCCTGAGTACCCAGAGAAAAACCGACCAGCAGCAAGTACCTGACAACTGCCCCACATGGGTTCGAACTCGCAACTTGGACATTTTAAATATAACCACTCAGACTGAGCCACCACGTCATGTCATTTTACTTTTATAGATATACCCATCATAAATATAGATATTTGTAGAACTAAATATCTCTATTTAAAATTTTTAGCTACATAGCCTTCATGGAGGAAACTTGTAAGTACCGTAATTGCCTTTTTGTATTTCTACCCATATTGTAGATTATTTTTCCTTTTGAAACAATTTCGACAATTTATACATGTAGTTACATGGCTCTAATTTATAACTGTGTTGGGTGATTTTGCTATATGCATTTGTATATATGTACACAATGGATTTAAAATATTGCTCACTTAGGAAAATTCTGGACTTTATTTCCTTCCTCAGTGATTTAACTAGGCCGTTATCAAAAATACTTTGATGCAGGGGAAACAGTTTTATTGTTCCTTGTGTTAGACTATTCCACATGTTTTATGGCTGAATAAACAGATAATTTGGAATTTTACACCGTTTATAGTAGTTTTCTGAACTACATGATGACCGTGGCCTATTATAGAACACTATCAAACCATTATTCTCAAAATCTCTGCTACCTTAGAGATACTAGGTTACAAAATAGAACCATATTTACTCTGAATCAGAAAGCTTTCATCTTTCGACTTTGTAATTATATGTAATGGAGCTTAATTACGATACAATTAAAACTGAATGAGCTATACTGGTAATGATTGTGCAAAAAAAAGGAAAAGAGAAAAGTGTACAAAAACACGAAGCTTAGTCATATTTTAATTGATATCACATGATGATTCTGCTCCATTGAAACTAAATATAAAACACGGGCCTAAGTGATATGCTTTTGGTGTATTGTTTACAACACCAATAAGATCATTTGTTCATTCACAAATTTTGAGAAAATAAAAACTTGATGAGGAAATTAAACTATGTGCCGAAAGGACACCGAGTTACTCTGTATCTAGTAATCCAGGCCATCGGTCTATAGAGGGGGAGATTAATCGAAGTGCCGGGTGATGTAATGTGTACATATACTCTCTGTATAAGTCGTATGTTTATGTCATATCTATAGTCCTATGTAGGATTAAGCCCCACCCCTATCAGTGGTTTAATCCTCCCGACTGTAGGACTTCAGACACAGATAAATATAAACCTACCAGGCCAATTAGCCTGGGGTTATCTATAAAGCTCCAGCTGTATAGTAGATAAAGATTGAATGATAATTAGTAATATCAGCCAAGATAATTAGTATAATCAGTAGGTTAGAAAGACATATTGTTTAAAGAAAAAACCATCATGTATTTAAGTCCAAAATATAGGCAATTGGCATATGGGTGCTGTACGCACTGTAGATCGTGAGTTTGAGGAACATGCAGGCAAAAAATTGTCACCCTTGCATGGTCACTTATGTTTGTGAGATATTATCCATTCTTTAAGATAAAAAAAACTTACAGGATTTTATGGTATATTATCAGAGAATGTGAGAAGTATGAATTGAAATGATGATTATATAACTGCACTGCTTCAACCAAACTTGATCAATAATCACACGACCTTGACATGTATAGTAACATGGCTGTTGCTGTAATGGAACACTATAAGGATTGATTATAATTATATTGAGCTTTTTTTTTGTCTATAAGGAAACACACATCTGGCTGAAATATCACGACTGTTTGTTATATATGGGGTATATCTGTGTATCTTACTCTCGGTAGTCTTAAGTCTAAGGCTAGGACATCACATCAATACTGGAGACAGAAAAAAATCGTAGCAGAACAGATGGCTTCATATCCATGCACGAAGCTGCAGTGTGAAAGTGAAAATAACAAGTTTAGTTCATTGAATGTTTCTGACATACGTACATACAGCTGTAGTACGGTTACATATAAGTGTGTTGGATCTCAGCAATATTAGGTGCTTTATTTAATGATATTTACTCTCTAACATTATATAACAAACCAATAGATTGGAGTATCAGGTTTAGAATCTTCAATACATAATTTTGAAAAATGATTGTAATCAACAAATCTGACTTGAATCTTAAAGGTACAATAAAAAAATTGTTCAAGTGTAACTTAAACTTTCTTTTTTTTTTTTAGACAAATAATGAAATATATATCAAGCTAACCAGTGATCTGGGTATGAGATGTCAGTGTTACTATAAGTATATATTTAGTTTATTATATGTAAGCTAATCATACTTGATATTTATTGTAGGAGATTATCATTACAAACTGTAAGATAGTCATACTTAAAATTTTATTGTAGGAGTTGATTATATAACTGTAAGCTAACTATACTTAAAGGGACAATTCACTCACGTTAATTCTTTTACATAACCAAGAAGCAAAATATGGCATAATGGCATAAATGTATTGTTCTACATTTCTTATGAAACATATAACATAAGATATTGACAAATTCCACGTCATTGTTTAGTATTTTAATTGATACGTTGTTGTAATTACAATCATTGATCAATACGATTAAGCAGGTACAATATGTACGCTGTACCAATATCCGAGCCAAAGTCACGCACGTTAAACAAATGAACTACATAACCACTGTGGCGGTGATATAATGATTTTTTAGGCAAGACAATTCACTTAATAAGGTAAACACACTTCTGTCAGAGCGATTTGAGCTGTTCTAGACAAAAGTAGCATTACTCTACGAGCAAGGGACTGGGTTCGGCATACAAGATATTCGACCACAATGTGTAATGGCGGACAGCGAGTGAGTTTGAACATTTCACACGCATTTCACCACCATGGGATTTTCTGACATATCACAGTAAAACCGACTGATCTAATTTGCATTAGAACTGGGGGGTTTCCGATATATATACAAATTTTAATGTTCTTGTATAACTGTAAGCTAACCATACTTAATATTTATTGTAGGAGTTGATTATATAACTGTAAGCTAACTATACTTGATAATTATTGTAGGAGTTGATTACATAACTGTAAGCTAACCATACTTATATTTATTATAGTAGTTGATTATATAACTGTAAGCTAACCATACTTAATATTTATTGTATTAGCCTGATTATAGAGATGTAATTACATATATACAGTCTGTATATAGCTATATAAGCTATACTATACTACACTGTATATACAAAATGAACTAGATATATCTGTTCCATTGTAACTAAAATCTTCCCAAAATGTATACATATGACAGTGTAACTGAACATATCAGCCATGCAATAAACAAGAGACCTGCTTATAAATTAAATAAAGGTGGGTAAAACAAAGCTCTATGGATGTCCACCATAGTAAGATAACCATACGGATGACAGTGCTGTATGTATTGTGACATTACCGAGGGTGTTAATGAAGACTTATGACCAGTTACCAAGCTCCCACTGCTTCCTTATTACATATTTATTATTCATGGACCTGTCCTAACGATTGATGTCTTAAAATGTTCAATATTCCTAAAATACAGATTGGCTACATGTAACGTATACATAGCTAGCTTGGTAGGGTATACTGAGAACATTGTAGGAGGATAATATGTTGTTATGATATAATGAGATACAGGTTCACTTGGATATGTCAAATGTCATTATGTAGTAAATGTGTGTATTTAGGAAAATGTAGTACATAGTAATACTACGAGTAACAATTCACAAACTCCATTGCTGTAATATGTGGATATACGTATACCATTGGCCAGTAGATGTTATAATAAATGATCCTTTTCGTTACCAACTTCGAATGATCGAATGAAATAATTAAAATCCTGTCACAGTTATTGAATTCTCTGAGCTGGAATATACTTGTAGCTGCTGAAATAATCAGAAAGATGTTAAAGTTTGCTAATTGCCATGAAATTAGATCCCGCCTCTTATATGTAGGGGCGCAAAAGGAAGTCTCTAATAGGCTATGTATCCTATATATATCATTGTATGAAGTTTTAAATGTTTAAATTGGGCAGGTTGTTGCAGTTAAAAATTTGAATACAATGCTACAGTTTCTCATCGATCAGCTATTGTTAATTATACAAAAGGGCGTGAACTTGATATTGATTACATGTTTGTTATAATCTCAGTCTCACTAGCTGTAGTATTGTTCTATTTAAACCCAAACCTTCATATTCTCCAGTCATGCAGCACCGAGCATTATAAATTTGATAAGGAAAAGTAAACACAAGTTTACTGGAGAGCCTGATTATAGATCTAGACTTGTAAGGACATGTGTTGTTTGTTAAAAGCAGTGATGGTAATTTATATATACCCGGTTTAAAGGTTGAAGTGGAGAGGTCATATCTCAGACCGACGAGGGTTTTCCATGATGATGATGGTAGGAGACCATATATGACTTGACGGGAATATTCAGCATAGATTGAGTTTTCATTTGATAATAAAAAAGGTTGCCTTATTTACAAATATCATTGTTTGTCAATTAAAATTACAGTTCTTTTGAGATGGATGCCAGATAAAGCAAAATATAACCAAATCCAATGAATGCTACGTACCTTTTCTTAATTAAAGCCATTTTGATGTTGTCCGCAACGTAACGTTGAATGTAAACAAAAGGAAATTTAAGCTACACCACTTCCTGTAATTGATCTGAAGGACATTAGGACCTTGGCTATTATCAGTTTCTAGGCAAAGAATAGTGTTGGGAATCGTTTGTAAAATCACAATCAATGATCGGTTAATTAGGACACTCTACTAACTATCGATTTTATAATCGGATAACATTTATAGAAAAATTTCCTATATTAATAACCTTTTATTTTCTCTGAAGAATTTTAGAAAGATATCCTGTGCCAACAGTTCAATGAAGTAATTTTTGTAATTCAAATTATTGTTTATTGAACATGTCTAAGACATTTTGAAATGTGGTTTTGTACCAATATGTATTCACATAATAAAGGTTCAGAACAATACAAAATAAGCACAAGTTATCTCCCATTTTGATTATCGATAATTGACTTTCAGAATCCATAATCTTTAGGAAAATCAGAATCGATCTTTTATCAATTAAAATGAGAATCAGTCCAACACTAGATAAGGATATAATTATATACATGTATATATATAGCTATATATAAGGCACACACACCTTGATAGCTCACACGGATGTAAATGATGTGTCCTCCATATAGAGTAAGTCACATTAATTGTGATGTCATTATTTTTGTGAGCGCAACTCACATCAACTCACATCGTCTTCTCGTAAAAGTATGCAGTTACACTATGAAACACATGACATCACAGTCAATACCTAACCACAAGCTTAGATAACTCTGTTATATGCAAATACGGAATATGCTTGTATTTCTCAATTTCTCCTAAAATATGAATATGGTTAGACTACATGTTGTGTTACAAGAACTAACAGTATTGTGCTGGTATAAATAAAAAATTATTAAACATGTCACATTTGTTTCCTGGATTGATCAACATTTTATGATAATGATTGATGTGTGGATTTGGTGATTTTAATTTTCCTAACTGCAATCATGTTTGTTTCTTTTCCCAGGTAAAATACGCTTTGTTAGATGAACGAGACATCTCCCTGGTAGAAAACCATGCTTTTGAGGTAATTTTCCAATTAATGTCTATTAGCATCAATACTTATCAAACTTAACAAGGGTATTATTGTCTAGTATATTTTAAGTTTATGAATTGATCAGATATGAATTGAGTTGTTTTATGCTTACACATATTTGTTTTACCAACCTTTCTGGCTGTTTTAATACACAGGCATGGGTATAAGAAATTCATGTACCATATATATGACTCAATAAATGCCCCCGTCATTATAAGTGCTCCCCCCTCCCCCTTTTTTGTTGGAAGCCCCAATTTACTCATTTAACTCTAATTAAATGCACACCAAAAATATGAAAACCAATAACTGACTTCTATCGCAAGTTTGTTTTTGGCTTTTGACATACTTTTTGCAGTAATGTACATGTGGTGAAAGGTTAGTTCAAATTTAGTCCTATGAAGCACCCTTTTGTTTTTTTCAAGTGTCGTATTCGATCCAAATAAGCGCTAAGGCTCTTAAGATTAAACAAAGAATTAGAGGGGGAGGGGGGCTTAATAGATCCAAATTTGGACTTACCATCAGATCATTGCTCAAAGTAAGCCATATAATTAAATTTGCAATAAAGAAAAACTAGTTTTTATATTTTCAGGTAATTCTATGTGAAATTTAGGCCACAAAAAGGGAGAGAAACCCTTATAGTGGTGGGGCATTTATTGGGTCAAATATGGTAGATTATTGTAGATGGTATAAATTATTTCACAAAATGCTGTGCTAAATTTTCACATTTATATTATTCTAAAATGATTTGAAAATTTTCAAATATCGTATAATGAATACTTCAAATTCCTGTTTCAGGCTCGCATGGAAGTAGATCCTGATGGCAATGGAGCTGCCATTTTTGCCTACACGCATAACATCCATCGTAGTAAATCTACTGCCCAACCTCTTCACAACTTTCTGTGGTGAGTAGATCCCACTGAATATTTATAGGCCATACACATCGTAGGAAATCTACTGCCCAACCTCTACACATAAGTTTGCGTATTACAGACTTACCTAGTCCTTTGCAGGTAGGTATCCTTTGTGACGTCATTGTTTTGTGAGCGAAATTCTCATTGTTTTCTCTTAAAAGTAAGACGTTACTCTCACACAAAAATGGCATCACAATCAAGACCTATCCACAAGGGCAGATAACTCTGTAATATGTTAAGACGGAATATCCCACTTAATATTTACTGGTTATAGGCCCCAGTTAAACAGAAATATTTCAAAGTTTATCATGACCAAGTAGAAAATCAGCAATTGTTTTGTGGCAGAGCTATAATTATGGTTCAGTATTGTTTGACATATACACATACCTTTTTACCATTTGTGCTTTACTCTCTATAGGGAAAGACATTGTGGAGGAATCGCTCCCCGTTGGAAGGTCATACATAAAAATGGTGTTACTGTGGACAACAGAATGGAAAATCTGGCCCTCGTCCCTGAAAACAGTACTCCATACTTTGAGGAGCAGCCATCTACCAAGTCGAATAGAGAGCAGAGTCTGTATTGGTTAGCTGTTCAGCAGTTACAGGAGGAACCCCTCGACTGTGTAAGTAGCAATCGATAAATTTATGAGTACACTCGACTGTGTTAGTATCAATCGATAAATTTGTGGGTACACTCAACTGTGTGAGTATCAATCGATAAATTTGTGGGTACACTCAACTGTGTGAGTATCAATCAATAAATTTGTGAGTACACTCGACTGTGTGAGTATCAATCGATAAATTTGTGAGTACACATGACTGTGTAAGTAGCGATCAATAAATTTGTGAGTACACACGACTGTGTGAGTAGTGATCGATAAATTTGTGAGTACACTCGACTGTGTGAGTATCAATCGATAAATTTGTGAGTACACTCGACTGTATGAGTAATGATCGATAAATTTGTGAGTACACACGACTGTGAGTAGTGATCAATAAATTTGTGAGTACACACGACTGTGTGTGAGTATCAATCGATAAATTTGTGGGTACACACGACTGTAAGTATCAATCGATAAATTTGTGGGTACACACGACTGTAAGTATCAATCGATAAATTTGTGAGTACACATGACTGTGAGTATCAATCGATAAATTTGTGAGTACACTCGACTGTGTGAGTATCAATCGATAAATTTGTGAGTACACTCGACTGTGTGAGTAGTGATTGATAAATATGTGGACATATCAACCATCTGCACCCGAGTCTCTGTACACTTAATTCCCAGTATGAGTTTCAGTAGTGTTTGAGAATTTTATTTTATCATCAAGGATTTCTAAAGATAGTGACAAGCAACAAACATTTTGGAGTATTTCAAGGTTGATATAAAAACAATACACTTGACAATGTGATATATGTAGATTAAATTATATTTTGCCCTATCTTAGTTGACAATGTTGGAGTAGAATGTTCTATTTAATGTTGCAGCCTGCTGAACCAATCTATCACAAGGTCTATAATTGTAACGGAGACAGTGTCAGTGAAGGTATGTCAATGACATCAAAGAATTTTGAAAAATAAAACGTATGAACTCTGTGTTACATCAATTGTGAAACAAGTTATACAATGTTTATATACAAAAAACTTTCAATGGCCTGGACATTAGCCGAGGGGTCTGTTACAGGAGTAAAATAATCCACATGATCTAGCAGGTGACGTTTTTACACCATGTTAGGATTAAACCCTGACAGGCTAGGTGAAAGTCAAGTGGGGTAACCACTACACCAACTGCCAAGAATTGAGTTATCATTGGTAAGAAAATGCATTAAGAATAGGATTATAATCTATCTAAAGGTCAACTTGGGTTTCCTCCCATTATTCCAATGGTACACAGGGGACACTTACACAAAGCCCTGGGGTAAACATTCATAGATATGGTTTGGATTAAATTTTCATATCCTGTTCATAGACATATTTATTTCACATGGAATCTTATATGAATATTTGATTGTACAGTGACTTTGAAGTATATATTTTTCATATAAAAACTGGTCTATGAATATTATATTGTACAATTTCTTCGAGTTAAATTTATTTCACATGAAAATCTTCTATGATTGTACAATGAGTTATGTTTATTTCAGATGAGAACTCTATGTACTATGAGTGTCACTATCCCCCGTGTACAAACATGGAGAAACAGATCCGCGAGTTCAGTATTTGTGGGAGGTGCCAAGAAGTCAGGTAGGTCCACAAGGCTTTACCACAACATGGGAATGGGCCACCATATTTTCAGGAGTATAAGCCACTAGTATTCCAGTGCGACTTATATGTCTGAAAGTTAGCTAGGTTTCTTCATATTACTGACAGTTTACAGTCAGTACTGGCTACGGCTTGTACTCCAGTGCAGCTAATATATGTACAACACACAAGAAAAGAGAGAGAAAAAAAATAAAAGGTCTTTGCAGCTTGTACACGGGTGCGACTTGGAATCCTGAAAATGCAGTATACACACTTAATTCTCCCATCCTGTCCATCCAGATATAGGCAGAGATATTTATTTCTAGTTTCACTTTCAACATTCCAGGTCAAGCCTATTTACTTTGCTTTCGAGGGGAACAATTTCTATTGGAAAAAGGGTTGCTTATGCAGCCTCCAAAAATAAATTAGAAAAATAGCTGATGGTGTTTGTACGTTGCTTGTCAATAATTACTGCCACAGGAGTATTTTTATGTGTACTTGTCAAAAATGTCCTTCTCTACTGCCTTACTTCAGCTATGGAGATAATCATTTGAACTTTTACCATTGAATCCATACATCTAAGATACAACAAATTCTCTATTTCTAGGTACTGCGGCATCTACTGTCAGCAAAAAGACTGGCCCACTCACAAAAGGTACTGTCGTGAACGGTTACGGCCTTCCCAGTGTGAACGACCTCCAGACCGATAAGGTCAAGGTCAGAGATTTTATTGACAGTATGACAGTTTGAATGAGGAAGAGGGCATGAGGTATGGAAGCTATCACAACATTATGGTCCTTCAGTACAGTCAACATCAGCCGATTCAGATGGACTCAGACTCATCTGGAAGATTTTGTCTTCCAAAAAAATATGTCAAAAACGGTGGCCAACATCAGTCTTACCAAACCAGGCACACACCACAGACACACCTTATGTACTAGGATAGACTAGATTGATGTCTTGTATTTCCAGTATTCTATACACTAAGGAGCCTAACTCGATTTGCCCTCTTCTATTTCCAGAATATAACTTCCGTTCACTCGATTGTAGCTATTCTACTTCTGGAAGCTCTTCCTTCTATAGGCTGGAAGATCTTCTGGAAAGACTTTTCTTCTTAGAAGAGCGCAAATCGAGTTGAGCTCAGACCAACACAGCGTAGACAACAGTCATCACAGATTAATCTACGATCTCATCGACCCAAACAGATGTACGAATTTGTATCCACTTGGACATCGGTGACCTCTGACATGTGGGTTGGATTATTCACTGTACTTGTTTGTTTTTGCCCCTTCATTTGATTCCATTTCTTTTGTCAGTCATTATAAAGAGGACCCAGAAATCCAGTCGAGAGAGAGAGAATATACTTAAGTTATTCTCCTTAGACAAACCTTTGGTCACTACAAACACATTCTGTACATTAACCTAAAAACTTTCACCACCAATCATTTCAGTCAATTTCACCCACTGAAGACAATGTGAAGAAATCATTGTGGCAGAATTGCTTTACACTGCAAGTGAGAGTAATACCTTCAGTCTGAGAAGGCAAAAGCACATTTTTGGCTAAAGGAGAAAGTTTCTAGGTTTAAATGTACATGTCGCCACATTGAGAGAATGGTAAATTATTTAAGTAAGAAAGCAGTGTGTGTGATATCGTCCATTCCTGTTAATCGTAGTTTTAGTGATCTTAGATTATATCATGGATGTTGAGTTCTTATAAAAGATCTTCCTATTACTGTAAATTGAACTATTTTTTTCACAGTCTAATTTTAACGCAAATGCGAAAAACTGTAAAAAGAAAAAAAAGTGTGGATATAAATTAATAGTGCAATTCAGTTGTTATTACCGGAATTACCCTTTCACAAAATTTAGCACTGTAAATTAATTTGGGCAGTACAGGAAAAAAACGAAAAAAAAAATATTGAAATAAAATTACCAATAGAATAGCTACATTTACAGTTCTTCCTAGGCATAGGTTTTGTAGACCTCTGTTTAGAATGATAATGGAAGATCAGATATTTTCCATCTTGGTACAACTTCTTCATATTAATTATCCAGGCTACATTCTTGGATGGGGATATGAAACTGGTTAATATTTAAAATTGATAGCTAATCATGCCCATATTTTATTGGAAACCAACTACAAAAAACTTCATTTCAATAATTTAAGGTTTTTATGATATATTAGCAAGTTATTTTGATTTACAAAATTTTTAATTTCGATATTTAAGTCTAATATCATTATAAAAGAACTACTCTAGCTATGATTGGAATTATTGAGTGACAGAAAAATTTCAGAAAATTTATGATTACCCTTAAAAAATTCAGAAATTAACTGTTCTTTAGACAAGTTGGTTAACAGACGAATATATATATATAATATAGATCTGTATAAGATATAATATGTTTTACAGATATAGAGATCTGTATAGAGAATGCTAGTGTTGTAACTACTATAGTAGCTACATCTGTCTTTTGTTGTTGTTATTGATGTGATTGTCTCCCTTTGTCAATTAACTAACAGCTATGTAACATTCTAACAGGCAATTAGGATCTGACTAGAGCTAAGTCTGATTATCAAATGTAAATCAAACAATAATTTATTACCTATTAATTTCAATTATCTTGATATATATACATGTACTTGTGCTGTGCTGGCATCAATTAAATTTTAACTTGGTAATCCGGACGACATTGAAACCTGTACAAGAGTTGTCTTGTTAACTGTAATTATCTCCCTTGCATCCATCCAAGTTTTTGTATGTTCAGTATTTTATTTACAATGTGTACACACTAGTCCTAACATTGTGTTTTATTTATAGAATTATTTAGTGATATGTCCGTGTTTACATGTAAGTCACCTGACCAACAGCAGCTTCACACTCGGGCTTCACCTTCAATACTTGGCCCGTGTCAATCTGTAGATGTCGTTTAAATGTTAAGTTTTTCTTGTTACTGATTGAGACTGTGAGTAGTAAACACTGTTCTTTATGTTTTAAACCTGTGACATTAACATTTATTTATTTATGGCAGTCTACAAAATGTAGTCTATAAATGCCGCCATTATTTAGTTTTGTTAAATTATTTACTTGTAAGAGTTGTATATTTAGTACATTCCTATAGAGGAGTCATTCCATTGTTGGGCGGTAGACGCCATATTGTTTCCAATGGAGGGGAGATTACTCTACATGTTCATCAGGGGAGAGAACTCATTTACTTATCATGCAGCATTCCAACAAAATAGTGTGGTGATTTTTCTTTGTCCTAAAGATTTTATTTAATATTTGAAATAGCTAACTTGTGTAATTATGTGTGGTATTGGCAAGGTTTTGGACCTGGACATTAATTCGAAAGATAGTTTAAAACTAAAATGAGAATCATATTTTCAATGCCATGGTCCTGGCCTAGCAAATACGCATTTGTGTGCAATTAATCATATAATTAATTTACTTAATCAAGGTGTGATCAATGTGTTCTTTTAGCAAATTATCCCATTTACAACTTGCATGTTTATAAAAAGATATTTTAGTTGAAGTTACCACAGAATGTGGTTTTGTTAAATGTTAAATTCAAACGATAGAAAGATGTGAGAATTCTCTTTCAAACAGAGATTGCCAATAAAATGGGCAAACTATCCAAATTGATATTTTGAGTCTACTGTTTTAAAAAGTCTGAAAGTCAAGATTTCTTAAAATTGTTAAGGTATTAGGTTTCTTTTAAACAAAAGTCACTTGAGTAACTATAAATAAAATTGATTGTAAAGGCCCTCTATCTTTCCAAAACTGCTTTTACGAGAATTAAAATGCAATTGATATTTTGTTGCAAAACTTACTTAAAGTTAAATTTAATATTGAATGTTAGTTTTCATAAAACAGGTCGTCATATGTTTCCCACTGTCGCCCTAAATACTGCGCAGAAGTTGACTATCACTGCGCCAGACGAAACAGCAAATGAATGTTCACTGTAAGATGCTACACGACAGGCAAAACAGCAAAATGAATGTTCACTGTTAATAAATAGTACACAGGATATCTGACATTTTGTTAGGTTTGTAACCTTATCTAAGACCATCAAAATCAATTTTCTTAATTAAGCTCAAAATCATTTCTATGTTATTAAAAAAAAGTTCTTTTTGTTTAGAAAAGATGTTATTAAAAACATTTTATTTTGTTTCGGAAAGGTAGTGGGCCTTATGAGTGCTATTATGATCCAAGAAATCTGATGAAATTTCAGATACATGTGAAATTTGTATTTATTGCCAAATTTTGCCATTAACACTACGCAGACTGAGATGGTGACAATTAGGTAGATGTGTTCACTAGAGCGTGCCATTTATAGTAGGTGATTGTGATTTTAACAATTAACAGTGCAATATAATTGTGTGTTTTAATGATTTTAACATTCCGTACCTGTATTTACATACAACCAATATATTGGTTCTCTGCTCCAGGTCAAACCAAATTATATTTCAGAAAATTATCTGATTCCTTTACAATAATTGACCTGACTTTCCACCATTTTCTGTAAACATTTTCTAATAATTACCAAATTAAAACTAATTCCTACTCCTATATTTGTTTGTTTATTTCATGCATCGTTTTCAAGATAATGAAGAAGTCAGAAATCTTCTACCAAACATCAAAATTACCATTTTTCAGCTATATAGGGGACAAATCAGATACACTCTGATTTTCCACTATTCTCGGAGTTTGATATATTGCATACCAACTTTATGTTTCCATTTTTAGAAACACCCAAGTCAATAAATTCGTTTAGTGATGTCATAATTTAGTCGATATTGCGCTTGTGGACTATTGTCAAAACTTGAGTTATTCAGGGTGCCATTTTATCACCATGGTTCTTGTAATAAACACGCACATCAGAGAATCTTCAGAGTGATGTCACACCATATGAACCTCAGCAAAGGTCCATTATTGATTAAATATTGAATTATTTGATTTTTAGCTCACCTGGCCCGAAGGGCCAGTGAGCTTATGTCATGGCGCGGCGTCCGTCGTCCGTCGTCCGTCGTCTCGTCCGTCCGTCCGTCGTCCGTCTGTCCGTCAACATTTCCTTTAAATCGCTACTAGTCATAGAGTTCTGCATGGATTGTAACCAAATTTGGCCACAAACATCCTTGGGGGAGGGGGAACAGAACTTGTATAAATTTTGGCTCTGACCCCCCGGGGGCAAGAGGGGCGGGGCCCAAGAGGGGAAATAGAGGTAAATCCTATAAATCGCTACTTGTCCTAGAGTTCTGCATGGATTGTAACCAAATATGGCCACAAACATCCTTTGGGGAGGGGGAACAGAACTTGTATAAATTTTGGCTCTGACCCCCCCGGGGGCAGGAGGGGCGGGGCCCAATAGGGGAAATAGAGGTAAATCCTTTAAATCGCTACTTGTCCTAGAGTTCTGCATGGATTGTAACCAAAATTAGCCACAAACATCCTTTTTGGAAGGGGAACAGAACTTGTATAAATTTTGGCTCTGGTCCCCGGGGGGCATGAGGGGCGGGGCCCAATAGGGGAAATAGAGGTAAATCCTCTGATTTTCCACTATTCTCGGAGTTTGATATATTGCATACCAACTTTATGTTTCCATTTTTAGAAACACCCAAGTCAATAAATTCGTTTAGTGATGTCACAATTTAGTCGATATTGCGCTTGTGGACTCTATTGTCAAAACTTGAGTTATTCAGGGTGCCATTTTATCACCATGGTTCTTGTAATAAACACGCACATCAGAGAATCTTCAGAGTGATGTCACACCATATGAACCTCAGCAAAGGTCCATTATTGATTAAATATTGAATTATTTGATTTTTGGTTCTTGAAAGATTATTTCTTCACAGAAAACATACTGGAAGGCTAATGTAAATAAGTACATTACTTCTTAGTGGTATGTTTTTCAGCTTTCGTTTTCAATGTCGATGACATTTAATTCAATAGAAAAATAAATCTAAATATGATAATGACATACAGCCTTTTATGAGAGATTCGCACAATTATGAAAGCCTGAAATTTCAGACCATAAATACAACAATTTTAAACATAACCAATACAGTAATTACAGGAAACTAATTCTTATCTAGACAATTGATCAAATATTGAATAAGGCAGATGAACTTCAGTTTACTTATGATACTCCTTATATACTATGAAACATCTACAAATATTTCCTTTTAATTTACAAACATAATTAAATCTATAGAACAGTCGGTTATGTAGTTACTTCCTATAAACTACTCGATATTGTCACAGTTCTCCACACACACAGGACTTGTTATAGCTGCGGATCAACATGTCAAATTCATCAAAAGCTTATTCTTCCAGAATCAGTTTAAAATAAAACTTTGTCGTTTCTTCTAGATTTACCAACACACCTGGAAAAGACGAAATGATCAGAATTAAGATTGAGAAAGTTAGATTCAAGACTTTATGGAAAGCATACATTTGCGAAATGTTTTGCCTATCACCGAGTGGTCGTAAAATTGTCTTTTTTCGATTTCGGTTGTCTCTTAGATGCGAACGCGCGTAATTTGGCGATGGTCGTAGTTATCGCATTTCACTCGGGTACTTCTGTACTAAAGTTAGAACTAAAGTAAGTATGTCACTATTAAACAGCAGTGGTAAGAGAGGTACCTTTTGAAGATGTATACAAATATCGACATGCTTACATTACATAGCTTCCTTGAGTGCGTCCAGTTCATCCACTAGCTGTTTACTGTCACTGCTCTCGGTTTTGATCTCCATGACATCCGTCACCCCTTGACCCATTACCTTTGACCCGACCTCTTTATTTGTTGTAACATCTACTGCTTCTGGTCCTTCGACGTCGATATTCTCCTGCAGAGGCGGCAGATCGTGGTTGACTTTGGGTGCTGGTACAGCAATTTGTACCTGACCTCCCTCGACGTTCGGTAGATCTGACTTGTTGGACAATTTACTTGGAACCTGTACTTCTATCTCCGATGAAACTCTTGAGTTTGTCGCCGAGACTGCAGGGTCAGGATGCTGCTGTTCGTTCAGCCAAAGCACTTCATTTAGATCATCCAATTGTTTAGGTACAAGATGCGTTCCATCATAAGCTGGCATCGGGACAAGCTCTCCGTCTTGCTCTAGAGTTGGAATAGACTTCTCGGAATACGTTTCCTGTATCACTTCATTGTCCACTGTCAAAAAGTTTGGCACCTGTGCTGGCAACATTTGTCTGGGCTCAGGCAGTTCTGCAAAGGTCGGTTCCTGTCCTGGGGAGAGACGTTTTGGGACACGATATCTTGGTTCCAGCTGTGGAACTTTCAAACCCGGTTCCAAGTCATCCACTGATTCAAGCAGGCTGGACAAGGAACCTGTCAGAAGAAACAAAAGTATTGTTTATGGTTGAGAGACACAAGTTAGTAATATATCTGTTGATGTTGATGAGGATATTCTGTATTTGCATATTACAGAGTTATCTGCCTTTGGATGTAGATATTGCTTGTGACGTCATGTGTTTTCAAGCGTAATGTCATACTTTTCAGAGAAAATATCGTAAACATCTCTCATAAAACAGTGATGCCACAATTTATAGCTACCTACAAGGGAGATAACTGTAATATGGAAAAAAAACCAGGAATTAATTGTAATGAATCAAAATTGGTCTGGAGTGATACATACGTCTACGTCTGGATCCGCAGAGTTTGCAGGTGGAGGCACAGTTACTGGCAGCCCAGCTCTTGTAGGATGGATTGGTACAAATGTCTCCTTGATACTCGTCACAGTTCACTTTGTCTGTACAGCCTATTGATATAGGGAATAATTCATGAATTGAAGCAGAGGAATGGGCAAAAGGACCAATTGAATAGAAGCGGAGATATGGATGAAGGATAACTGATATTTGTTCCGAAATTTGTCGCATGGAATTTTAGTCGAAAAGTCAATGGATGAATAGAATTCAAGATCTTATTTCTAAAACAGAAATTGCAGAACTCTGCATGGTTATTTATTGAATACAAGAAGATTTATCCATGATACAAATTATATCTTACTGCTCCCGCCACCGCAGAGACCACAGTGCTTGGCACAGTTTGTTTTGGCCCAAGACTGGTAACTGGGGTTGGTACACGTATCGGCCTGGAAGGAGGAACAGTCCGCCAGCTTGTCGACACAGCCAGAGGCAGACGACGACGAGGAGGAGGAGGAAGAACTAGTTTGACTCCCATCTGGAATGTTAAGGGGATTTTTTTCGTGATTTTAAGATATTGATATAAGTTTCTTGTTCGAAGGTAAATGTCAGACATAGTGACATTTCTCTTATGTGTTCTTTACTATCACCTAACATTTAAAAGGTGATGGCTATAATAATCATATACAGTATAAACACAGTTACAGATCGAGATAGAATAATAACATCATTCCACACGAGGGTTGTTATTACTTTTGTATTGTTTTATATAAGCTATAGTTAGAAAAGCTACAATAGTTTTCCTTCTAACGTTTCGTGGTATTTGTTTTAACCACTGCATTCGCATTGCACGTACATGTAGTATGTTTCAGATTCAGAGAAGCATTCTTTCTATTTTACCCAATTGTTTAACACTTATCAACACTTTAAGAAGCAATTGTTTTTGTCTTTTTATTAAATCTGTTGTCATCACGGTTCCGTTGCGTTCATGCACGTCTTTTATACTTCCTCTGGCATAACTAAATCAGTTATACACAAAAATATTTAAAAAAAAAAAAAAAAAAAAAAACATCTTCCATCTTCACGGTCCGTTCGAGGAAAGTTGACTTTCACAAAATGTTCACCAGATATTTTTTTCTCTTTCACAGATCCATGTAGGATTCTACACTTCTCTCGACTTACCACTTCCGCAGACATTACAGAATTTAGGACAGTTGGACTTTGCCCAAGACTTGTAGGCCGAATTTGTACATATATCCCCTTGGTAGGAGTCACAGTCTACTTTGTCAATACAGGAAGCAGAAGTTCCAGAAGCAGAATGCGGCCTAGCTGTGGTTGCCGCTGCATGTGCACCTATTGCATAAAATGTAGTCGCCGCATTAAAGCAAAATGTTGCTAATACTATGTTATGTGGTAGTCATGTTCATGTCATCTATTAACTAAAAAGTTGTGTTGTTTGTATAATGTTCTGCAAAGCAAAGAAATATTAAATCCAAGTATCAGCTCATCACCTAGAATCTCAATAAAGCAGTAAAATAAGCACACACACACACTAATGTCTAGGTTTCATGTATGCATAAGAAGTTCATCATCAAATAACCCACATCGCCACCACCGCAGTAATACATATAACGGTACTCCTTACCCGCGTCACACAGGTTGCAGTATTTTCTACAGTGAGTAGAGGCCCAGCCTCGGTATTTAGTACAGGTGTCGCTTTGATACGCTGCGCAGTCAACCGTGTCCCTACACTGTGTACCAGATGTGGAGGGGATGGGAGTCGTATGATGGGTGACATGTTGCTGCGTGGAGGACACCCCTGGTAAAGTATATCATTTAACAAAACCTCTAGTCCATCAGATCTTATTCTACCAGAAACCAATCCTGATTTTGAAATAACACAAACAGTTTTAACCAATCAGAATTCTAGTCCATAGTATATCCCTCCACTATTTACAATACCTTACCAAACTTAAATCTAACAATGCAAAGTAAGAAGTCTTTATTTCATAATTTCAAATGCATGCTTTTAAACTGTCATTGTCAGCTTTTACCATCACCAGTTACTAAACTATATTTCACTCCATTGGCAATCCTCTCACTATACCTGTATATTAAACTATGTTTTGAATGAACAAGACGCAGATGACTTCCCTCCACCAATCACGAACCATCGCCTTATGTAAATAGCTATGATTTGATTAACCAATGATGATTTGTCACATGACTTCCCTTCACCAATCAGTACTCTATGTAATTACTCTATGATTTCATTAACCGATGATGATTTCTCACATGACTTCCCTCCACCAATCAGGAACTATCATCCTATGTAAGTCGCTTTGATTTGATTAACCAGTGAGGATTTGTCACATGACTTCCCTCCACCAATCAGGAACCATCACCCTATGTAATTGATCTATGATGATTGGTCTAACTTGAGTCCGGAATAATAAGGGATCCTCTAGCTAATGACCTGAGTTATAAGTCCCTCCACCAATCAAAACGCTTACCCCCGTTAGTGCCACACCAGCCGCAGTGTTGACGACAGTTGATGTGCGCCCATCCCTCATAGGCAGACGCAGTGCATATATTACTCTGATACGCTGCGCAGTTGACTTTGTCGGTACAAGACTTTTCTGTGGTAGTTACCGGTGTAGTTGTACGCACGGTCGTTATAGCAGGTTTCGTAGAGGTGGGGGAGTGGTGACACCAACCGCAGCGGTCCGGACAATTTGTATGGGCCCATCGTGAGTATTTAGAACTGGTACATATGTCTGACAGGTAGGAACTACAGTCCAGCAGATCTCTACAGCCGGAGGTCACAGAGGTCACGGTAGAGGTCACTGTGTCAGTCAATCACATCATTGAATTAATACCTACTTCCTTAAATATGTCTCATGTGATCAACTCGCGACTTTAAATGATCTAAAATGAGATTCAAAAGTTGCAATCCGTAAAAACGCTATATTGCTGTTATTTGATACCTTTGAATATAAGTTGACATTTATCATAAAATATCAGTTTTCCATTTAAGTTCTTACCCCCGCCAGTAGAGCACCAACCACAGTGTTTTTTACAGTTTTTGTGCGCCCATTTACTGTATCTAGAGTTTGTACAAATATCGGCGCCGTAACTGGCACAGTCTACGAGATTAACACAGATTGATACAGCCTGTCCGGGCGCTTCTGTAGTGGTTGGCTTGGTTACAGGAGGAGTTGAAACTAAAACAACCAAAATACTTTAGCATGGTAGATCTATACTGAGTGTCTAGTTTGTCGGTTCTTTATTATTCCTAAAAAACTGTTTTAATCAAATTCAGACCAGCTGATATTTATGTCGATATTGTAATTACCTCTTGGAAAATTTATGAGTGACAGTTCCTATGCCATCAAAGTACTATAATGAGAAAAAGTATCGCTGTGTGTTTAGATTGTCTTACCCCCACCATCGGAGCACCAACCACAGTGTTTTCTACAGTTCTGATGAGACCATTTACTGTATCTAGAGTTTGTACAAATATCGGCGCCGTAACTGGCGCAGTCTACGAGATTGACGCAGTTTGTGACAGCATGTCCGGCCGCTTCTGTGGTGGTCGGCTGTGTGGTAAGAGGAATCGTCACTGGAAACAACCAAGGTACTTATTATTGTCATTTTAAAGTGTTGCCATGAAAGCGTGTATGACTTTATCATTAGAAGGAATTAATAAGATTATTATGAAATATTAAAGGCCCACCTTTCCAGAGCATTATTCAAAGGTTTCTTAAAAATCATTAGTTACATAGGAAAATCATATCGATGGTCTAAGATGAGATAACAACATCAAACATATGCAAAATTTCCTGCGTAATGTATGATAACTGTGGATATTCATTTCACTGTTTTGCCGTCTGCCGCAGTAAATTCTCGGGGTATTTAGGACGATGGCGGTAAATATAAGACGACCTGCGTTACGAAAATTAATATCTTATTTATTTTTGACTATTTTTTTTTCAGAAGATGATGATGAGTGTACTATTAATTGTAAGATAATAACTTTTGGGAGTCTACAAAATTATCCATTTTAAAAATTAAAAGCTGTTTCGGAAAGGTAGTGTGCCTTTCACATTAACCAATATCGGAGACTTTAGAGGTTTTGGCGGTGGTAAAATATATTCGATTTCCATGAACGAAATTCTGTACGAGAATTCTTACTTTGCTGTCAGTAAAACATTCTTATTTAAATGTAGTGCTCTACCTTGTAAAAGGCTGTCTTACCCCCACCATAAGAGCACCAACCGCAATGTTTTCTACAGTTCTGGTGAGACCATTTACTGTATTTAGAGTTCGTACAAATATCGGCGCCATAACTGGCACAATCTACGAGATTGACACAGTTGGTGGCAGCATGTTCGGGCGCTTCTGTAGTGGTCGGCTGAGTAGTATAACGAGAGGTTACTAGAAAAAAATTTAAGTTAATCAAATAATATTTTTAACACACGAATGTTAACCATCCATGATACCAGTAGCAGGTACCGTCAGCATTGAAAACTAAACACAAATCACTATTTGACCTTTGACCATCACCATAAGAGGAAATATTTACTTTTTTGAGACTTGATATATGTCTTTCGTCTAATCCCACTAAAACGTAACAATACCCCTTAATGTACATAATAGCCCAATTCCCTCTATCTACAGGCCCTTTCCCTTGATATTCCCCTTGTTTAAATTTAGCTGGGTCTTGGTGCTCACTATCATATTGAAACCTCGTTATATAAAAGTCCAAGGGACCATAACACATCGACTTATCTCAGTATTCGAGTTATATGTACAATTGATTATTTGATGAAAAATTAAAGGTAATAAACTAATTCAGAAGTATTTAAACATAATTACTGAGTTAAATGAAATAACGAAATTTAATTGTATACAAATACCGAGAATCTGCTTTTTTCTATCAAATACTTGCATCAATATATGCTGACACCTGTCTAATTTTCTTATCGTAGACAGACTTTTCAAACATTCCAATAGGCATGGGATTACAACACTAAGTTCGAGACTGCAGGCTTACCAGTCCCACAAAACCCACAGAATTTCCGACAGTGTTCTTCAGCCCATGAGCGGTACGCTTGGTTCGTGCATGTGTCTTTCTGGTAAACAGCGCAGTAAAGCTTGTCAACGCAAGGCTCGCTTGTGGTTTTTGCATCTGTAAAGTTCCCTGTGCACACACATAACTAAAGAATTTACATATATCAAAAGTAATTATTTGTTGTTAGCCTTAAAGCATTTTCATAAAGCGCATTACTTTGTTGCAAAAGCGAGATAAGCTTGAAATCTAAAATGAAAATAGTCGTTGCATTATTTTACTAACGATATGAATAATACTGGTTATATTGAAAACATTCATAATAACATGTAATAAGGAGTGGCCAACGTCATACATGAAAAGCGAATGAAAATCAATCGAAAAATCAAGTACAAGTGAAAATAATTTACAAAATGATATATTTCCCATCCTGAAATAAACTCAAAATCAGCTAAAATGACTAAAAATGATAGCCAAAATATATTTCTTTTCTCACAAGCAAAATGCACATATCTTTATGTTAAGCCATTGTCTGTGCTCTAGTTTACTGTAATAATCAATGCCACCAAAAGCAATAAAGCTTGTGGTTTCGTTTTATATTGAAAGCTCTTCCTTATAGAAGGTAGCTTACCCATAATAATGCCATCAACTGAATCAGAATGAAGTAAATATTGAGTGTTTAAATTTTGAAAGATAATAATTTTTGCAAGAATATATTCAACACGTGTATATTTATATATATTACACAAAACAAACAGATAAGGCCACAAAGACTTTCTGCCTTCATAGGTATCTTCAGACCTAAATGCCCATTTGCTTTCATGGGTATCCGCATGTAAAGTTAGAGAAGGCGTTCTGATCTATATTTTTTTATTCTTTCTTATATCTATGTTAACAAGGAAGCATTATTTTTTCTACATATGATTTTAATAAATTACCTCCACAAAAACCACAGGTACGTTGACAGTTGGACTCGGCCCAGGCCTTGTAACTCTGACAGAATCCGACCTCGTATGTATCACAGTTACGTACCTTGTCCTTACAGAGGTACACTGAAACACAAACAATGAAAAGGTACATTAAATAAAAACAATGAAAAGATACATTAAAACACAAACAATAGCTGTTTCAGAGACTCCATGTGAATAAACATTAAAACTAAAAACAATAGCTGTCCCGGAGAATCCATGTAAAGAAACATCAAAATACAAACAATAGCTGTCTCGGAAAATCCATGTAAAGAAACAGCAAAACACAAACAATATCTGTCTCGGAGAATCCATGTAAAGAAACATAAAAATACTAACAATAATATTTTAGTGACTCAATGAAAAGTTACATAAAAAAGCAATAGCTGTCTCAGAGACTCAATGAAGAGTTAGACTCACTTTTAAATATGTGTGCGTCAGGAACAAAGCATAAGAGAAGTAAAGTGTAGATATTGGTAAATGGTAATTAAATGCAAACAGGGCTCCGCTACTGACTTTCTGGAGAAGTAATGCTCCATTTTGAATGATACTAAAACAAGTCTGTAATAAAAAAAAAACTGAAATTTTGCCCACCTGTCGGGTCCTTGGCGCAGATACCACAAAACTCCAAACAGTTGTTGCTGACCCAGGAGCGATAGCTTTCGGCTTCACAGAAGTTGTCTGCATATCGGGTACAGTCCACTTTGTTATGGCATGCATCTCCAACTAGCATAACAACAAATATTGAGCTACTACTTAACACTGGTAAGCAAGCATAAAACTAACAGAATTTCTGTTTAATTTTGTACAAGTTAAGTAATAAGAACGGTTAAATTTTGCCAAATATCACAAAAAATAGAACAACTATTTGATTAAGTCATATTTATGTAGATAATCATTTAATTAGGGCCTTTTCCCAAGCAACGCTAATTACTTTAGGGAATTAATAAAAAGTAACTTCATATCTAGTTCAAGTAACACACTAATCGCAGTTGTAATTACTCGTATGCAGTGTAAATGTAGTGTCAAGACGTCATGGTGGTTGTGGTTTGGCGTACCATATATTACATGATTTAAACATATATGCATCTACATATAGAGACGTCATCATGTGGTTGACTGTATTGTACTGGTATTTAAGTCACAACACTCATATCATTATGTATCTATTGACTCCCCAATACTATCATAGAGGGAAAAACTCGTATGGAAAATGGGTTTAATATTGTTTAAACTGTTAAGAGCGATTACAAACACTAAAAGGACGATTTATCGATGATGATGATGATGATGATGATATGATGATGATGATGATGATGATAGTAAAATGAAACAGTAAATTGAAGGGAATGCGTTTTAACTTCGAAAGACAGGCGAGAGCCGCAATACTGCACCTTCATGAAGTTTACTATCCTCCTACGAAGTATCAGGGGACTACCACGTGACGGATCTCCGCCAATCAAATACACAATTTGTGTATCGACAGTGTTGTGACGTAGTGACATAATTTCGTACCTATATTAGTATTGCACGGTTTACTATACGTATATTTTGTATTGCACGGTTTAAGCATGCAGTGTTTTGATGTAGTAACGTCATTACGTACCTATATTTGTATTGCACGGTTTAAGCATGCAGTGTTTTGATGTAGTAACGTCATTACGTACCTATATTTGTATTGCACGGTTTAAGCATGCAGTGTTTTGATGCTAATGGTTTCTCCTGTCCTGGACACCGATCGGCATCTACCTTCGTATTAGACTCTTCGGAGGCGTAACAGTTGACGTCACGTGTCTGGGTGCCACGCCCACACGTCCTAGAACACTACAACAGATATATCAATTTGGTTTTTATATTCATGATCTCAAAATCAAAACAATACAACTATCTGTCCTGGTTCTCCTACATCATAATCTCGAAACACTATGAAATATTATTGATGTTTTTTTAGCAATGCATCTCTCATACTCAGAATATCTCGGTTACTGTAAATAACCAGACAAAATTTAGTGCTAAAGCGAATTTTAACGAAGTAATGATATAAATTAGCATAATTCAGTGGTTCAACATCAGAAATACCCATATACAAAATTAGGCGCTGTATATGAATAAGCGCTTCAAAGACAGCACAACAAACGCTAAAATAAAACTACCTCTAAAATAAGTACATATACGTTTCAATAATTCAATTTTGCTTGTTACGAGCATTTTCATTGGCTTATTAAAAATTTACTTTATCAGCCATTAAAGGGGGGAAATGGCATCACCGTTTGTAACGTTGTTTCTGATTGGCTGAGATGACGGCGTAATGATTTAATAGACAAAAGAGTCCCAAAATGAATTTTGAATATTGAAGAGATTACCTTTAGTAAATTAAATTATAAGGATTAATTTATATCTCCATAACATAAAAAATCTATTCAAGTTAAACCTGAAATAATTTTATCTTAAAATGCGTATTTTATTCTCATATTCATTCCTTACATTCCTTATACATGTAAATAAATCACATTGGGTACTGTTAGCTGTGAGTGTATATATATAAATACTTACTGTTGCCCATGCCCCGGACTTCCAGAACCCCGGGCACGGCTGTGTGTTACATTGTTGGGTTGGTGAGGGTTTGTGCGCGAGGTTACAGTGACTGTCGCCTGCTACGCTATACGAATCACCCTGAATTATAACACACTGGACAACACGTGACTGAGCCCCAGTCCCACAGGACTTGGAACAGGAGGACCAATCGTCCGAGTGCCACCTACAACATTACAAACATGATTTACTCGTCCGAGTGCCAACTACACCATCACAAACATGATTTACTCGTCCGAGTGCCACCTACAACATTACAAACATGATTTACTCGTCCGAGTGCCAACTACACCATCACAAACATGATTTACTCGTCCGAGTGCCACCTACAACATTACAAACATGATTTACTCGTCCGAGTGCCAACTACACCATCACAAACATGATTTACTCGTCCGAGTGCCACCTACAACATTACAAACATGATTTACTCGTCCGAGTGCCAACTACAACATTACAAACATGATCTACTCGTCCGAGTGCCACCTACAACATTACAAATAAAATGATTCGGTTCATGTTTAACGTCCTGTCAGGATCATGAGACGGAAGGAAACCTACTGACCTCCAGTCGGGTCGGTACCTGGCACTGCATTAGTTGGAAACATGGCGGATTTCCTTTCGTACTCAGGAAATGGTCGAATAAGGTATTTGTTTCTTAATTTATTTCCACTTTAATTAACTTTTTGTTTGAAAATATAATGGAAGTATTTCTGAAATGTTTGGAATGGTAAACTAATATGATAATGGTATTACTAAGTAAAAACGTTTATATAATCGGTATTGTAACCTGTAGGCCGAGTTATTTCTTGATGTTGATTATTTAGACAACAGATGACTTAAACGTTTGAAAGCTATGTGTAATATAATCCATGTACAAGCGCCTGGATGACCAAGAATAAATGCCTTGAGTTGGCAACAGATAGTAATAAAAATACCCATTTCAGCTTTCCAGGAAAGTAAAACGGCAATGATTGGGTGGTAGGGAGATTTATATACAGGTTATGGGTTTACAATATTTATATAATATTTTGGACAAAAACTACAGAATAAAGTACGGCAAACAAAACCTACTGCGGTGGGCAGTCCTTGGTGTTACAGTCCCACAAAGTCTCCTGTGGTCGTTTGTAGATATCACAGTGGAAGTCCTCCACCCGGCTGTTACTGGAGACTCGTATACACTGCACATTGACCAGCGAATGACCTGCAGCAAAACAAAAAGGACATGGCTCATAAATTCATCAACAGATATACTACAGTCCAGATACGGTTGACTACCAATCATCATGATAATGTCATACCATATAATTAAGAAATATTCCTTCATTTGGACATAGTATTGTCATTAAACGCGAGTGTTAAATGCTGAACGTAAAATTTTGAAAGTTGAAAGAAATTTGTCACAGTTCGATTATAGCATAGTGTATCTTTCCTATTTGCTTTCATTTTGGCACCTCATACTAAATTTCCATAGCACCTACCTGTGCTGCACGTCCCACTATATGGTCCCTGTGTGGCCTTCCAGATGAAGCCCTAGTATGGTGTCCGTGGTACCTACCTGTACCGCACGTCCTACTACATGGTCCCCGTGTGGCCTCCCAGATGAAACACTGGTATGGTGTCCGTGTTACCTACCTGTACCGCATGTCCCACTACATGGTCCCTGTATGGCCTTCCACATGAAGCCCCGGTAAGATGTTCATGTTACTTACTTGTACCACACGTCCAACTACATGGTCCCTGTATGAACTTCCAGATGAAGCCCTAGTAAGGTGTCCGTGGTACCTACCTGTACCGCACGTCCTACTACATGGTTCCTGTGTGGCCTGGTAAGGTTGTCCGTGGTATCTACCTGTACCTTCCAGATGAAGCCCTGGTATATTATTATATGATGTCCGTGTTACCTACCTGTACCACACGTCCTACGACATGGTCTCTGTGTGATCTTCCAGACGAAGCCCTTGTAGGTTGTCCGTGGTACCTACCTGTACCACACGTCCCACTACATAGTCCCTCTGTGGCCTTCCAGATGAAGCCCTGGTATGGTGTCCGTGTTACCTACCTGTACCTTCTAGATGAAGCCCTAGTAGGATGTCCGCTGTACCTACCTGTACCGCATGTTCTACTACATGGTCCCTGTGTGGCCTTCCAAATGAATCCCTGGTATGGATTCCGAGTTGGGGTAAAGTAAGTGTATGCGATATCAGGTTTAACACCTTTGTAGCCATCACCATAGTCTCGCCAAACCTATTAAACGACGCAGACGTTAAACCAAGACCACTTTTATGAATTATTATTAGACGATGACAAAGGTAAATATGTTTAACTTATCAGCGATCATATTGTCAAGTTGGTCCTTAATTCAAGTTGAATATACTGTCCCCAACGAAAAAACTATGGAAATGAATACAGCAATGCTTGTACCTGTAAAATGACTACCAAATGGCGACACCAGTGAATATTCTTTTTTATCGTATAAAGATTAGTATTCTTGACACTATGGAGACATATGTATAGGCCTGCATAATTTGTCAGCTATTAAGGTTGAATTGTAATTGAATAATGAATCTGAATGATAATACGTATATCTGTGTAAATGTACCTTTGATACTCTTCAGATGATCATAACACTATGAAATATGGTAGCATCACGCTTTTCATACGGTAGTTCTATCTGGCACATGACATGTTGACGGTTTTGATATTTCGTGACCGTATTTGGTTGTTATGTTTACCTGTATCTCCAGTTGCACAGGTGTGGGGCCCTTGATTGTGATCTTCTCTGGTCCTGACCGTCGGTACTGTACATCCACACCGTGAGACACATACTTCCCTGATAATGAAATGGACCTGGCTGGACTGAACATCAGGGAGCCCTGGACCTTCACACCTATACAGACAATAAATGGCATGCAGTGTAATATTGTATGACTTTCACACCTATACAAGACAAAACACTGAGCAGGATGGCATACAGTTGAATTAAGTAAGTAAAAGTTTCATCACAAAATACATTTACAAAAGATGTATCAGTACAAATGCTTTATCCCTTTAGCCTGCAAAACCATACTACAGTCTCCCAGTACATGTACACAGTTAACACGCAATAAGTCACATTAATGACATATTTCGAACAGTGTTCAGTCTAAGTTATATGATTTATTTATAACATATTTAACCATCATAATGCAAGTTTTCCAGCACACTTTTCCAAATGATTGCCAATACTTGAGACAGAAAGGCAATTATGTGCGTTTTCAAAGGCCATCTTGTTATCTCCTATAAAGCTGGTGTTGTAAGTTTGATTCTAATGTCATCAATTCTTATAAGACTAGCTTATGGAATACGTAATAATGTTGATGTGTTTTTGCTGACAACCAAGTAACATACTTACTCATATGACAATAACTGTTGCCATTGGTTACGACCACTCCTGTTGATCCAGCTGGTACCGTAATCACAGTCACATAGGCTGAAAAAGTGGTTGATATTTAAATCTTAGACAAATCTTATAAATATCATATTGATAGAAGTAGGCAGATATTCCAAAATAAAGATACTATCTAATGTAAAGCATCTTTATAATATCCAACTAAAACATTGGAGCGCCTTACTAAATGTCGGTGGATGTTGGATATTACAACAACTTGAATTTGTTGTCGCGATTGGCCATACACCTGCTGATTTTGTTGCTGTACTTGACCGAACCAAACATCCATGACCAGGCATCTGCATCAGTAGAGCATTCGGCTAGTGTTAAGACGCCTCGGGTTCGAACCCCGATCTGGTCGCTACATTTTCTCCTCTTCTGTTACATTAGTATTACATCCGGGTACTTACCATTGGCCTGTCCCCGGTCGTAGGTACCACGATGGGCTGTGCACGTGTTGCCCTGACCTCCACATACTCCGCATTTGTCGAATTCCCTTCCGGAGTTCAAATGTCCGTCACACCCAAATTTCTACAAATGATAAAAGTAGATAAAATCGTAATTTTTAAAGGCACGCTACATTTCCAAACATAAATCAAAAATTACAAACGCTTACTTACAATTTCAGAGCATCTATTAAAATAAGGACAGGTAACAACAATAGGGAAATCCCCGGGAAACTTATACTCGCCTGGCACTCTCCGTCGACACAGCGAGGGAAAACTATGGCGATCTTTAAATTACCCTGCACTGTTTGTCTACACAGCGAGAGAAGTCCCCGGCGATCTTTTACTTACCCTGCACTGTCCGTCGACTTTTACTTACCCTGCACTGTCCGTCGACACAGCGAGAGAAGTCCCCGGCTGTCTTTTACTTACCCTGCACTGTCCGTCGATACAGCGAGAGAAGTCCCCGGCTGTCTTTAACTTACCCTGCACTGTCCGTCGACACAGCGAGAGAAGTCCCCGGCGATCTTTTACTTACCCTGCACTGTCGTCGACACAGCGGAAGTCCCGCTGTCTTTACTTACCCTGCACTGTCCGTCGACACAGCGAGAGAAGTCCCCGGCGATCTTTTACTTACCCTGCACTGTCCGTCGACACAGCGAGAGAAGTCCCCGGCGATCTTTTACTTACCCTGCACTGTCCGTCGACACAGCGAGAGAAGTCCCCGGTGGTCTTTTACTTACCCTGCACTGTCCGTCGACACAGCGAGAGAAGTCCCCGGCGATCTTTTACTTACCCTGCACTGTCCGTCGACACAGCGAAAGAAGTCCCAGGCGATCTTTTACTTACCGTGCACTGTCCGCCGACACAGCGAAAGAAGTCCCCGGCGATCTTTTACTTACCCTGCACTGTCCGTCGACACAGCGAGAGAAGTCCCCGGCGATCTTTTACTTACCCTGCACTGTCCGTCGACTTTTACTTACCCTGCACTGTCCGTCGACTTTAACTTACCCTGCACTGTCCGTCGACTTTTACTTACCCTGCACTGTCCGTCGACACAGCGAGAGAAATCCCCGGCGATCTTTTACTTACCCTACACTGTCCGTCGACACAGCGAGAGAAATCCCCGGCGATCTTTTACTTAACCTGCACTGTCCGTCGACACAGCGAGAAAAGTCCCCGTTGGTCTTTTACTTACCCTGCACTGTCCGTCGACACAGCGAGAGAAGTCCCCGGTGGTCTTTTACTTACCCTGCACTTTCCGTCGACTTTTACTTACCCTGCACTGTCCGTCGACACAGCGAGAGAAATCCCCGGCGATCTTTTACTTACCCTGCACTGTCCGTCGACACAGCGAGAGAAGTCCCATGCGATCTTTTACTTACCCTGCACTGTCCGTCGACACAGCGAGATAAGTCCCCGGCGATCTTTTACTTACCCTGCACTGTCCGTCGACTTTTACTTACCTGCACTGTCCGTCGACACAGCGAGAGAAGTCCCCGGCGACCTTTTACTTACCTGCACTGTCCGTCGACACAGCGAGATAAGTCCCCGGCGATCTTTTACTTACCCTGCACTGTCCGCGACACAGCGAAAAGTCGGCGACTTTTACTTACCCTGCACTGTCCGGCGATCTTTTACTTACCTGCACTGTCCGTCAACTTTTACTTACCCTGCACTGTCCGTCGACTTTTACTTACCCTGCACTGTCCATCGACTTTTACTTACCCTGCACTGTCCGTCGACTTTTACTTACCTGCACTGTCCGTCGATTTTTACTTACCCTACACTGTCCGTCGACACAGCGAGAGAAATACCCGGCGATCTTTTACTTACCCTACACTGTCCGTCGACACAGCGAGAGAGAAGTCCCGGCGATCTTTTACCTACCATGCACTGTCCGTCGACTTTAACTTACCCTGCACTGTCCGTCGACTTTTACTTACCCTGTACTGTCCGTCATCTTTTACTTACCCTGCACTTTCCGTCGACTTTTACTTACCCTGCACTGTCCGTCGACACAGCGAGAGAAGTCCCCGGCGATCTTTTACTTACCCTACACTGTCCGTCGACTTTTACTTACCCTGCACTGTCCGTCATATTTTACTTACCCTGCACTTTCCGTCGACTTTTACTTACCCTGCACTGTCCGTCGACACAGCGAGAGAAGTCCCCGGTGGTCTTTTACTGACCCTGCACTTTCCGTCGACTTTTACTTACCCTGCACTGTCCGTCGACTTTAACTTACCTGCACTGTCCGTCGACTTTTACTTACCCTGCACTGTCCGTCATCTTTTACTTACCCTGCACCGTCCGTCGACTTTAACTTACCCTGCACTGTCCGTCGACTTTTAATTACCCTGCACTGTCCGTCGACTTTTACTTTCCCTGCACTGTCCGTCGACTTTTACTTACCCTGCACTGTCCGTCGACTTTTACTTACCCTGATTTTAACACTGTCCGTCGACTTTTACTTACACTGCACTTTCCGTCGACTTTACCCTGCACTGTCCGTCGACACAGCGAGAGAAGTCCCGTCGGCGACTTTTTACTTACCCTGCACTTTCCGTCGACTTTTACTTACCCTGCACTGTCCGTCGACACAGCGAGAGAAGTCCCCGGCGGTCTTTTACTTACCCTGCACTTTCCGTCGACTTTTACTTACCCTGCACTGTCCGTCGACACAGCGAGAGAAGTCCCCGGTGGTCTTTTACTTACCCTGCACTTTTAACTTACCCTGCACTTTCCGTCGACTTTTACTTACCCTGCACTGTCCGTCGACTTTTACTTACCCTGCACTGTCCGTCGACTTTTACTTACCCTGCACTGTCCGTCGACTTTTACTTACCCTGCACTGTCCGTCGACTTTAACTTACCCTGCACTGTCCATCGACTTTTACTTACCCTGCACTGTCCGTCATCTTTTACTTACCCTGCACTGTCCGTCGACTTTTACTTACCCTGCACTGTCCGTCGACTTTTACTTACCCTGCACTGTCCGTCGACTTTTACTTACCCTGCACTGTCCGTCGACACAGCGAGAGAAGTCCCCGGTGGTCTTGCACTCTGTCCCGTCTGTGTACTTGTCCGCACGATAGTCCACGATATTGGCAAACTTGTCATAACACCTCATGCTACAGAGATCGTCTGTAAAGTACGACATCAGAAAGACAGTAAAACACAATCAGAATCTGGATGGAAGCATGGAATAAAAGGATGATCAATATAAAGATGATATCCACTCTTACTCTACAAGTATAAAAAATAAAAACAATCTAATTTCATCATAAGAGAACCCCAGTTCACATACCATTAATATTGTAAGTAATTTTACTTACCTTGTATTTTTACTTACCTTGTAATTTCACTTACCTGGTAATTTTAATTACCGTGTAATTTTATTTACCTTGTAATTTTACTTACCTTATAATTTTACTTACCATTGTAAATTTTCTAACCATTGTAATTATCATTGTAATTTTAATTACCTTTGTAATATATTACCAAGGTAATTTTACTTCCTTTGTCATTACAATTGTAATTTAACTTACCATTGTAATTTTACTTACCATTGTAATTTTACATTGTAATCTTACATTGTAATTTTACTTACCATTGTATGGCAACCAGTTATAGGTTTTATGATTTACAGGGATACTGTTGGTTGATGCACACTGCTCTGCTCGGTAGTCTGTGTTGACAGGGCAGCTCTGAAAACACATACGATATCTATTATCGATATCATCAATACCTTAATAATTTCACCACACTACAGGAAATATATGTGTTAAGAATTGTTGCTACTGGGTTTCTTTTTACTTCATAGTAGTATGAAAGAAATTCTGTTTGCAAATCCGCGAAAGCGCATTTCCGCGCATTTCCGAAAAAAAAATGCAAACAAAAATTATTTTATACCCCGATGAAGTTAAAAAAATAGTTACATCAATGCTTATAATCAATTTGTCAGACATAAAATACGTTTAAACGTGCGATTCTATAGATTTCCCAATGGATTATCTTTTTCTTAATCAATACGCAACGTCGACGTCCCTATTTTGACGTCATGATTACGTCGGATTTTCGCACCATTCTCGGATTTTTCTGCACAATATATGAAGAGTTTTTCTTCATAGTATATGAAGAAAAATAATCTGCCAATCGGAGAGTTGGATTTAGTATAAAAACAAATAAATATTAATTATTAATGTATGAACAACGAAATGTTCCAATATTAAGTATAACGACCACTTATACAGAGAGAATGTTATAATGAAAACAAAATCAGCAAAGAAGAAAACATCAAGGGTATATATGCGTACGCAAATTAAGCACTCGCATTTTCAAGGACATCCAAATCTAGGTCACAACGACCCACATCATACAAATTTAGGTCACAGTGACACCCGCAATACAAATCTAGGTCACAACGACACTCATCACACAAATCTAGATCACGGCGATACCCACCATACAAATCTAGGTCACAGTGAAACCTCCATACAAATTGAGGTCACAGTAAAATCCATCACACAAATCTAGGTTAAAACGACAGCCGTCGTATAAATCTAGGTTAAAGTGACATTTGCTATACAAATCTATATCACATTTTGCATCCATTCCCTTTCGTGGCGATTATCTTTCACGAGATCTGATCGCCCGTGAAATACTTTTTTTTCGTGGGGGGGGTTAATTTTTTTCTTACTTATATTTTCTTATTCATATTTACTTATGCTGTACCTCCAAATTTTTTATATTCCCACTTGTTTGACCTTCCAAAGCGTTACCTACCTTCATATTACACATCTTAGCTTGTGTGCGCTCTCCAGGACATTGTCGACCTCCGAATCGAGGTCTGAAATATAAGACAATGCTAAGTGAATGTGATTAATACACACATGGAACAGTCAATGATTGTTCTGTCTTGTTCATAATTGGATTATGTAATTAAGATTAAAACTATAGCAGCTTATAGATTGATTTTCTATTTTTACTCTCGTGATAAATGCATTTTCTAAATCTTTTGCCGAAACTGTTGAACAATAGCAGTATAGGCTTAGCAATGAAATGTTATGTGTTTCACATTATTCATAAAATTTTAAATCTTTGAATGACTGAACAATGACGTGTAATGATGCTTACTCTGGTTTGGAACACGTCCTTGTCTTGAGTCGGACTCCGCCCCCACAGGTCCGGGAACATGGTGTCCACTCTCCACTCCACGAGGACCAGCCCCCATGAACAGGTGTGGGGCCCCCGGCCCCCATGTCCTCACACCGCCCACCTATACACCACTGGAAAATAATAGGTTAGAAGATATTGTAATATCATTAATTGTCTCCTTATGAAATTGTCTTTGAAATTGTCTTCGACAGTGATTGGCTAGATGTATAAATTGTCTACGACTGTGATTGGCTAGCTGTATACCACGTGGTAATGTTTTTTATTCGCAAATGTTTAAAAACACACACACACACACACTTTTCCGAGATGTTCCCAGTGTCAGAAAAATGTGACGTGGGATGATAAGCATATTTTATATTAGGAATAGCAATATAATGATTCATTCCTGTTCCACTATTATTTTTACGTTTTTCAACCAATCAGAAACCATGATATAAAAATAAAGTCATTGTTTTGTCATATGATGATATATTACTTTCAGCCAATGAAAATGCTTGTTACATGCAACCATATATTGTTCTTCAATCCTAGTTAACCAGTCGATGCCTACCTTTCTGTTTCCACACTCTGTACCGTCTAATCTAGCGGGTCCGCCTCGGTAACAGGATCTCTGACGGATAGTTACAATAGGCCCATAGCACACCAGCATCTTACACTCGTTCTGAATAACAACATAATTATAAAACTGACTTGAAAGACAATTCTACTCTTTTTTTGCACACGATTCATTATTTAAGTACTCAGACACTCACAGATCTAATTATTACCTAAATCTTTGAGTAGGGATGACATCCCTCCAACTTACCCCTGTCGTCAACTCATTAAGTTTACTATTGAGCTCGTCCCTGACCCCTCACTTTCCCCTGTCGTCAACTCATAATGTTTACTATTGAGCTCGTCCCTGACCCCTCACTTTCCCCTGTCATCAACTCATAAAGTTTACTATTGAGCTCGTCCCTGACCCCTCACTTTCCACTGTCGTCAACACATAAAGTTTACTATTGAGCTCGCCCTCATAAAGTTTACTATTGAGCTCGCCCTGACCCCTCACTTACCCCTGTTGTCAGTGAAGTCCCTTCACAGAGTTTACTATCAGGATCTTCCATAGCTAGGCGGCACTGTTCGTCTCCGGAGTACACTAGTCCTGGTTTCTGGGCAATATTTAGCTGTGAGAAGGCCCAGGCTGGCGGCTGGTCACTCAGACAACTGCTTGTCGGAGTACTGCAATTAGGGATGAGATCCAGATGAGATTATTTCAATTTAGTTTCTCTTTTATCTGAAGAAAACGACGGCAATCCCTGCTATGTATACGTCAATGTGTGGTTGCTATTGGCAACCTGGTACGTACCTAAGAAACTTGGTGAGAGCATCCTTACTACATGTTGACCATTTGATACTGGGATGACCACTGGCTCCCTTGCCAGACATGAGGTTGACACCAGGTGTACAGGCATTGCTATCCCCGTCATGTACCATATTAAGCCTAAAAGGTATTCAGACTCACAGTATGTTTTTGTAATATTTTAAGTGTAAAATCACAAAATTTTGTCAAATGATAGAGTTGATAACCTTATGAAAAATGCTGCAGTGAAGCAGGTTTGTTATAAATACGAGGAACACCAGGAAATTCCATGAGTTCGCGTTGTTGATGCCACACTCGACACATGGATAAAATAACACATGGTGGCCGCTTTGTATAACCTATGACCTCAGATGTGTTTGTCAAGAGATAGATGTTGGAAGGCAATGCCAAATCGTATTGATATTTTTACATCGCGTTTTCAATGAGATTCTACTTAAAATCTTACTTAGTTGTTTGCAAGTTATTATCTTAAAGCTGACAATGCAAGTTAAAAAATGTACATTTGAGATTAAAAAAAAATAATGCAGTGTTTTTTTTTTTTTTAATTTGTTTCTGAGACAGCCCGTTGCGTTTCTAAGGACGGGCAGACGCATTTTGTTTGAACTCTGCTTGGATACAAGACGCCTGCCGACCCCTATATAAAGCGCGTGAATCGACACACGTGCGCTCAGTTATGTACATATACACCTAGCAGTTGTCCACTGTGTATCGCCTACTAATACATAAACAAAAACCCTTACCTGTAAATATGTGTAGGGCTTGTTTTAGCAAACAAACATGTCAACTCTTCTAAGCTGTCATTTAGATGTTTCACAAATTTAACTTTCTACAAATATGAATAAAAATCCTGATAATAATCCGTTCACATATCTCCACGTATACTATCATACCCGATGAACTCGACTGGCCACTTACACGTGACCACCTGTCCCGAACAATAGACGCTTCCAAATGTAAACTACCAAAGGCACACACGTGTACATGTGCGTGTAATATCTAATGTATATTGAAGTGTTTTATTTGCTCGTATTTGACATATTTTGGGATCTAGCTGACAATATTACTTCAATGAAACCTTGTCAGGTGAGTGCAGTATTTATTTTTAGTTTGACAATTTTATCTCCTATTAGGAATTCCGTGTTTGTTTACGTTATAATCAAAATTGATCTCGCCACATGAGTGGAAAGAAGGTATGAATTCATTCATTACCTTTTAATTTAACTAAGTATTAACCAGACTTCACATATGTTTTTTAAACACTTTATTTGAGAAAAAATTGAAAGTGCAAATGATTTAGTTGATTATCATTACTCTTGGGTATATAGTACAGTACGAAGATCTAGAGCCGGTCAGGTGTTAGTTATTACAACTTGAGAACAGCAAGCGTTTGACTGATTGCACGTGTGTGTGGTTCACGCGCTTTATATAGGGCCGGTACCGCGTGTTTATCCAAGCAGAGTTAAAACAAAATGGGTCACTGCCCGTCCTTATAATGTTGCAAGGGTTGTCTCAGAAACGAATTTTGAAAAAAATATAAATTTACAAAAAATCTTAATTAATTTTTTTTCTGCAAAATTTTTTAACTTGCAATTGTTACCTTAATTTGGTTCGCCATATGAAAACTGACCCCGAAAAATAGCACCGTGTCAGGATTATTTCAGGCAAGTCTCAGCTAAATCGCACAGATATCACTTGACAAGAAATTCAAAATGTATTCACAAACACATTCGTAGGAATTCCTTTCGCAATAACTTACAAGTGACCGGTCTCGTGCGCGATGGTAAGTCCAAGGTCAAGGCCATTGTCTTCGTTGACGGAGCATCTGTAATTGACCTTACACATGCCACCGACATGTCCCAGTCCTAGGTTTGATATGTCTCCCTGGTACTTCAGATTTAATCTAAACAGACAAAATGGCATCAACACAAAAAAAGGAAAATCAACCCTTCCAAATTCACCATAGCATTAATAGTATGATCGGGTGTTGTAGTGGTTATGAAACTCGCCTTTCACCTAGCCGGCCGGGTTTCGGCGGGAACGTGAAAAGGTCAGGGGTCAACTGGATCACCTGACTGATCATTTAGGGTTTCTCAGAGAACTTCGGTTTCATACCACTCTAAGGCATCTTGAACGATTACATTTGGGTCATTAAAAGGGAATAGTATAGGTTATATAACTTGTTGTTAATTCATGTAAAATAAAGTTTTAGTATCATTTATAAGGCACACAACAGAAAATGAAGAAAGGGGTCAAACAGCAAATGTGCATGGGTTCATCAATGGAAACAGTCGTTTACAAGTATTTTTTTTTTGAATTTGTAACTTGGTTTTAATTGTAAATTAATTACCAATTTTGTAATAATCCCGAAACCGAAATATGTTCATGTATTTTGATTACTTATAATTTGAGTTACTTGATAAAGGTATTACTACGAGGCTCATAACGCAGTAAATATACAAAAGTTATGTTTGTGGAGAAAACCATTGATGGCCAATACACAATAACGAATATCTCTAATGGTACACCTACTTTGTGATGAGTAGCGCTCCGTCGGCATATCTGTCATCGGATTCTGAGGCCGGTTGTCGCTTCTCGTGCCAGAAACAAAAGTTGTGTAACAGTTGTTCCGAGTCGTCGACCAAGGACAGTCCTGGCTGATCATCTTGTAGAAGTAATATTTGAACAACAGCCGTTCTTATCTCATGACCTAAGGTCGGGTCCATGAACCTCTGCGATGCCTGAAATTAAATGTTTCCTCTTTAATACTACTGTGTATTACTTGTATTACACACTGATCAGAGATGTCTATAAGCAAACCTGCACGTTAATAATGTACGCATGTGGTTGTTACCGTAAGACTTACTTGGTCTTACCTCCTTCCTTCTAGGACAGAAAAACGAAAAATTGTTGGATGGATTTCGATGTTAGGATATTTAGAAGCTTACAACGATGGGATAATTAATTAGTTACTTACAACGATGGGATAATTAATTAGTTACTTACAACGATGGGATAATTAATTAGTTACTTACAACGATGGGATAATTAATTAGTTACTTACAACGATGGGATAATTAATTAGTTACTTACAACGATGGGATAATTAATTAGTTACTTACAACGATGGGATAATTAATTAGTTACTTACAATGATGGGACAATTAATTAGTAATTAATTAGTTACTTACAACGATGGGATAATTAATTAGTTACTTACAATGATGGGATAATTAATTAGTTACTTACAACGATGGGATAATTAATTAGTTACTTACAACGATGGGATAATTAATTAGTTACTTACAACGATGGGATAATTAATTAGTTACTTACAATGATGGGATAATTAATTAGTTACTTACAATGATTGGATAATTAATTAGTTAACTTACAAGTGGATGATGGGTATTACAATGATAATTAATTAGTTACTTACAACGATGGGATAATTAATTAGTTACTTACAACGATGGAATAATGATTTATTAGTAACTTACAATGATAAAATAATTAGTAACCTACAATGATGGAATAATTAATTAGCATCTAATAATAATGGGATAATGATTAATTAGTAACTTAGAATGATGGGGTGTTAATGTTATTAGATATTAAATAACCGACATTGTTTTATGTTTATGCTATACAATGTAATTTACAATGTTTTAGTGTATTAGTGCTTACGATGTTGAGAGAGGTGAGAGCGAAATTTCTGGCGTCCGAGCCGTGGTACTTGGTAGCGTCGGGAGCCATGACTACCCGTAGTTCCATGTAGTGAGCGCCCCCAGCAGTTCTCTTTGTCCTTCTGGCAGTGACGGGTTCAAATGGCGCGTTGTCTACGTATTCTACAAATACAACAAAGGACACTTTATAAACTGTGAATGAAAAAGATTGCCATGCAGCTTTTTTTACTTCATAACTATTGTTACAGAAAAAAAATCATCGATTGAAGTCAATTAAAGAAAATAATATTTCCTGTAAAGATTATTTTTAATCCTGAATTAAATAGCATTATGGTTTAAGACGTGAAATCTTCATATTGACGTTATTTATTTGAAGTAAAGCGTGGTAAGCAAAATAGAATCCATCTATAACTTACTAGACATAAATCTGAGTACTAATGACCAACTTATTTTCGCGACTTTTCGTCACTCGTGAAACACGCAAAAAATTGAAGTCCTACAAAAAGAAGTCGGTTAACAGTAATCTGTGACGCGATATTTCATAGGAATGTTCTGCGTTTGGAATAAAATATTCCTGCAATATATTTCTAATATAATGAGGTGTGTTAGCTTTACTTGATGTTCCACATGTGTTTGAGGACGATCGTCGTCTTTTATATACGATATGTGGAAGTCCCACGTGATCACTCCTCCTGACACGGTGAACGTGCTCTTCTCTGATTGGCTGGATCACCAGATCGTGATCTACCATCTGTAGCAGTCCTTGCTGAAAGGTAAGAATACATGAACATCACTCTAACTAACCCTAACCCTAGCCTTTATCCAAGTCCTATTTCAAACTATTATAACTTAAGCTAGGGTTTCAATGAAAGCTTAACGTTGCTTAACTTCAAGACACAGACACAACGTTCAACCTATAACGACAAACACTAGCTATGAAGACTATGCAACTGAAATGTCTATTTCACTGACTAGCCATCCACCTCCGTCGATATAATGCATACATGGAAGGCCGTCATAAGATAGGCTTAGGACGTTAATTAAAACTAATACACTAAACCAAACTGTACAAGGACATCGTATATAATTTCTACAAAATATCATGTGTATATGGTTTGACAGACATTAAGAACTGGCCGCATTCAATAACTCTGGTACATTGAGAGAATTCTCATCCACATATTCACAGAAAAAAATGGATGTTCTTAATAGTATACAATATCCAGCTGCTCCTAAGGTATCGTCATGCGAAATATTTTGCTTATCACTGGGTGGCCGTAAAACGGCCCAAAGTGATACTCCTCTTTTGTCCATCGAAGTCGACTTATTTTATACTAAGAAACAGACGCTAAGAGCGGAATTGTGTTAAGGCGACGCAAAATTAGTAACGGGATTTTGATTGAAACATCATTCACAGTACGTTAAAAGGCTCGATATTTGATTTTAGTTTTAAGAAGAAATATTGAACATCTCTCTTATCATCCTTAAACAAAACCATATCCCCACTGTAGATCATAATGGACACGCCAAGACAATGCATGGTAGAGTCTACTAAAGTTACATAGGGGTGAAAGAGTGTAAAATTCAGAGGGCTATATTGGTTTAGAGGTATTCGCAGATTCATAAAAAAAATCTGCTAAATAAGCCCAAAAATTAAGGCAAAGTAGTGCACCTATGCAACTGAGTTACAACTTACCACTCCTGTGCACGTGCTAACAGCCACTGCTGAGTCGGTCTGATCGATCACGTGACCATGGTAATAACAATGATCCCCGTCTGGATGACACGGTGAGAGATCACTGGTACCATTGGCCTGCTTTTCTAGCACAAGACAACCTAAAAATAATCATTAGTCTGAATTGTATGTTTATTGGATAATATTCATAATTTTCAGTTTAAGAAATAGTTCTGAAGTAGAAGTATGTCCATGTAAGACTTTAAATATATAAAAATGGTTATTTGACACAACCAACGAAATTGTTAATTGTGACGTTTCGATAACTACACTGTTATCTTCACCAGACGCCGAGTTGACTTACTGAGAAGGGCAGACCGAGTGCTTTTACTTTATTACTACAAGCATGTGCTCACCTGTCGACAATTTTTACCATCTCGTACACGCTACCGCAGTGAGGTTTCCATCTCGTACCAACATACCACCTCAGTGTAAAACATAATGTACTGGTCATTTACGTCTGATGAAGATAAGTGTGAAGTCATCGAAACGTCACGAGTAATAATTTAGTTGCTTGTGTCATATAACGATTACCTGGTGCTATAAGATGTTCGTTTCGATGTAGAACTACATATTTACCTGGTGCATCATCTATTTACCTGGTGGTATAAGATGTTCGTTCCGCTGTAGAACTACATATTTACCTGGTGCTATAAGATGTTCGTTTCGCTGTAGAACTACATATTTACTTGGTGGTATAAGATGTTCGTTCCGCTGTGGAACTACAAATTTACCTGGTGCTATGAGATGTTCATTTCGCTGTAGAACTACATATTTTACCTGGTGCTATGAGCTGTTCGTTTCATTGTAGAACTACATATTTACCTGGTGCTATGAGATGTTCGTTTCGCTGTAGAACTACAGATTTACCTGGTGCTATGAGATGTTCGTTTCGCTGTAGAACTACAGATTTACCTGGTGCTATGAGATGTTCGTTTCGCTGTAGAACTACATATTTTACCTGGTGCTATGAGATGTTCATTTCGCTGTAGAACTACATATTTACCTGGTGCTATGAGATGTTCGTTTCGCTGTAGAACTACATATTTACCTGGTGCTATGAGATGTTCGTTTCGCTGTAGAACTACATATTTACCTGGTGCTATGAGATGTTCGTTTCGCTGTAGAACTACATATTTACCTGGTGCTATGAGATGTTCGTTTCGCTGTAGAACTACATATTTACCTGGTGGTATAAGATGTTCATTTCGCTGTAGAACTACATATTTACCTGGTGCTATGAGATGTTCGTTCCGCTGTAGAACTACATATTTACCTGGTGCTATGAGATGTTCGTTTCGCTGTAGAACTACATATTTTACCTGGTGCTATGAGCTGTTCGTTTCATTGTAGAACTACATATTTACCTGGTGCTATGAGATGTTCGTTTCGCTGTAGAACTACAGATTTACCTGGTGCTATGAGATGTTCGTTTCGCTGTAGAACTACATATTCACCTGGTGCTATGAGATGTTTGTTTCGCTGTAGAACTACATATTTACCTGTTGGTATAAGATGTTCATTTCGCTGTAGAACTACATATTTACCTGGTGGTATAAGATGTTCATTTCGCTGTAGAACTACATATTTACCTGGTGCTATGAGATGTTCGTTTCGCTGTAGAACTACATATTTACCTGGTGCTATGAGATGTTCATTTCGCTGTAGAACTACATATTTACCTGGTGCTATGAGATGTTCGTTTCGCTGTAGAACTACATATTTACCTGGTGCTATAAGATGCTCATTTCGCTGTAGAACTACATATTTACCTGGTGCTATGAGATGTTCATTTCGCTGTAGAACTATATGATAGCTGTTGTTAAAAGCTTTAATCGTATACTGAGGCCCTGCCGATGACTTGGTTTTTGTCGTCACGTCAGTTGGGCTGGTAATCTCATAATCTGGTACTGAAACATAGCAAGTCATATATAGGTAATGGTATGAACCATCAATAAAAATTACCAATACTGTCTGGTATTGTTAAAAAAAATGGTTGTTTACTCCGGCAAGACACTGGCTTTCAACTAAAACCTTGCAACATCCTAAAATACCTTGCACGAACCAAGGCAAACCAGCTTTACTCATTAATCTTCGGACAAATGGAGGCTGCTTAGTGTCTGTCTTAACTTTATTTTTTATAAAGTGAAAGTATAATATTCTTTTATCTGCTTCTTCAAATCAGAAATTTTGTTACCAATTTACTAACGGCAATGTACCGTTTTCTGAGTATTGATGGACTCGGTTGGACACCTCCGACGAATACATACTTAAACTGACTTTTCTTACCTTCATGTTTTGACTTTGCGCCGAAATAATGTGTCAAGTGATCCTCTGTAAGGCCTTCATGAAACTGTAAAGATAGATAACAGTCCATTAAACTGTTTTTATAAACATAGCCGTGACCTAAGATGACGCTGCCTAAGGAAAGTGTGTTTCTTACAAGTAATATGTACGACATAATACGCAAATGTGATGTTATGGACAATGGTATTTAAACTTTTGTTATCGTACATAACATCCAAGCCATACTATTTCTCATTCCAAGACATGTGAGATTGGAAAAAACGAAATATCACAGAAGCATCCACAGATTTAAAAAAAAAAAAAAAAACAAACAAAAAACTAATTATAAAACGAAAACCAAATTTGAATACAAAGGATTTGAGGAACAATAGATACTTTGGCATTTGCAATAGGTCATATAAAAACTCCATATTTCTAGCCATTCCATTAAATCGTATTCTTCATTTACAATATAGCATGACAAAACTAAATAAACATTATATTTGTATCAAATATAGAAATATATCTGGCTGGAAAAGCAAACAGTGATTCAACTGTATTGACAATAATATAAAACGGTTACTATAAGAATAATATCAGAGGACTTGAAAAAAGTAAACATTTCTTTATCTTGCAATATCTTTACTCTTAAACTGCTTTATCGACGACCTTCGCTATACAATTCAGCACGTTAAGTGCAAGGAGTTATTGGCAAGTTCTAAAAAGACGATAGAAAGTTATAGCATATCAGCTTGGATGAAATTATCTGTAGAAATTATTTCATTTAAAAAATAAGTAAATTTTATAAAAATAAGTTTGGAATAATAATAAGTCATGGTTATAAGTAAAAAACCTTACAGTTGTCAATTTTTTACATTATAGAAAACTTCAGTAGTCAATTTTACATTATACAAACCAGGTAATACAAAAGAAGATTAAAATGAGGATTTTCACGTTAATGCACACATTGATAATCTGTAAATTTCGGTGATTTACTTGTCGTAAAACTGTTCCTGTTGACAGGTAAATAAAGTCATGAATTGTAGTGCGTAGTCAGTCTGCTATCCTACTTCATCGTCACCAGGGACAGGACCCTGACATGCTAATTAGGTCGCTATCCCGTCCCCTTGTCACCACAGATGTCTACGTGTTGACTTAACTAGTGTAAGTAAACTAAGCTTACTCGTATTGACTGACGCAGCGTTTGATGTGGCCTGGTTTAATCAGCTAAACCCGAGATATATGGACGGAGATTTAGGACGCACGATAGTCCTACCTAACCAACTATCCTTCCGGGAGTAGAATAGTAATGATTCCGACCTCAACAATTTCTCTGTCGTCATCATTGGTTTGTGGTATTTTTCAACTCATCAGACATAGATTGGTCCACGATTCAACGTCAGATTGTATCGGGTAGAATAAATAATGTGTTGATGGAAACTTTCACATCATTTCAAATATTTTTGTTCTCAATTT